>NC_092231.1:26350893-26698393 GCF_036320965.1 Panulirus ornatus | reverse complement strand
CGCTCTGTGGAAGGTTTTAAGAACATATGGTGTGGGAGGCAGGTTGTTAGAAGCGGTGAAAAGTTTTTATCGAGGATGTAAGGCAAGTGTACGAGAAGGAAGAGAGGAAAATGATTGGTTCTCAGTGAATGTCGGTTTGCAGCAGGGGTGTGTGATGTCTATACGGTTGTTTAATTTGTTTATGGATGGGGTTGTTAGGGGGGGGGGGGTGAATGCAAATGTTTTGGAGAGAGGGGCAAGTATACAGTCTGTTGTGGATGAGAGAACTTGCGAAGTGTCAGTTGTTGTTCGCTGATGATACAGCGCTGGTGGCTGATTTGGGTGAGAAACTGCAGAAGTTGGTGATTGAGTTTGGTAAAGTGTGTGAAAGAAGAAAGCTGAGAGTAAAATGTGAATAAGAGCAAGGTTATTAGGTAAAGTACGGTTGAGGGACAAGTCAATTGGGAGGCGAGTTTGAATGGAGAAAAACTGGAGGAAGTGAAGTGTTATCGATACCTGGGAGTGGATTTGGCAGCGGATGTTACCATGGAAACTGAGTGAGTCATAGGGTGGAGGAGGGGGCGAAAGTTCTGGGAGCGTTGAAAAATGTGCGGAAGGTGAGAGCATTATCTCGGAAAGCAACAATGGGTATGTTTGAAGGAATAGTGGTTTTAACAATATTATTTGGTTGCGAGGCATGGGCTATAGATAGAGTTGTGCGGAGGAGGGTGGATGTGTTGGAAATGAGATGTTTGAGGTCAATATGTGGTGTGAGGTGGTTTGACCGAGTAAGTAACGAAAGGGTAAGAGAGATGTGTGGTAATAAAAAGAGTGTGGTTGAGAGAGCAGAAGAGGGTGTTTTGAAAAGGTTTGGTCACATGGAGAGAATGAGTGAGGAAAGATCGACAAAGAGGGTATATGTGTTAGAGGTGGAGGGAACGAGGAGAAGTGGGAGACGAATTTGGAGGTGGAAACATGAAGTGAAAAAGATTTTGAGTGATCGGGGCCTGAACATGCAGGAGGGTGAAAGGCGTGCAAGGAATAGAGCGAACTGAAACGATGTGGTATACCGGGGTCGACATGCTGTCAATGGATTGAACCAGAGCATGTGAAGCGTCTAGGGTAAACCATGGAAAGTTTTGTGGGGCCTGGACGTGGAAAGGGAGCTGTGGTTTCGGTGCATTATACATGACAGCTAGAGACTGTGTGTGAACGAATGTGGCCTTTGTTGTCTTTTCCTAACACTACCTCGCGCACATGTGGGGGGAGGGGTTGTCATTTCATGTGTGGCGGGGTGGCGACGGAATGAATAAGGGCAGACAGTATGAATTATATATATATATATATATATATATATATATATATATATATATATATATATATATATATATATATATATATATATATATTTTGAGATGTATAGGTATGTATATGTGCGTGTGTGGACGTGTATGTATATATATGTGTGTATGTGGGTGGGTTGGACCATGCTCTCATCTGCTTCCTTGCGCTACCTCGCTAACGTGGGAGACAGCGACAAAGTATAATAAATAAAATAATAAATAACACATTATTTTCATTTTCTACAGTAAATTTGACGGAAGGTACTAAATTGTTAAGTAAGGGGAGAAATGTTTGTAAATTCTCATTTGTTGGCCAAACACAAAGAACATCTACATACCTACACCATATTGTTGCAGCTGTCTGGTCGACCATTCTGACGAATTCCAAAACATCATTTTAAAGAAGCATATTGAATTAAAGAAGATTGAAATGGAGGAGGCTTTTCATATTACAAGAGAGAAGGAATGTGCCTTTCAAATGGCTATACCGACATATTGGAAGAACCAGATGCTGGACTATTGCTACAAATGAGACTGAATTGTAAGTTGGACCATCTTATTGAAAACAGCAACTGGACTAAGAACACGAACCCTTTTGTGATAATCCTGTCCAATAAACAACTAGATAAGGATACCTTGTGTGCTTTAGGCTATGGATTATGTTTTGTGTGCTCTCACAGGGAAGGCAGCTGAGTTGATGTCACAGTCTTTTTGCAATTTAGAGAGAAACATTAATTTATCTAATGATGAAATTAATATCTGTAAGGGTTTAGTGAATGCCAGTTTGTCAAAACCAGTGGAACTTAATTGCCCTAAAAGATTTATAAGAGCTATCAACACCTTAAAAAAGACAAAAAGACAATGATATACATATTACTAAAGCAGATAAGGCTAACACTGTTGTGATTATGGACAAAATTAAATATCTATCTAAAATGAATGATCTTTTAAATGATGACACAACATATTTTAAACTCAGCAAGAATCCCCTAGAAGCAGTTAAGTCCCATTTCAATAAACAACTGAAGTTTTTGTTGAAAAGAAATGGTTTCCTTATCAAAACTCTGTCATCTTTGTCCCCTTCATTGCCATATATGTATGGACTTTTTTAAACACATAAACAAAATTTTCCAGCAAGACCTACAGCGAGTTCAGTAGGCTCCATCACATGTAAATTGTCAAAATGGTTAGTTTCTTTATTAAGCCCTTTAGCGGGTAAGATATCAAATTCTAATATCATGAACATTGTAGATTTGGTTAACAAGCTTAACATTATCAATGTTAATTTTTATATTGAACTTGTTAGCTTTGATGTTCCCTCACTTTTCACAAAAGTTCCAATTGATGACCTTTTAGAATAATTATTTGATGTTCTGGATGATATTCATTTACCTGTTTCAAAGTCTGTTTTCATTGAGTTGATAAAATTGTTTATAGAAGACTATTTCAATTCAAAGGAGATTATTATGCTCAAAAATTTGGTATGGCAATGAGTAACCCTCTTTCACCTGTACTAAGTAATCTTTATATGGAATTTTTTTGAAACAAAATTACTAAAGGATATCTTACCTCCTAATGCAATTTGGTGTAAGTATGTAGATGATGTCTTTTGTGATTGGCCAACAAATGAGAATTTACAAACATTTCTCCCCTTACTTAACAATATAGTACCTTCCATCAAATTTACTGTAGAAAAGGAAAATAATGGTATGTTATCATTTTCAGATTGCATGATCCATAGGCAAATAAACAAGTTTAGCATATACAGAAAACCCACCAATGTATGCTCATATATCCAATATTACTCATCTCAACATGACAGAGTTAAATTATCATCATTTCAATCTATGTTCATTAGGGCATTATGTATTTGCAGTCAAGAGTTTATTGATGATGAGTTTGAGAAGATATATTCCATTGGATCTAAGTTAAAGTACCCTAGATCTCTCATTGATCAATCCCTTAAGTTAGCAAAGAAATCATTTTACAGAGCTGAGCCCAAACCTCCCAATGAACAACAAGAATCTTTTATTTCTCCTTTTTGATAAAAATCTTACTTTACTCCCCATGTTACTTAAATCATTTAATGTAAATGTTGCCTTCAGCAAAAATAATACTATAAAGAATATCTTAATCAGGAACTCACCAGAAAATTCTCCATGATGCATCTTTAAAGTGCCATGTCGAAATTGATAAGTTTTATGTTGGGCAGACTGGTAAGGATCTTTCTGTTAAGACTTCAGCAAAATAAATATAGTATAAGAACAGGGCAAGAATCAAATGCCTTGTTTAATCACGTTAAAAACTATGATCACTGTATTGACTGGAGTAATGCCATCTCAGTTATCAACTCTAACTCCAGTACCAAGAGAAATATCATTGAATTTTCTATTATTTAATACACAAAGAATTATAACCTTAATATTAGTGGAGGTCTATACAAATTGGATAACTTTATTGTTGATAAGATTTGTAAACAATTCACCTTCTTGTCCATATAATGAGTTTACGATACGCTCGTTGTCTGTCTTGGACCATCACATGTTTACGAAATGGCGTCCTAGCTACATCTCTTTGTTGCATATCAACTCACCGTTATTTCTCTCGTGTCTCCCCTGATGATGTGATAATTACACGAAAGTGCACTTGGGAACTTATCGTGTTTCATTTTCCATGTGGACTCACAGGAATATACTTGATCATGCGCAAAACATACTTTCTTTATATTATCATTATTATACTTTGTTGGTGTCTCCCGCGTTAGAGAGGTGGCGCAAGGAAACAGACGAAAGAATGGCCCAACCCACCCACATATACATACACGTCCACACACGCACATATACATACCTATACATTTCAACATATATATATACATATATACACATGTACATATTCATACTTGCTGCCTTTATTCACTCCCGTCGCCAACCCGCGACACATGAAATGAGACCCCACCCCCTACCCCCGCAGGCACGCGAGGAAGAGCTAGGGAAAAAACAACAAAGGCCACATTCGTTCACACTCAGTCTTTAGCTGTCATGTATAATGCACCGAAACCACAGCTCCCTTTCCACATCCAGGACCCACAAAACTTTCCATGCTTTACCCCACACGCTTCATATGCCCTAGTTCAATCCATTGACAGCACGTCGACCCTGGTATACCACATCGTTCCAATTCACTATATTCCTTGCACGCCTTTTACCCTCCTGCATGTTCAGGCCCCAATCGCTCAAAAGTCCATTTTCAGCACACAAATCTACAAGCTCTTCACCATTTCCATTCACAACACTGAACATCCCATGTACACCAATTGTTCCCTCAATTGCCACATTACTCACCCTTGCATTCAAATCATCCATCACTATAACCCGGTCTCGTGCATCAAAACTGCTAACACACTCACATTATATATATCTATACAGGTCGTACTTCTTTAATCCGGCAACCTTGAGATCTGGCCATTGCCAGACCACAGAAAATGCCAGAAATCAGAAATTGACCCCTTTGAAGGCCCTTGGGTGAAGCATTCTTACCAGTTACCATCAGCTTGGTTTTGTGTGTTCCTGCAGCACTGCTGCCACCAAGAAATGGTACACTATCTTTGTGTTCCTATAGCAATGCTGCAACCAAGAAATGGTACACTATCTTTGGAATCCTTACCCCTACAGGGAGACTCCTCAATATGTTTGACAAGAGTTTTTCATGGCATAAGATGCCAATACAGGGCACATTAATCAGGACTATACACTTGTTTGGGGCTATAAAAAATTGAGAGGATTGTTAATTAGCTCGGGGTGGCGGCAGGAATGGATGAAGGCAGCATGTATGAACATGTACATGTGTACATATGTATATCTCTGTGTATGTATATGAATGCATACGTTGAAATGTGTGTGTGTGTGTGTGTGTGTGTGTGTGTGACTTACCTATGCTCAGTTCTGATCCCTTCCCCTGGAGTCGTCCTGGATGTGTTCCTAGTTCACGTGGCAGCTGCGGGTGGGATGGCGACGAGAATGGATAAAGGCAGCAAGTATGAATATGTACATGTGTATATACGTATAGGTATGTATATGTGCCTGTGTGGGCGTTTATGTATATACATGTGTCTGTGGGTGGGTTGGGCCATTCTTTCGTCTGTTTCCTTGCGCTACCTCGCTAACGCGACAAAGTAAAATAATATATATATATATATATATATATATATATATATATATATATATATATATATAATATATATATATATATTTTTTTTTTCTTTCTTTCGTACTATTCGCCATTTCCCGCATTAGCGAGGTAGCGTTATCAACAGAGGACTGGGCCTTAGAGGGAATATCCTCACCTGGCCCCCTTCTCTGTTCCTTCTTTTGGAAAATTAAAAAAAAACGAGAGGGGAGGATTTCCAGCCACCCGCTCCCTTCCCTTTTAGTCGCCTTCTACGACACGCAGGGAATACGTGGGAAGTATTCTTTCTCCCCTATCCCCAGGGATAATATATATATATATATATATATATATATATATATATATATATATATATATATATATCCCTGGGGATAGGGGAGAGGGAATACTTCCCAAATATTCCCTGCGTGTCGTACAAGGCAACTAAAAGGGGAAGGAGCGGGGGGTTGGAAGTCCTCTCCTCTCATTTTCAATTTTCCAAAAAAAGGAACAGAGTAGAAGATAAGTAAGGATATTCCCTCAAAGGCTCAGTCCGCTTTTCTCAAAGCTATCTCGCTAACGTGGAAAATGGCAAATAGTATGGAAAAAAAAAAAAAAAAAAAAAAAATATATATATATATATATATATATATATATATATATATATATATATATATAGAGAGAGAGAGAGAGAGAGAGAGAGAAGAGAGAGAGAGAGAGAGAGCGAGCGAGCAGAAGAGGGTGTATTGCAATGGTTTGGTCACACGGAGAGAATGAGTGAGGAAAGATTGACAGAGAGGATATATGTGTCAGAGGTGGAGGGAACGAGGAGAGGTGGGAGACCAAATTGGAGGTGGAAGGATGGAGTGAAAAAAATTCTGAGCGATCGGGGCCTGAACATAGAGGAGGGTGAAAGGCGTGCAAGGAATAGTGAATTGGAACGATAAGGTATACCGGGATCGACGTGCTGTCAATGGGCTAAACCTGGGCATGTGAAGTGTCTGGGGTAACCTATGGAAATATTTTATGGGGCCTAGATGTGGAAAGGGAGCTGTGGTTTCGGCGCATTACACATGAGAGCTAGAGACTGACTGTGAACGAATGCAGCCTTTGTTGTCTTTTCCTAGCGCTACCTCGCGAGCGCGGGGGAGGGGAGTAGGGGGGTGGGGGTTGCCATTTCATGTGTGGCGGGGTGGCGACGAGAATGGATGAAGGCAGCAAGTATAAATATGTACATGTGCATATATGTATATGTCTGTATATGTACATGCATGTATACGTTGAAATGTATCGGTATGTATACACATACCAATACATTTCAACGTGCGTCTGTGGGCGTGTATATATACACATGTGTATGTGGGTGGGTAGGGCCATTCTTTCGTCTGTTTCCTTGCGGTATCTCGCTAACGCGGGAGGCAGTGACAAAGTATAATACACAAAAATAATATATATATATATATATATATATATATATATATATATATATATATATATATATATATATATATATATATATATATTCTTTTTCATACTTTTGCCATTTCCCGTGTTAGCGAGTCTTTGAGGGAAATCCTCACTTAGTGCCCTTCTCTATTACTTCGTAATTTTGCGCGCGATCAAGTATATTCCTACGAGTCCACGGGTAAAATGAAACACGATAAGTTCCCAAGTGCACTTTCGTGTAATAATCACATCATCAGGGGAGACAAATGAGAGAAACATAATAGTCAGTTGATACACAACGAAGAGACGTAGTTAGGGTGGCGCCATATGGTAAACATGTGATTGTCCAAGATTAACAATGAGCGTATCATAAACTTATTATGTGGACAAGGTGAATTGTTTACAAATTTTATAAACAATAAAACTATCCAGTTTGTATAGACCTTCATTTATATGAAGACTATAATTCTTTGTGAATTCAATAAAAGAAGTTTCAATGATATTTCTCGTGGTACTGGAGTTAGAGTTAATAAGTGAGATGGCAATACTCCAGTCAGTACAATGATCATAGTTTTTAATGTGATTAAACAAGGCATTTGATTCTCGTCCTGTTCTTATACTAAATCTATGTTGCTCAAGTCTAACAGAAAAATACGTTTTATGTTGGTCAGACTAGTAAGGATCTTTCTGTTAGACTTAAGCAACATAAATATAGTATAGAACAGGACAAAAATCAAACGCCTTGTCTTTTCCTAGCGCTACCTCTCGCGCGTGCGGGAGTAGGGGGTTTGTCATTTCACGTGTCACCGGTGGGGTGGCGACGAAAATGAATAAAGGCAGCAGGTATGAATTATGTACATGTGTATATATGTATATATATATATATATATATATATATATATATATATATATATATATATATATATATATATATATATATATACGTTGAAATGTATAGGTACGCATATGTGCGTGTGTAGACATACATGTGCATGTGGGTGGATTGGGCCATTCTTTCGTCTGTTTTCTTGCGCTACCTCGCTAACGCGGGAGATAGCGACAAGGTATAATAAATGAATAATATATATATATATATATATATATATATATATATATTCATTTGTTATACTTAATCGCCGTCTCCCTTATCAGCAAGGTAGCGCAAGGAAACAGACAAGGAATGGCCCAACTCACCCACTTGCACATGTATATACATAAACACCTATACATGCACATATACAACATACACATTTCAACGTATACATACATATATATACAGAGACATATACATATAAACATATGTACATATTCAGACTTACTGCCTTCATCCATTCCCATCGCCATCTCTGCCACACATGAAATAGTATCCCCCACCCCCAGAGGTAGCGCTAGTCAAAGACAAAAAAGGGCCACATTCGTTCACACTCAGTCTCTAGCTGTCATGTGTAAAGCACCGAAACCACAGCTCCCTTTCCACATCCAGGCCCAACAGAACTTTACATGGTTTACCCAAGAGGCTTCACATACCCTGGTTCAATCCAATGACAGCACATCGACCCTGGTATACCACATCGTTCCAATTCACTCTATTCCTTGCTCGCTTTTCACCTTCCTCTATGTTCAGGCCCCGATAGCTCAAAATCTTTTTTACTCCATCCTTCCACCTCCAATTTGATCTCCCGCTTCTCCTTCTTCCCACCACCTCTGACACATATATACTCTTTGTCAACCTTTCCTCACTCATTCTCTCCATGTGTCCAAACCATTTTTCAACACACCCTCTTCTGCTCTCTCAACCACACTTTTTACTACCACACATATCTCTTACCTTTTCATTACTTACTCGATCAAACCACCTCACACCACATATTGTCCTCAAACATTTCATTTCCAACACATTTACCCTCCTCTGCCTCTCTTTTCTCTTTCACATGCAATTTTACTTCTCCATCCAGCCACTCACTACCCTTTCTAGTCTGCCTACCTCCCACCTTTTTCATGCCACATGCATCTCATACAAATGCCATCAGTGCTTCCCTGAATACAAATCATTCATCACCCACGGAATAGAGAGAATTGGAACACTGTGGTATACTGGGGTCGTACTGTCAGTGGACTGAACCAGGGCATGTGAAATGTCCAAGGTACACCAAGGAAAGGTGTGTGGTCAATAAACTATCTATCTATCTATCTATCTATCTATCTATATATATATATATATATATATATATATATATATATATATATATATATATATATATATATATGTGCGTGTGTGTGTTTGTTTATATGTAAGTATATATGTACCTGTAGGTATATACATACATATGAGCGGATGAGTCTTTCTTTGTGGGGCTAGCCTTGCTCATGCGGAAAAAATAATGAATAATAATAATAATAATAATAATCATATATATTTCTTATACTTTGTCGCTGTCTCCCGCGTTAGAGAGGTAGTGCAAGGAAACAGACGAAAGAATGGCCCAACCCAACCACATACACATATATATACATAAACGCCCACACACACATATATATACATTTCAATGTATACATACATGTAAATACACAGACACACACATATACACACATGTACATATTTATACATGCTGCCTTTATCCGTTCCCGTCCCCACCCCACCACCCATGAAATGGCAACCCCCCCCCCCCCCCTCCCCACGCGCGCGCGCAAGGTAGCACTAGAAAAGAAAACAAAGGCCACATTTGCTCACACTCGGTCTCTAGCTGTCATGGGTAATGCACCGTAACCACAGCTCCATTTCCACATCCAGGCCCCAAAGAACTTTCTATGGTTTACCCCCAGACGCTTCACATGCCCTGATTCAATCCAATGACAGCACGTCGACCCCGGTATACCACAACGTTCAAGTTCACTCTATTCCTTGCACGCCTTTCACCCTCCTCTATGTTCAGGCCCCGATTGCTCAAAATCTTTTTCACCGCATCCTTCCACCTCCAATTTGGTCTCCCTTTTCTACTCCTTCCCTCCACCTCTGACACATATATCCTCTTTGTCAATCTTTCCTCACGCATTCTCTCCATGTGACCAAACCATTTTAATACACCCTATTCTGCTCTCTCAACCACACTCTTTTTATTACCACACTTCTCACTTATCCTTTCATTACTTACCCGATCAAACCACCTCACACTACATACTGTCCTCAAACATCTCATTTCCAACACATCCACCCTCCTCATCACAACCGTATCTACAGCCCATGCCTCGCAACCATATAACATTGTAGGAACCACTATTCCTTCAAACATACCCACTTTTGTTCTACGAGATAACGTTCTCGCCTTCCACACATTCTTCAATGCTCCCAGAACCTTCTTCCCCTACCCCACCCTGTGACTCACTTCCGCTTCCATGGTTCCATCCGCTGCTAAATCCACTTCCAGATATCTAAAACAATGCACTTTCTCCAGTTTTTCTCCATTCAAACTTACCTCCCAGTTAACATTCTCCCTCAACTCTACTGAACCTAATAACTTGCTCTTCTTCACATGTACTCTCAGTTTTCTTCTTTCACCCACTTTACCAAACTCAGTCACCAACTTCTGCAGTTTCTCACCGAATCGGCCACCAGAGCTGTATCATCAGAGAACATTAACTGATTCACTTCCCAGGCCCTCTCATCCACAGCAAACTGTATACTTTCCCCTCTCTCCAAATCTCTTGCATTCACCTCCCTAACAAATTAAACAACTAAGGAGACATCAAGCACCCCTGCCACAAACCGACATTCACTGGGAACCAATCACTTTCCTCTCTTCCTACTCGTACACATGCCTTACATCCTCGATAAAACTTTTCACTGCTTCTAGCAACTTACCTTCCACACCATATACTCTTAATACCTTCCACAAAGCATCTCTGTCAACTCTATCCTATGCCTTCTAAAGATCCATAAATGCTACATACAAATCCATCTGTTTTTCTATTTCTCACATACATTCTTAAAAGCAAAAACTTGCTTCACACAACCTCTACCATTTCTGAAACCACACTGCTCTTCCTCAATCTGATGCTCTGTACATGCTTCTACCCTCTCAATCAATACCCTCCCATATAATTTCCCAGGAATACTCAACAAACTTGTACCTCTGTAACTTGAACACTCATCTTTAACCCCCTTTGCCTTTGTACAATGGCACTATGCATGCATTCCACCAGGCCTCAGGAACTTCACCACGAACCATACATACATTGAATATCCTCACCAACCAGTCAACAACACAGTCACCCCCTTATAAAATACATTCCACTGCAATACCATCCAAACCCGCCGCCTTGCCGACTTTCATCTTACGCAAAGCTTTCACTATCTCATCTCTGTTTACCAAATCATTCTCCCTGACCCTGTCACTTCGTACACCACCTCGACGAAAACATCCTATATCTGTCATTCTATCATCAAACACATTCAACAAACCTTCAAAATACTCACTCCATCTCACTTCACCACTACTTGTTATCACCTCCCCATTAGCCACCTTCACCGCACGTTGACCCCGGTATACCACATTGTTCCAATTCACTCTATTCCTTGCACGCCTTTCACCATCCTGTATGTTCGGGCCCCGATTGCTCAAAATCTTTTTCACTCCATCCTTCCACCTACACTTTGGTCTCCCACTTCTCCTCGTTCCCTCCACCTCTGACACATATATCCTCTTTGTCAATCTTTCCTCACTCATTCTCTCCATGTGACCAAACCATGGCACTTCACCGTGACCCATACATACACTGAATATCTTTACCAACCAATCAACAACAAAGTCACCCCGTTTTTTTAACAAGTTCAACTGCAATACCATCCACACCCGCTGCCTTGCCGGCTTTCATGTTCCGTAAAGCTTTCACTACCTCTCTCTGTTTACCAAACCATTTTCCCGAACCAAAACACCCTATATCTGTCACTCTATCATCAAACAAATTCAACAAACCTTCAAAATACTCCTTCTATCTCCTCCTCACTTCATCACTACCTGTTATTACCTACCCATTTGCCCCTTTCATCGATGTTCCCATTTGTTCTCTTGTCTTACGCACTTTATTTACCTCCTTCGAAAACAACTTTTCATTCTCCCTAAAGTTTAATGATACTCTCTAACCCCAACTCTCATTTGCCCTCTTTTTCACTTCTTGCACCTTTCTCTTGACCTCCTGCTGCTTTCTTTTATACATTTCCCTGTCAGTTGCACTACTTCCAACAAAAATGGTCCAAACGCCTCCCTCTTCTCTTTCACTAACAATCTTATTACTTCATCCCACTACTCACTACCCTTTCTAATCTGCCCACCTCCAACCTTTCTCATGCCACATGCATCTTTTGCACAAGCCATCACTGCTTCCCTAAAATCATCCCATTCCTCCCCCACTCCCCTGATCTCATTTGCTCTCACATTTGGCATTCTGCACTCAATATCTCCAGGTACTTCCTCTCACGTTTACTTTTCGAGCTCACTTACTCTCACCACTCTCTTATTCCTAACATTCTCTTCTTTTCTGAAAACCTCTACAAATCTTCACCTTCGCCTCCACAAGACAGTTTTCAGACATCCCTCCAGCTGCCCCCTCTCAGCATATTAACATCCAAAAGTCCTTCTTTGACACACCTATCAATTAACGTGTAATCCAATAACGCATTCTGGCCATCTCTTCTACTTACATACGTATACTAATGTATATCTCTCTTTTGAAACCAGGTATTCCCAATCACCAGTCCTTTTACAGCACACAAATCCGCAAGTTCTTCACCATTTCCATTTACAACACTGAACACCCCATGGACACCAGTCATATCCTTAACTACATTACTACCTTTGCATTCAAATCCCCATCACTTTAACCTGGTGTCGCGCATCAAAGCTGCTAACACACTCACTCAGCTGCTCCCAAAAAACTTGCCTCATGATCTTCCTTCTCATGACGAGGTGTATAGGCACCAATAATCACTCATCTCTTTCCATCCACTTTCAATTTTACCCACATCAATCTAGAGTTTACTTTCTTACACTCCATCACATATTCCTACAACTCTTGCTTCGGGAGGAGTGCTACTCCTTCCTTTGCTCTTGTCCTCTTACAACCCCTGACTTTACTCCTAAGACATTCCCAAACCACTCTTCCCCTTTACCGTAGAGCTTCGTTTCACTCAAAGCCAAAACATCCAGGTTCCTTTCCTGAAACATACTACCTATTTCTCCTATTTTCTCATCTTGGTTACATCCACACACATTCAGATACCCCAGTCTGAGCCTTCGAAGAGGAGGAGCAATCCCCGCATGACTCCTTCTGTTTCCCCTTTTAGAAATATGAATATAAGGAGGGGGGTTTCCAGACTCCCGATCCCAACCCCTTTAGTCGCCTTCTACGACACGTGGGGAATACGTTGGAAGTGTTCTTTCTCCCCTGTCCTCAGGGAAATAATGCAAATGAGTGGGAGATGTATAAAAGAAAGAGGCAGGAGGTCAAGAGAAAGGTGCAAGAGGTGAAAAAGAGGGCAAATGAGAGCTGGGGTGAAAGAGTATCATTAAATTTCAGAGATAATAAAAAGATGTTTTGGAAGGAGGTAAATAAAGTACGTAAGACAAGGGAACAAATGGGAACATCAGTGAAGGGGGCTAATGGGGAGGTTATAACAAGTAGTGGTGATGTGAGAAGGAGATGGAGTAAGTATTTTGAAGGTTTGTTGAATGTGTTTGATGATTGAGTGGCAGATATAGGGTGTTTTGGTCGAGGTGGTGTGCAAAGTGAGAGGGTTAGGGAGAATGATTTGGTAAACAGAGAAGAGGTAGAAAACGCTTTGCCGAAGATGAAAGCCGGCAAGGCAGCGGGTTTGGATGGTATTGCAGTGGAATTTATTAAAAAAAAGGGGGTGACTGTATTGTTGACTGGTTGGTAAGTTTATGTAAAGTATGTATGACTCATGGTGAGGGTCTGAGTATTGGCGGAATGCTTGCATAGTGCCATTGTACAAAGGCAAAGGGGATAAATGTGAGTGCTCAAATTACAGAGGTATAAGTTTGTTGAGGATTCCTGGGAAATTATATGGGAGGGGTATTGATTGAGAGGGTGATGGCATGTACAGAGCATCAGACTGGGGAAAAGCATTGTGGTTTCAGAAGTGGTAGAGGAAGGTGAAAGGCGTGCAAGGAATAGAGTGAATTGGAACGATGCGGTATACCGGAGTCGACGTGCTGTCAATGGATTGAACCAGGGCATGTGAAGCGTCTGGGGGTTTACGTAAACCATGGAAAGTTTTGTGGGGCCTGGATGTGGAAAGGGAGCTGTGGTTTCGGTGCATTATATATGACAGCTAGAGACTGAGTGTGAACGAATGTGGCCTTTGTTGTCTTTTCTTAGCGCTACCTCGCGCACATGCGGGGGGGGGGGGGGGGGGGGGGGGGGTTGCATTTCATGTGTGGTGGGGTGGCAACGGGAATGAATAAGGGCAGACAGTATAAATTATGCACATGAGTATACATGTATATGTCTGTGTGTGTATATGTATGTATAAGTTGAGATGTATAGGTATGTATATGTGCGTGTGTGGACGTGTATGTATATACATGTATATGTGGGTGGGTTGGGCCATTCTTTCGTCTGTTTCATTGCGCTATCTCGCTAGCACGGGAGACAGCGACAAAGTATAATTGATATATATGGGCGAGGGCTCTGTTAGCGTTGAAGAATGTGTGGAAGGTGAGAACGTTATCTCGGAGCAAAAATGAGTATGAAGGAATTGTGGTTCCAACAATGTTATATGGTTGGGAGGCATGGGCTATAGATAGGGTTGTAAAGAGGAGGGTGGGTGTGCTGGAAATGAAATGTTTAAGGACACTATGTGGTGAGGTGGTATGATAGAGTAAGTAATGAAAGGATTAGAGAGATGTGTGGTAATAAAAAGAGTACGGTTCAGAGAGCAGAAGAGGGAAAGTATGAGTGAGGAAAGATTGACAAAGAGGATATATGTGTCAGAGGTGGAGGGGAAAAAGAGAAGCGAGAGATCAAATTGGAGGTGGAAGGATGGAGTGGAAAAGATTTTAAGTAATCGGGGCCTGAACATACAGGAGGGTGAAAGGCATGCAAGGAATAGAGTGAACTGGAACGATGGGGTAAACCTGGCCCGACGTGCTATCAATGGACTGAACCAGAGCATGTGAAACATCTGGGGTAAACCATGGAAAGGTTTGTGGGGCCTGGATGTATATAGGGAGCTGTGGTTTCGGTGCATTACATATAACAGCAGGAGACTGAGTGTGAACGAATGTGTCCGTTTGTTGTCTTTTCCTGGTGCCACCTCATTGTGTGTGTGTGTGTGTGTGTGTGTGTGTGTGTGTGTGTGTGTGTGTGTGTGAGTGTGTGAGTGCTATTTCATGTGTGGCGGGGTCACGACGAGAATGGATGAAGGTAGCAAGTACGAATATGTACATGTGTAAGTATGTATATGTATGAATACGTTTAATTGTATATGTATGATTATGTGTGTGTGTGTGGGCGTTTATGTATATAAATGTGTATGTGGGTGGTTTGGGCCATTCCTCGTCTGTGTCCTTGCACTACCTCACTGACGCAAGAGACAGCGATTACGTATAATTAATATATATATATATATATTTTTTTTTTCTTTTTTTTTTTTTTGCTTTGTCGCTGTCTCCCGCGTTTGCGAGGTAGCGCAAGGAAACAGACGAAAGAAATGGCCCAACCCACCCCCATACACATGTATATACATACGTCCATACACGCAAATATACATACCTACATAGCTTTCCATGGTTAACCCCAGACGCTTCACATGCCTTGACTCAATCCACTGACAGCACGTCAACCCCGGTATACCACATCGCTCCAATTCACTCTATTCCTTGCCCTCCTTTCACCCTCCTGCATGTTCAGGCCCCGATCACACAAAATCTTTTTCACTCCATCTTTCCACCTCCAATTTGGTCTCCCTCTTCTCCTCGTTCCCTCCACCTCCGACACATATATCCTCTTGGTCAATCTTTCCTCACTCATTCTCTCCATGTGCCCAAACCATTTCAAAACACCCTCTTCTGCTCTCTCAACCACGCTCTTTTTATTTCCACACATCTCTCTTACCCTTACGTTACTTACTCGATCGAACCACCTCACACCACACATTGTCCTCAAACATCTCATTTCCAGCACATCCATCCTCCTGCGCACAACTCTATCCATAGCCCACGCCTCGCAACCATACAACATTGTTGGAACCACTATTCCTTCAAACATACCCATTTTTGCTTTCCGAGATAATGTTCTCGACTTCCACACATTCTTCAAGGCTCCCAGAATTTTCGCCCCCTCCCCCACCCTATGATCCACTTCCGCTTCCATGGTTCCATCCGCTGTCAGATCCACTCCCTGATATCTAAAACACTTTACTTCCTCCAGTTTTTCTCCATTCAAACTCACCTCCCAATTGACTTGACCCTCAACCCTACTGTACCTAATAACCTTGCTCTTATTCACATTTACTTTTAACTTTCTTCTTTCACACACTTTACCAAACTCAGTCACCAGCTTCTGCAGTTTCTCACATGAATCAGCCACCAGCGCTGTATCATCAGCGAACAACAACTGACTCACTTCCCAAGCTCTCTCATCCCCAACAGACTTCATACTTGCCCCTCTTTCCAAAACTCTTGCATTCACCTCCCTAACAACCCCATCCATAAACAAATTAAACAACCATGGAGACATCACACACCCCTGCCGCAAACCTACATTCACTGAGAACCAATCACTTTCCTCTCTTCCTACACGTACACATGCCTTACATCCTCGATAAAAACTTTTCACTGCTTCTAACAACTTGCCTCCCACACCATATATTCTTAATACCTTCCACAGAGCATCTCTATCAACTCTATCATATATATATATATATATATATATATATATATATATATATATATAGGTAGATATTAGGTCCCTTCTATGATAATAAGGTTCCTTCTGCAGCACTAAGTTGGCTGGCCACGTTTACCGGTCAGGATAACATGTTATAAAGTATTGTGATGTTGTATATGCATCTATATAGAGATAGGTAGTATGTTTGAGGAAAGAAACCTGAAAGTTCTGGCTTGAAGTGAAACATAGCTCTAGGGTAAAGGAGAAGAATGGTTTGGAAAAGTCTAGAGAGTAAAGTCAGGGGCTGATGAAAGGACGAGAACAAAGGAAAAAGGAGCACTACTCCTTAGCAGTTGTGGAAGTGTGTGAAAGAGTGTAAGAAATTCTTGATTGATGTGGATAACACTGAAAGTGGAGGGAGAGAGATGGGTGATTATTGGTGCTTATGCACCTGTCCATGAGAAGAAACATCATGAGGCATTTTCGGAGCAACTGAGTGACTGTGTCAGCAGCATTGGTGCACGAGACCATGTAGTAGTGATGAGTGGTTTAAATGCGAAGGTGAGTAATGTGGCAGTTGAGAGTATAATTGGTGTACATGGGGTATTCAGTGTTGTAAATGGAAATGGAAAGAGCTTATGGACTTATGTGCTGATAAAAGACTGGTTATTGGGAATACCAGGTTAAAAAAGAGATATTACATAAGCATACGTATTCCTCTGAGTCCACGGGGAAAATGAAACACGAAAAGTTTCTCAGTGCACTTTCTTGTAATAATCACATCTTCAGGGGAGACACAAGAGAGAAATAAAACACTCAGTTGATATACATCGAAGAGACGAAGCTAGGACGCCATTTGGTAAATACATGTTTACCAAATGGCGTCCTAGCTTCGATGTATATCAACTGACTGTTATATTTCTCTCTTGTGTCTCCCCTGATGATGTGATTATTACACGAAAGTGCACTTGGGAACTTTTCGTGTTTCATTTTCCCCGTGGACTCATAGGAATATCTTGATCACGCGCAAAATTGTGATCCTTTCCAAGCATACGTATGTGAGTAGGAGAGATGGTCAAAGGGCATTATTGGATTATGCGTTAATTGATAGGCGTGTAAAAGAGACTTTTGGAAGTAAATGTGCTGAGAGGGGCAGCTGGAGGGATGTCTGACCGATAACTTGATGAGGCGAAGGTGAAGGTTTGTAGAGATTATAAAAAACGAAGGGATATTGTAGGGTAGAAGAAAGTGGTGAGAGTCAATGAAATTGGAAAGGACACTTGTGTAAGGAAGTACCTGGAATGATTGATATCAGAATGGCAAAATGTGAGCGCAAATGACGTTAGGGAAGTGGGTAAGGAATGGGAGGTATTTAGAGAAGCAGTGATGGCATGTGCAAAAGATGCATGTGGCATGAGAAAGGTGGGAAGTGGGCAGATTAGAAAGGGAAGTGAGTGGTAGGATGAAGTACAGTTGTTAGTGAAAGAGATAAGAAAGGCGTTTGGAGGATACTTACAAGGAAGGAGTGCGAATGACTGGGAGATGTATAGAAGAAAGCGGCAGGTGTAGGGGTTGAAAAAGAGGGCAAACGAGAGTGGGTTGAAAGAGTATCATTAGATTTTAGAGAGAATAAAAAGATGTTTTGGAAGGAGGTAAATAATGTCTGTAAGTAAAGAGAACAAATGGAAACATCGGTGAAAGGGGCAAAGGGAGGGAGGGAGGGAGGGAGGGAGGCATGGGTTGTGAAGAGGAGGGTGGATGTGTTGGAAATAAAATGTTTGAGGACAACATGTGGTGTGAGGTGGTTTGATCGAGTAAGTAATGAAAGGGTAAGAAAGATGCGTGGAAATATAAAGTGAGGTTGAGAGAGAGCAGAAGAGGGTGTGTTGAAGTGGTTTGGACATATGGAGAAAATGAGTGAGGAAAGACTGACAAAGAGGATATATATGTCAGAAGTGGAGGGACCAAGAAGCGGGAGACCAAATTGGAGGTGGAAGGATAGAGTGAAAAAGATTTTGAGTGATCGGGGCCTGAACATACAGGAGGGTGAGAGGCATGCAAGGAATAGGAGTGAATTGGAACGAGGTGGTATACCGGGGTCGATATGCTGTCAATGGACTAAACTAGGGAATGTGAAACGTCTGGGGTAAACCATGGAGAGGTCTGTGGGGCCTTGATGTGCATAGGAAGCTGTGGTTTTGGTGCATTACACATGACAGCTAGAGACAGAGTGTGAACGAATGTGGTCTTTTTTGTCTGTTTTCCTGATGCTACCTTGCTGAAGCAGAGGGTAGTGATGCTGTTTCCTGTGGGGCGGGGTAGTGCCAGGAATGGATGAAGGCAAGCGAGTAGGAATACGTGTATATATGTATATGTGTGTATGTATATGTTATGTATGGGCATTTATGTATATATGGGAGGTAAGTCTGAATGGAGAAAAACTGGAGGAAATGAGATGTTTTAGATATTCGGGAGTGGACTTAGCAGCGGATGGAACCATGGAAGCGGAATTGAGTCACAGGGTGGGGGAGGGGGCGAAGGTTCTGGGAGCATTGACGAATGTGTGGAAGGCGAGAACGTCATCTTGGAGAGCAAAAATGAGTATGTTTGAAGGAATGGTGGTTCCAACAATGTTATGTGGTTGCGAAGCATGAGCTGTAGACAGAGTTGTAAAGATGAGAGCGGATGTGTTAGAAATGAAATGTTTGAAGACAATATGTGGTGTGGGGTGGTTTGATCGAGTAAGTAATGAAAAGGTAAGAGAGACGTGTGGTAATAAAAAGTGTAGTTGAGAGAGCAGAAGAGGGTGTGTTGAAATGGTACAGACACATGGAGAGAATGAGTGAGGAAAGATTGACAAAGAGGATATATGTGTCAGAGGTGGAGGGAAGGAGAAGTGGGAGACCAAATTGAAGGTGGAAGAATGGAGTGAAAAAGATTTTGCGGGATCGGCACCTGAACAAATAGGAGGGTGAAAGGCGTGCAAGAAGTGGATCGAACTTGAACCCTGTGGTATGCCTGGGTGGACGTGCTGTCAACGGATTGAATAAAGGCATGTGAAGTGTTTGGGGTAAAGCATGGAAAGGGCTGTGGGGCCTGGATGTGGAAAGGGAGCTGCGGTTTCGGTGCATCACACATGATAGCTAGAGACTTAGTGCGAACAAATGTGGCCTTTATTTTTGTATGCTCCTGGTGCTACCTCACTGGAGGGGGGGGTGCTATTTCATGTGTGGCACAGTGGCAACGGAAATGGATGAAGGCAGCAAGTATGAATATGTATATGTATGTGTATGTATATGTTGAAATGTATACGTATGTTTATGTGCGTGTGTGGGTGTTTATGTATATACAAGTGTATGTGGGTGGGTTGGGCCATTCCTCATCTGTTTCCTTGCGCTACCTCGCTAACGCGGGAGACGGCGATTAAGTATGATAAAATTTATGTGTATATGAGTGGATGGGCCATTGTTTGTCTGTCTCCTGGAGCTACCTCACTGATGTGGGAGGTGGCGATCAATTATGTCAAATAGATAATAATAAAGAGAGTACATGGCAAACAAGTAATGAGTGCTCAGTGATTTCTTTATGGTATTTGCAATATAGTCATGAAGTGATAAGGGATATGTTGAAATAGTGTTTGCACTGTTGCAGTGAGGGATGCTATTTGGAGCACAGATGGGAAAATGTCTGACTTGCTTTTGTTTCGGGGGGTGTGGTTTCTGATGGGTATATGTCCGGAAGACGAGTTTAAGTCTGAGTTGGAAAGTCTGTTGTTTAGTGCTTGTCAAGGTATTTCATTGTGCGTGTTTTGTTTGTCATAAATGTTGGGGTGAGAAGATATGTGAGTAGACGTTACTGTAGTATGAAGCAGGGGTAAGCTTTTTAATTCTACTTGGGGGTTGGTGGTTAGTTGTGGAGTGGTTTAATGACTGCCAAGCATGTTAAGGTAGGAATGTAATGAGAAGATCTTTCTTTCTTTCAGAAAGTGCCGAGTGTCTGTGGTTGCTAGGCAGGCAGTGATTGCTCTGATTACAATATTTGGTGGTTTGCACCTTTGTTCAAATTGCTTTTGAGAAGGTGGAAGACCAGACAGGAGAGGCACAGTTCAAAGTGAAGCATTTGAAATGTTTGTAGAGGATGGTGACAGATTCTTATTCCTGTTTAATCTGGTGCCAATTAGTGTTCGGAGGAATTCAGTTGTGTTGCTTTTGTGCTGATGTTACTCATGGAGAGTGAATACTATGTGTCATGTGTTATGACTAGTATGCTGGTTTTTTTTTAAGGGAATGATTGTCTATTCAAAGTGACTGGAGGGTATGAGCTGGATTTGTGTCTGTCTGGGATTACAAGTCACTAAAGACGTCAGTGGGGATACACACATTCTCTTCTGGTTAGCCATAATTCTAGCAGCGTAAAGCAAAGCTTCATGCTTGATGTTGCTATTGTGGTGTCAGGATATTGTGATATGCTTGTGAGGTCATCCGCATATGAAAAGACCTTCATGCTGAAGTTTGACTGAAGTAATGGGATGTCATACAAGAGTAAATTATAGAAAGTTGGAAAAAACTGCTTCCTGTGAGTGACTCTGGCACTGTGGCCAGCCAAGAAATGGCCAACCACTTTTCGTAAATGTTGTGTGTGAGGATGTCCGGGACAGTATCAGACTTTGTTGAGGTCTATCGCCACTAAGAATGTGTGGAAGGGGGATTGTGGTTGGTTGAATCCACCTAGGATATGTTTTGTAAGGCCAGTGTGTAGAGTACCTGCAAAGTGAGGATGAGAGAGGGATGCTTCGTCTGACTGCATTGTGGATCTTTTTCACAGTTTGGATACTGAGGAAGAAGTAATATAAGGCAGTATCAGGGGGAACTGGGTGGTCTAAAGGGTTGTAAGACTGGTATTAAGATGGCAAGTTTTCAAATGTCAGGAATTTTGTTGCCTAGCCAGTAGTAGTTACAACTTCTGTGGGTCTACCTTTCCATCACTTTTCTGATCTGATGGTACAACAGCCATCTCTCCTGAAGACTAAGCAACTTTCTTTGGTTCATGTTTCTTCTGTGACTCTACCTTTGATGGCTTCAACAATCCTTCACCCCTGATGCTCTACTTACCAATCCTATGCCCCTCCCCATAGTCTCTTTTTGAACTGTCTGAAAAGTGCTTCTATCTCTACACACAAGCAAGGCTTATGGACCAAAAGGCTTCAATCCTATGTAATGAAAGAGTTTGCCTTTGAATTCACACTTGTGCCTGCTCAACTGTTCCATTTCTTTTATCTAGCTTATTTGGCAATCTATCTTTTTGATTGTCGATGGATCAGCCTTCCCCCATCTCTCATACATTGTTTGCTAAAGGTTCTGTATGTTTCCTAACTTTTTTCATTTTTAGTAAATGATTACTTTGTTCTACAAAAATCAAATGCCTCATAAGCATTGGCTAGCACTGCCCTCCATACAATCAAGGGGGTGTACCTCTTCGTCTCTTCCTTAATCGCATCTCTCAATAATATTCATTAACACAACTCGAGAGGATTTTTTAGTGGAACCATTAAAATCTGGTTTATGCTCCAAACCACTTTATGCCAACTCTTCTATCTTGAAAACCTTTACAACTTTCCTCTTTTCAACTGATCTGCAATCCACCTCTTCATTCAATGAAAGTTGTAATCATTGTAACATTCCACTAGTCTTGGAAAACCACATTACAGAAAATTCCAAGTCCTGTATTGTTGTTAAACGGTCTTTTCTTGAGCATCTCTCTCCATTTTGCAAAGTAGTGATTGTTCTTGTAATGGAGACTTTTCTCACATTTGGCCATGGTTTAGCTCTGCATCCTCACTTTGCAATCCAGTCGGGTCAAAAGCTTATCAACTCTCCCTTGGCGAATATGAAACTTGACTCACGTAGTATCAATGTTGTGGAACTCTCCCTCTTCTATAGGTAGTACTTAGTTATTGATCTAGCAGCTCCTTAGTGCCCCAACGTTAACTAACTTGGCAATACACATTCCTTCTCACAAGGATTAATTGTGGTTGTTGGCAACTCAAGGGTGGCTGTTTTGATAATTGTCTGTTTTCCTACTTGGTGAATTCTCTAACACTTTGTCTTTCCCAATTACAATACTGATACTTTTTGAATCATTTATACACTTTTCTTGTCGATCTTTTTCCCTTTCTTTAAGCGCTTTATTTTTCAATTTAGATTTGGGCTCTTGACTTTGTGGTTAGAGCCTCTTCAACATGATCCTACTTGGTCCCCTATGTGTAGCTGCCTCATAAACCTGCATCTTTCCTTTTTGGATGCATGCATTGGTACATCCCAACCCTAAGAAGGGTAATCATGCTAACTCCAGTTGTTTTATCATCGACTATTTCAAAAGCCTTTGAATCCCTCCTCAGCTCCCATATCCTCAGACATCTTGAATCTCAAAGTCTTCACTCTGATGACTAATAGGGCTTCCATCACTCAAGATCCACTGGTGATATATTTTCCTGTCTTACTAATGTCTGGACATCATCATCCCTGCAGTTCCCCTTGATATATCCAAAGCTTTTGACAGGATGTGGCACTGGGGACTCAATTATAAGCTCCCCTCTTTTGGCTTCCCTCCCTCATATCTAGCTTATTCTCTGGCCAATCTATCTTTGTGATTGTCGATGGATCAGCCTTCCCCCCATCTCCATCACAATGTTTCTAAAGGTTCTGTACTGTTTCCTACACTTTTTCTCATTTTTATAAATGATTTCCTTTATTCTACAAATAATCAAATGCACTCATATGCTGATGACTCAGCACTGCATTCCTCCACATCCTTCAGTTCTGCTCCTTCATCTCTCACTTAATCTGCATCTCATCTCAATATAAATTCATTAATAAACTCAGAGAGGATTTTTTAGTGGAAACCAATAAAATCTGGTTGAGTTTAATGCCTCCAAAACCCAGTTTATGCCCATCTCTCTATTGAAAACCTTTTACAACTTTCCTCTTTCCAACAACGATTCTGCAATACCACCTCTTCATTCAATGAACATGTTTGGTATCATTGTAACATTCCCACTATCTTGGAAACCCCACATTACAGAAATATCCAAGTCTGTATTTGGTTGTTAGAACGTCTTTTCTTTGGAACAGCTGCTCCATTTTTGCAAAGTAGTGATCTGTCCTTGTATGGAGGACTGCTCTCACATTTGGCATGGTTCTAGCTCTGCATCCTCACTTGACAGAGTCGGGTCAAAAGCGGTCCTACTTATCAACTCTCCCTGGCGAATATCAAAACTTGACTCACTGTAAGCTGCAATGTTGGTTCACTTTCCCTCTTCTATAGGTAGTACTTTAGTTTTTGATGCTGAGAGCAGGCTCCTTGTGTGCCCCCAACGTTAACTAGACCTTGCAATACTCAGCAAGCTGCTGCATCACATGATTAATTTGTGGTTGTTGGCAACTCAAGGGTGGGCTGTTTTGATAATTGTCTGTTTCCCTACTACTTGAAGTGGTGGAGTTCTCTACCCTCTTATGTCTTTCCCAATAACAATGACCTGATACTTTTTGAAACACATTTATCACTTTTCTTGTCTGATCTTTTTCCCTTTCTTTAAGCGCTTTATATATCAATTAAGGGTTGGGCTCAATGTGGACTTTGTGTTAGGAGCCTCTTCAAAGAAAATATCCACTTGGTCCCTATGTGTAGTGCTGGTGAGCAGAATGTTGTGTTAGGAGCCTCTTCAAAGAAAATATCCACTTGGTCCCTATGTGTAGTGCTGGTGAGCAGAATGTTATGTCTGGTGAGGTCAGCTGCTGAACATGGTTTGCTGGGAGTCTGGTTGGCTGGTTGCATAGGCTAAGGATACCGAGAGGTTGCAGTTGGTTTATAAATAATCTACTATGGGGAATATGGGTGTACATGCTCAGCCAAGTAGAATGGCTGGCATTCAAATCTCCAGACAGGTTTTGGATATGCTATGAAGGTCTGCTGTTGGGGAGTTGTATCTGGTGGGGAGTATGTTGAAAGGGGGAGTGGGGGTGGGGAAGAAACTAGATGTTGAATTTGTTATATTTGATACAGTGAAGTTTTATCATCACAGATTTTATCTGTAGGGTGTTGTTATTGTCTGTGAGCTGTTTTGTGAAGTCAATGATGTTGAAGAAAGATATGGTTTGGTGGACGAGCAATATAGGTCCTCTTCCTTGTCCTAATTGTCTGTTATTTCTTACAGTCATGTGGTTGTACAAAGGAAGTGGGAGGGTAGATCCGGGGGTTTTTTTGATAACAGCTGTATGAATGTTGTATCTTCTGAGTCAATGAGTATTTCTGAGTGTTTGTTCTTGATCCTATTGGCATTGAATTGAAACATACTTAGTTTGTAGCCAGGGTTCTGTGGAGCAGAATAGTTTGTTTGTGAGGAGCGAGAGTGTGTGTTCTGTGATATTACTTGTTGGGTGTTTGTACTGGAGGTGTTGGAGTTTGTGATGGGATTTTGGGGGTTGCTATCTGAGTGGTTCCTGTATTTCCAATGTTCTGAGATTCTCTTATGGATAACAGTGATGTGCAGTATCATTTTATAACTGGTCCTGGGTTAAACATATATAAATGAAAGCATAGGTGTTATCAGACTCTGCGTGTTTGTTGTCACATCATATGTGAAAAGTCACCTTTGTCAAAGCTGTATTATTGGGAGTACAGTCTTGTCAAAGAATTTCAAACTTCAAAGGTGTCTACATTTCTCTGCTACTGAAAGTGGCTGCAAGTGCCTTTGGAAAGGTCCTGTCTGCTTCAGTTCACTGACAGCATGTCACTCCAGTCCACTCAAACCCATAAATACCTTTCACCCTCCTACCTGTTCAGGCTCTGAGCACTCAAAATCTTTTTCACTCCATCCTTCCAATTACACTTTGTTCTTCCCTTCTCCCCTCCTTTTCTGACACAAATACCCTCCTTGTCAAACTTTTCTCACTCTTTCTCTAAGTCCAAACCAAGGTGATATTACACACCCCTGCCATGGATCCACCTCTACCTGGATCAATTTACTCTATTGTCTACTTACTCTCACACACATCTTACACTCTTCATAAAAACTTTTCAATGCTTCTACCATCTTTTCTCTCACACCATATATTTGTAAGACCTTCCACAAGGCATCTCCATCCTTATCACAGGCTTCCCCTAGATTCATAAATGGATAAATTCTCACACACATCAGTTACAGCAAACACCTGATCTGCACATGCTCTACAAATGAAGCCACATTGTTCCTCCCCAGGTTGATCCTCTATATATGCCTTCATCCTCTCAGTCACCACTCTCCCATACTACTTAACAGGTACACTCAACGTGCTTATACATCTGTAGTTTGAACACTAATCTTTGTCCTTACCATTTATATAATGGCACTATACATGTACTTCACTAATCTTCTGATGTACTTCACTAATCTTCTGGCATCTCACATGATCCATACATACACTAAAAATCCTAACTAACCAATCAACAACACAGTCACCTCCTTTCTGAAGAAATTCACCTGCAATACTGTTCACTACGAACACTGTTTCATCATATTCAAAGACCCTTCATGCCCACGATGCAACTACCATAAAGAACACACCTAGCATTTACTACTCAGTTTTCCTGCACTCTCTAAACACAGACATTACTACAATGCATAACCTAAGGTGAATGTGGCCAACTTCTTTGGTGCTGTAGGATCCTCATAAGGATTGGAGGTACTCCTTGAGCAAGAAGCATGTATACACATATTTGAATGTATATGTGTATATGTATGCTTGTATTTTTCTTTTGTATCTATGTTTTCCCTAACATGCCTGTTGTAGTGGCTTAAAAATCTGTATAATCTAAAGAATTTAAGTTTCATAAATTTGCATACTTTGTTAATTTTTCTTTTACTTTCCCTGACGAGAACTTCATTTGTGCTTTTTCCTGAAATTTTCGATGAAAAAATGTTTATAATTACTTGCATATTATTCATCTGAGCTTCATATCATGGAGGGGTAAGTCGACCTTGGCAACGCATCCGTATATAGCAGGCAAGTAACATATGTATAGAGATACTGTTGGTGTAAAGTTTTTAGAAAAGTTCTTACGTGCAGCAAAGGTTTGAGGGAGGCCATTGGTAAACACAGCCCCCTCGCTCCCGCCTGGCTGGCTATTGGGCCCTGGCTGAGGAGCTATATTGAAATTCTGCATCGTAGGGGAAGGCATGGAGGGCAATGCGCCGTTTACGGGCTGAGCTTGACTGGCACCTGGGGAGACATTGCAACACTTATCAGGCGGAGAGCAGGTGGTGCAGAGTCCACCAGGGGCAGGGGGCGCCTGGGGCAGGAGGCCACCTGGGGTAAGGGACAGGAACCTGCCTGGGGATGCAAGCCACCAGGTGGTGGATACCATCCAGGGGGCAAGAGCCACCTAATTTACGGCTCTAACTTAGGATATGGAATCCACCAGGAGCTGAGAGGCAACCACAATCATACTTGAACATATACCTGATCATCCCAATTAAATCTAATTCAGGAATACTCAAAATAGGAGTATTCAACATCGGTTTATTAAAGCTGCTACAGTTCTGGCGATCAGATGATTACAAAAGATTATTCCCTTTCCAGTATCTATGAGGTTTGTTTTGAAGAGATGAATATATTACTCAAATACTCCTAAACTTAATATTATTTCCTGAAAATCAAACACTTAAAAGTTTATATTCAAAAGATATACTCGACTCTGTTTTCATTAAGGACTGATGGGGCCACGGATATATGAACTATGTGGTGAAATCATTATAAACCAAAGTGCTCTAAGATTTTTTAATCCGTTTTGCCCACTAAAGCAAAAACATCCTACAACATTAAACACAGATGTTTATATTTCCGGGGCCCTTCTTATCCTGAAATTAATGCACATGTTTAGTGGAAGAACTGAATGGTTAGTAAGCATCTCATCAAAGAGAAGTGATTGCTGATGAAAGATCACAAGAACTACTATGAATAAAATAGAGAACTGCTGCAGTCACTTCCCTCTGATGGGACGTTGCAGTACAGACATCTCACAAATGAGAGGAAGTGTTGGTAAGCAGTCTTCATCAGGAAGAATAAGCAAGTTATTCATATCATGAAATATTCACTCTAACTTGTACACAGTAATCAAAATACAGCTTCTTTAACTTATAAATTTTCCTGATAAGAAAATAATCTGTCTGTTACTAAAACTAGCCTCTCATTAACATTCAACAACAATTACAAATAACAGCACTGGAAATTTGCAACAACGACAACAACAACAGCAACAACAACAAGAACAACAACAACATCAACAAAGTTGCGATGACCAATTAAGCGGCGTTAATCAAGTCGTTAATGACGTGAAAAATATACAAAGTATGGCCACAGAAAGTTGACATGATGCTTTCACCCGTGACTATACTTAGGTTTATTTTGTCACTCTGAACCCGATCCCACAGACAACTTTGCAAACGCCATCCTAATTAACAAACAAGGTGTGAGTCACAGAGGTGCCACGAAAACACTATACAGTAAAGGAACTGAGACACAGAAATAGACAGGGAAGATAAGGAAGGTTAAGATGAATAAGACTGGATTTTAGGAGAAAGCCAAGTTTGAACTGACCATAGCAAATCTATCATTATTTTACTCAATGAATGGTTACTTTTCCATCATGAGCCTATATAAAAGCAATGTTTATTAGATCTCTATTATCAAGGATAAACCTTTCAAATATTCTTCTTTAATCTTTACAGTGTAAATCCTTTTACTCATGAATTAACTGAAAAAGTAATTTCATCATAAAATCAACTTAATTATGCTTAATGCTAGCAATGAATCGTAAAGGTAACTCAACAATTTCTGACAAGAAAGATCATACAAAACATCATTTATATATGGGATGATCCTGAAAACTTCATAACTTGACATTATCTCCTACAAACCAATTATGGATAAATGTGATGGGGTGAACTTAGTCCAGTATGACTCTGTCATTTCCAGATAAGTATTCTAATCTAAAGCAATGTAAGCAAAACCCGAATTCTTGAGACTGATATGTAATGGAGAAAAGGTTAAGCCAATTATGAAAGGCAACTGGCTGTTTCTGACTACAGGTTAAGAGGTACTAGACCCAACCAACTGACAATCAGAATTTGGCCTAATGATGAGTCATGAGTAGCCTTTAAGCAAGGTTTTAGAATTCGGGTACAAAATTCAGTGACTAAACTAGGGTTTGTCTGGGGCTGACTCTCTACTAACTTACCAACTTTTGAACTCTGAATGTCCCACACCAGTGGCACAGATGCTGCAAAGATGGAATGACGTCTGTTAGCGTCAGTCATGCATGATCTGTCTTGTTGGGAGTCTGTGAACGTCTGTTAAATTTGCTAATAATGACATTTGTTGGTAATGGAAAATAAGTTTCTCAGCTTTAAGGATTACTTACAGTTTAGGGTATTTAAGTATATAATGGATGATATATGTTGTGATATGAACAACTATGGGAATGACTGTAAATGTATCCCAACTTTTAAATGAACTTGTGACCAGCAACTACTTACTGCTGTAAAATAATGGTGCAGTACTATTCTTTTGTAAAATACTTTTATCATCTCAACAAAATTATCAAAGAGGTGTAAAGTGTGGTATAAAAATCCTTCCATGGTACCAAAGTAATTACCTTTTATTGTTTGCATTAGCACCAACTATTATAAAAGGCATCATACACAATGATAAAGCAGTGTATAAAAGTATACAAATCATAATTCAGTCACAGTTTCTAATGTGCTGTTATCAAGCAGCATAGAAAAGTATAAAACACAGAGACTATTAACTCTACTAAAATGTTATGCAATATTGGAATATATAAAGGAGTATCTCCATTATAACTAAGAAGAGGAATGAATATGAAAACAGTGCTATTCCACTAGCATCTGTCATACTTTCCATTGTTTATCAATAGTGATATTGCATTAGGAAGAGATGCACGATTGGATATGCATGAACAGATCAACTGATACTTGGAAGGGACCAAGAAGGTACCACACTCTGCCCAACCATATCAGTGACATTTCCTTCCACAAACTGACATTCAATGGAGAGATGCTTGTAGTGTGATGTTCTTCAAAAATGTATGCAAATAAATCAAACTTACAAGCAACATGGAATGAAAATAAGTAAAATTTTACTTTCATTTTGTGGTTACTTGTATGGGAAAAAGTGAATATCAGACTCAAAAGGTAAGAATATGTCATAATCGGGGAAATATAATATCAACAAAGTAATGTTTCTGAATAAGTGACAAGAGTAAAATGAACAAGGTTCCTTTTACAGTGACTAACTTAACAATACTTAATACGGTTTAACTGTGCACTATGAAATACAATTTTACAGGCAGTACTTTTTAGCAGTCACACTATAAAGACCATTAAATAAACTATCTGTAATTTCTTATTGTGAACTCACACTCCTACTGTCATATTTCAAAATACTGCTGAAAGCTTATCTAGCTGAAGAAATACCTAGTGTTATATTAGCACCAATTTCTATATTCAATTCCTAATGGATACAGTAAATAAAGTATGCAACACCAATCATACTCAAGTGTTGTTCTAAGCTATATGAATGTCAAAACATTAGTTATAAGACTCTTTTTTCTGGATTTATATAAATGCAGTAAACTAAAAGCAGGATAACTTACGGATAAGTATTAATCAGACGACATACAGATTTGATATGAAACGTGTTAATCCACATAACTTTATGTCTCAATTCAAAAACTTTTAAGCAATATCACAAAACTAAATATAAATTACAAGATATTTACAGTAACAATATCTGATTTATCTGTCCTGTACAATTAAGCATCAGCACTTACTGTAAATGGTAAATCTGACCTAAAATTATTTACTGTACATTTCTATCAGAAATAATGAACATTTATTTCCTTAGAATTTTATATAGGACAGAAACCTTATGGGGATACCACAGAGTAAGGATTGTGATGTGTGAGTAATTAATATGAGCCACATGAAGAAAAGTGTGTATTGTTGCAACTTTCAAGGAAAAGGAGTGGAGGGGCAATATGATTTCTTTAGATCCAAATAAACAAAGGAAGTGTGATGAACAGACCAATGCATGACTGCTATGGCTGAAATAAAGTTAAAGGTGGTGTTGAGAACTGGAGTAGGTTGGATGGCAGTAAATCAACATATAAAGATGAATCTGCATGTACATATTTCCACTTTCTGATGTCTATCATTATCATTACCAGTATTGTCATTATTATTACTATCATTATTCCATACTGCCATACATTCTTGGGGGTAGGAAAGAAAGAATGCTATCTATATATCTTCTGTGCACAGCAGAAAGTGACTAAGAGGGGTAGGTACAAGGGTAAGGGGGTCTCAGAAGCCTCCATTTTGTATCATTACTTTTCTAATAATACAAACATAAGGAATGAAGTGGGGATTTTTCCTTTATGTCTCAGTCATCTGTGTTTAATGCTGTCTCCCTTTAGTGAGAAAAGGCAAGTAGGTGTAAAAGACTTAGAATAATCCATTTTCCATACTTGTACACCATTACCTACATTAGCAAGGAAGTGCAAGAAACAGATGAAGAAAGGCCTCATTCACTCCCATCCATTTTCTAGCTGTCATGTGTTAAGTACCCACATCCCCCTATCTACAACCAGGCCTCACAGACCTTTCCATGGTTTCCCCTGGTTGCTTCATATGCCATGGTTAAGTCCACTGACAGCCTGTCACCCCATGTATACACACTGATTCAATTTATCCTGTGCACACCTCTCACCCTACTGCTTGTTTAAGCTCTTTGCAATCAAAATATTTTTCTATCCATCCTTCCATCTCCAATTCAAAGTCCTCCTTTTCATTCCCTCCCCACTTCTGACACATATATCCCCTTTGTTAACCTCTCCTCATTCTTTCACTCTGTGAGACCAAACCATTTCAGCTCTCTCAACAACACGTATTATAACACCTCTCTCTAACCTTTTTATCACTCACTCATCAAACCTTCCTCATGCCACATATTTTCCTTTCATCATTTCATTTCCAACACATCCACCCTCCTCTGCACCTCCTTATCTATAGCCCATGCCTAACATCCATATATCATCACTGGGAATACTATACCTTCACACATACCCATTTTGCCCCCATCCCAGATAATGACCTCACTTTCACACATTCCTCAATGTCCCAAGAACCTTCACTACCTCACACATCCTACAACTAACTTCTACTTCTATCATATCATCAATGCCATGACCACTCCCAGATATCAAAATTTTCTTCCTCTAAATTCACATCCCAACTAACATGTCCCTAATAACCTTGCTTTAAGCATACACTCAACTTTACCTTCACACACACTACCAAACTCTGCCTGAGCCTTTGAGGAGGACAAGCACTCTTCCCTTGGCTCCTTCTGTTCTATCTTTTAAAAAGTCTAAATACGAGAAAGATGGGATGGGGTGATTTCCAGCCCCCTCTCCTCCCCTCCCTCAGTCACCTTCTATGGCATACAAGGTATATATACCATTATTTTTCTTCCTTTTTTCCTCTCTTACATTTAAGGATCCAAAATGTAGGCAATATCCTATTCAATTTGTATGTTCTCAGTTCGTCAACTCAAAAATTTTCTAAAATATGCTATGCTGTCTTGCTTGGAAGGAGCCACTCCATATAATTGTAAATGAAATAAGATGTGTTACCTTTAGCAATGTAACTATGAAAATGGATGACAAATAACTAATACTGTAAATGTATTAAAACTAACAGTTGATCTGTCCTTCACCTTAGTGAAGTTCACATATTCATCTTAACTCTCTTCTTTTCATTCTTAAAACTCATTACTCTTAAATCACAGTAAATCTATTTATTACAAATAATTTGACTTTTGTTATATAACAGACCCCAGTTTTGGAATGTATTAAGTTACAATATGACTGGCGTATCTATCTCTGAAATAACACCGTCATAAATGACGAATCTTTCATGTAAATTTGTAAAATTCAGTGCTACAGTTGTGCCAAAAATACAATCCAAGTTATGATTTTTAAATTACACTGTATTTCCAACTGTTAGCTATTAATAATCATGACTTATAGCAGGGATGCAGCTTTATTCCTAGTAGCTATGAAAAGTTGTAGGATGATGACCATGAACATGCACACCAACTACCAAACACAGACAGCTAACCCATCAGAGGTGATGACCGAACACAGGCTAAACAACTATTTAACAAGACCTTCCCTATAGCCAATAAAGAATTAGATGTGACACTGAGAAAAACCAATCAACAGCCATCAAGAATACCAGTAATTCCAAAAGAGCATCACAGTCCTTACCAGAAGTGGGCGGGACGACTGGGCTAGTAATGCCATTGGCCAAGGGCGCAGCAGCATGGGGCATCTGTGTAGCAAGGGCTGCCATGGGGTTGATGTAAGTACCCTGTGAGGCAGCAGCCATCAGTGCTGCCTGCTGCTGCATGAACTGCTGCTGTTGGCACATATATGAAAATTGCTTGCAAATGTCTTAGTAATTTGAATATTAAATAAACATCATTTCAAAAATTATTAGTTATAGTTATTCACTGATACTTAACCATAAAAACTTAAAACATCAATGGGATGCATTATATAATGTTGAATGTTTGTGTGCACTGAATAGAATGTAATGTCAGTTTCTAATGATTTGCTGACATTTAATAACATATCAGTCTAACTGTACTATTAAATGTTGTTTTACAAGAAGAACCTGGAAGTTCTGACTTTGAGAGAGAAAGTTCAAGAAGTGGGTGGAAGTAGTTTGGAAATGTTCACGGGGCAGAGTATGGGGTTAGTGTGAGGACAAGAGAGAAGGAATCGGTAGGCAGAATTTGGGGTTAGTGGAAGGGCAAGAGTGAAGGAGTTGGCACTTTTGATGAAGGAGGAATAAGAAAGTGAGTTCAAGACTGGTATGGGTTAGACTGAACATAGACTACAAGAGATTGGCAAATGTTAATGCCCATGCACCTGGTAGTGAGAGGACTGAAGATGAACAGTGTTTTGGGAAAAGCTGAGTGAATGCTTAGACAGTTTTGATGCAAGAGATTGAATCTAGGTGCTAAAAGATCTAAATGAAAAAGTAAATGATATGGCAACTGAAGGTATATTTAGATGAAATGGGGTCCCTAGTATAATTAAATATGGGAAAGAGCTTGCTCAGTTGTGTGCAGAAAGAAGACTGGTGATTCAGCATATATGTTTAGATAATAATAAAAGAAGTGCATACATAAGTTTATGTGAGTGAGTGGGTTGGGTAACCAACAGGCATTACTGGATTACAGCATGTACAAAGGAGAAATTGCTGGATGTGAACTTGCTGAGAAGGGCAGCAGGAAGGTCTGATCATTTCCTAATGGAGGGTAAATGTGAAAGGTTTTGGGGAGAGGAAATTAAGTGTGAAAGAACTGATGAAAGTGAGTGAACTTGGAAAAAAGGCCTGCGTGCAAAGATACCAATAGAGCTTGAATGAAGGGTGACACCGGATGAAAGTAAATGAAACAAGGGGGATGGGTAAGGACTGGAAGGAATCTAGGGAAACTGCTTAAATGTGGGCATGAAGTGTGTAGGTTACAGAAGGTGGGATATGGATGTGAGAGAGGGGGAAGTGAATAGCAAGATGAGGACCTTGTATTGCTATTGTACAAGAAAGGAGAGGTGCATGGGTGTTATCGGCAGGAAAGGAGTATGACCCTCTGGGAAGAGTACATGAGAAAGTGACAAGAGATCTAGAGGAAGGTACAAGAGCCAAAAAAAAGAAGGCATATGAGAGATGGAGTGAGAGCGTGTTGATGAACTTCAGGAAAATAAAATGTTTTAGAGGGTGGAGAGTAGTGTGAATATATGAAGAAAACAGGTGTAAACATCAGGGAGGGAAGCAGATAGATAAATCATAACAAAGAAGAGATGAAAAGGAGATGGAGTATTCTGAAAGACTGCTAAATGCGTCTGATGGTAAAGTGGCATATGTAGTGTGTTTGAGATGAGAAGGAATGTAGAGAGAGTCCAGGTAAATGGTATGGTGAAATGACAGGAGAAAGTGAAACCTTGCATTAGATGAAGACTGATATGTGGCATGAGTTGATAGAATAGCAGTTAAGTTACTAAAGAAAGGGGGTGACAGCATTGTTGAGTAGTTAATCAGGCTATTCACTGTTTACATGGCCCAAGATGAATTTCTAAAGGACTAGCAGAATGCCCTAATATACTTGTAATGGGATGGAGGACAAGAGTGAATGTTTGAATTTCAGAGGTAAGGTGCATGTGAAAGCAGTAAGTGAGAAGTAGGCAGTGAGTACAAAATATTGGACTGGAGGGGAAGTGGCTTTACAAGAAGAAAAGGATGCATGGACCAGGTGCTTGCTTTGAAATGTATATGTAAAAAGTACTTGGAGAAGAAAACTGAATAGTGTGTCCCATTTATGGATCTAGAGAAAGCATATAACAGCACTCACAAGAGGCCTTGTGAAAGGTGCAGAGAATATATGGGGTAAATGGAAAGTCACTTAATGCAGTAAGGAGTTAAAAGTTAGGAGAGAAAAGCATGAAGGGAGGACACCAAGTGGCTTCCAGTGAAGATGAGTCTACATAAAGGATGTGTGATGTCACCACAGTTGTTTAATCTTCCGATGGTAGAGGCGGTGAGAGAGAGGTATGATATAGTTTTAGAAGGAGGGATGCATCTATGGTATGCTGTACAATGGTGATCAAGGAAGGTGGATTAGTTGTTTGTAGATGAAACACATTTGGTAGTGGACTACAGAAATGAACTCCAATAGCAAATGACAAGAACTGAGTTTTAGAGAGTGCAAAAAAAAAAAAAGCTGAGGGAAATGTGAACAAAAGTAAGGGTATGAAGGCACAGAAGGGAGATAAGACAGGATGGTTTATGAGCAAGTTTGAATAGGGATGACCTTGAGGAAGTGGAGAGCTTTAGATACTTACAATTGGAAATAGCAGTCAATGACACCATGGAGGCTGAGGTGAGTTATGGGTTAGGAGAAGGGGCTAAGGTTTTGGGTGCATTAAGGAATGTTCAGAGGAGGTCAGCGTTTAATAGCACAAAAGAAAGGGAGAGTGTGGACACACTGAAAATGGCCTGACAAGATTTGATGTGGAGTGGGTTGTGGAAGGGGAAACAGAAGGAGTCATGCTGGGAATGCTCATCCTCCTCGAAGGCTCAGATTGGGGTGTCTAAATGTGTGTGGATGTAACCAAGATGAGAAAGAAGGAGAGAGAAGTAGTATTTTGAGGAAGGGAACCTGGATGTTTTGGCTCTGAGTGAAACGAAGCTCAAGGGTAAAGGGGAAGAGTGGTTTGGGAATGTCTTAGGAGTAAAGTCAGAGGTTGGTGAGAGGACGAGCAAAGGAAGGAGTAACACGACTCCTGAAGCGGGAGTTGTAGGAGTGTGTAATAGGATGTATGAAAATAAACTCTAGATTGATATGGGTAAAACTGAAAGTGGATGGAGAGAGATGGGTGATTATTGATGCCTATGCAACTGGTCATGAGAAGAAAGATTATGAGAGGCAAGTGTTTTGGGAGCAGCTCAGTGAGTGGGTTAGCAGTTTTGATGCATGAGACCAGGTTATAGTGATGGGTGATTTGAAGGCAAAGGGAATTAAAGTAGCAGTTGAGGGTATAACTGGTTTACATGGGGGTGTTCAGTGTTGTAAATGGAAATGGTGAAGAGCTTGTAGATTTGTGTGCTGCAAAAGAACTGGTGATTTGGAATACATGGCTTAAAAGGAGAGATATACATAAGTATATGGGTAAAACTGAAAGTTGATGGAGAGAGATGGGTGATTATTGGTGCATATGCACCTGGGCATGAGAAGAAAGATCATGAGAGGCAAGTGCTTTGGGAGCAGCTGAATGAGTGTGTTAGTGGTTTTGATGCACGAGACCGGGTTATAGTGATGGGTGATTTGAATGCAAAGGTGAGTAATGTGGCAGTTGAGAGAATAATTGGTATACATGGGGTGTTCAGTGTTGTAAATGGAAATGGTGAAGAGCTTGTAGATTTATGTGCTGAAAAAGGACTGGAGATTGGGAATACCTGGTTTAAAAAGCGAGATATACATAAGTATACGTATGTAAGTAGGAGAGATGGCCAGAGAGTGTTATTGGATTACGTGTTAATTGACAGGCGCGTGAAAGAGAGACTTTTGGATGTTAATGTGCTGAGAGGTGCAACTGGAGGGATGTCTGATCATTATCTTGTGGAGGCTAAGGTGAAGATTTGTATGGGTTTTCAGAAAAGAAGAGTGAATGTTGGGGTGAAGAGGGTGGTGAGAGTAAGTGAGCTTGGGAAGGAGACTTGTGTGAGGAAGTACCAGGAGAGACTGAGTACAGAATGGAAAAAGGTGAGAACAATGGAAGTAAGGGGAGTGGGGGAGGAATGGGATGTATTTAGGGAATCAGTGATGGATTGCTCAAAAGATGCTTGTGGCATGAGAAGAGTGGGAGGTGGGTTGATTAGAAAGGGTAGTGAGTGGTGGGATGAAGAAGTAAGATTATTAGTGAAAGAGAAGAGAGAGGCATTTGGACGATTTTTGCAGGGAAAAAATGCAATTGAGTGGGAGATGTATAAAAGAAAGAGACAGGAGGTCAAGAGAAAGGTGCAAGAGGTGAAAAAGAGGGCAAATGAGAGTTGGGGTGAGAGAGTATCATTAAATTTTAGGGAGAATAAAAAGATGTTCTGGAAGGAGGTAAATAAAGTGCGTAAGACAAGGGAGCAAATGGGAACTTCAGTGAAGGGCGCAAATGGGGAGGTGATAACAAGTAGTGGTGATGTGAGAAGGAGATGGAGTGAGTATTTTGAAGGTTTGTTGAATGTGTTTGATGATAGAGTGGGAGATATAGGGTGTTTTGGTCGAGGTGGTGTGCAAAGTGAGAGGGTTAGGGAAAATGATTTGGTAAACAGAGAAGAGGTAGTAAAAGCTTTGCGGAAGATGAAAGCCGGCAAGGCAGCAGGTTTGGATGGTATTGCAGAGGAATTTATTAAAAAAGGGGGTGACTGTATCATTGACTGGTTGGTAAGGTTATTTAATGTATGTATGACTCATGGTGAGGTGCCTGAGGATTGGCGGAATGCGTGCATAGTGCCATTGTACAAAGGCAAAGGGGATAAGAGTGAATGCTCAAATTACAGAGGTATAAGTTTGCTGAGTATTCCTGGTAAATTATATGGGAGGGTATTGATTGAGAGGTGAAGGCATGTACAGAGCATCAGATTGGGGAAGAGCAGTGTGGTTTCAGAAGTGGTGGAGGATGTGTGGATCAGGAGTTTGCTTTGAAGAATGTATGTGAGAAATACTTAGAAAAGCAAATGGATTTGTATGTAGCATTTATGGATCTGGAGAAGGCATATGATAGAGTTGATAGAGATGCTCTGTGGAAGGTATTAAGAATATATGGTGTGGGAGGCAAGTTGTTAGAAGCAGTGAAAAGTTTTTATCGAGGATGTATGGCATATGTACGTGTAGGAAGAGAGGAAAGTGATTGGTTCTCAGTAAATGTAGGTTTGCGGCAGGGGTGTGTGATGTCTCCATGGTTGTTTAATTTGTTTATGGATGGGGTTGTTAGGGAGGTGAATGCAAGAGTTTTGGAAAGAGGGGCAAGTATGAAGTCTGTTGGGGATGAGAGAGCTTGGGAAGTGAGTCAGTTGTTGTTCGCTGATGATACAGCGCTGGTGGCTGATTCATGTGAGAAACTGCAGAAGCTGGTGACTGAGTTTGGTAAAGTGTGTGAAAGAAGAAAGTTAAGAGTAAATGTGAATAAGAGCAAGGTTATTAGGTACAGTAGGGTTGAGGGTCAAGTCAATTGGGAGGTAAGTTTGAATGGAGAAAAACTGGAGGAAGTAAAGTGTTTTAGATATCTGGGAGTGGATCTGGCAGCGGATGGAACCATGGAAGCGGAAGTGGATCATAGAGTGTGGGAGGGGGCGAAAATTCTGGGAGCCTTGAAGAATGTGTGGAAGTCGAGAACATTATCTGGGAAAGCAAAATTGGGTATATTTGAAGGAATAGTGGTTCCAACAATGTTGTATGGATGCGAGGCGTGGGCTATGGATAGAGTTGTGCGCAGGAGGATGGATGTGCTGGAAATGAGATGTTTGAGGACAATGTGTGGTGTGAAGTGGTTTGATCGAGTAAGTAACGTAAGGGTAAGAGAGATGTGTGGAAATAAAAAGAGCGTGGTTGAGAGAGCAGAAGAGGGTGTTTTGAAATGGTTTGGGCACATGGAGAGAATGAGTGAGGAAAGATTGACCAAGAGGATATATGTGTCGGAGGTGGAGGGAACGAGGAGAAGTGGGAGACCAAATTGGAGGTGGAAAGATGAAGTGAAAAGGATTTTGTGTGATCGGGGCCTGAACATGCAGGAGGGTGAAAGGAGGGCAAGGAATAGAGTGAACTGGATCGATGTGGTATACCGGGGTTGACGTGCTGTCAGTGGATTGAATCAGGGCATGTGAAGAGTCTGGGGTAAACCATGGAAAGCTGTGTAGGTATGTATATTTGCGTGTGTGGATGTATGTATATACATGTGTATGGGGGTGGGTTGGGCCATTTCTTTCGTCTGTTTCCTTGCACTACCTCGCAAACGTGGGAGACAGCGGCAAAAAAAAAAAAAAAAAAAAAAAAAAAAAAAAAATACATAAGTATAAGTATGTAAGTAGGAGAGATGGCCAGAGAGCGTTATTGGATTACGTGTTATTAATAGGTGCACGAAAGAGAGACTTTTGGATGTTAATTTGCAGAAAGGGGCAACTGGAGGGATGTCTGATCATTATCTTGTGGAGGCAAAGGTGAAGATTTGTAGAGGATTTCAGAAAAGAAGAGAGAATGTTCGGGGCAAGAGAGTGGTTAGAGTAAGTGAGCTTGAAAAGTAGACTTGTGTGAGGAAGTACCAAGAGAGATTGAGTGCAGAACGGAAAAAGGTGAGAGCATATGACGTAAGGGGAATGGGGGAGGAATGGGACGTATTTAGAGAAGCAGTGATGGCTTGCACAAAAGATGCCTGTGGCATGAGAAAGGTGGGAGGTGGGCAGATTAAAAAGGGTAGCGAGTGGTGGGATGAAGAAGTAAGATTGTCGGTGAAAGAGAAGAGAGAGGCATTAGGACAATTTTTGCAGGGAAATAGTGCAAATAACTGGGAGATGTATAAAAGAAAGCGGCAAGAGATCAAGAGAAAGGTGCAAGAGGTCAAGAGAAAGGTGCATGAGGTGAAAAAGAGGGCAAGTGAAAGCTGGAGTGAGAATGTATCATTTAATTTTAAGGAGAATAAAAAGATGTTTTGGAAGGAGATAAACAAAGTGCGTAAGACAAGGGAACAAATGGGAACATCAGTGAAGGGGATTAATGGGGAGGTAATAACAATCAGTGGTGAAGTGAGAAGGAGATGGAGTGGGTATTTTGAAGGTTTGTTGAATGTGTTTGATGATAGAGTGGCAGATACAGGGTGTTTTCGTTGAGTTGGTGTGCGGAAGATGAAAGCCAGCAAGGCGGCACTTTTGGATGGTATTGCTGGGGAATTTATTAAAACAAGGGGATGACTGTGTTGTTGACCGGTTGGTGAGGATATTCAATGTATGTATGGCTCATAGTGAAGTGCCTGAGGATGGTGGAATGCATGCATAGTGCCAATGTACAAAGGCAAAGGGGATAAAGGTGAGTGTTCAAATCACAGAGGTATAAGTTTGTTGAGTATTCCTGAGAAATTATATGGGAGGGTATTGACTGAGAGGGTCAAGGCATGTACAGAGCATCAGATTGGGGATGAGTAGTGTGGTTTCAGAAGTGGTGGATGATGTGTGGATCAGGCGTTTGCTTTGAAGAATATATGCAAGAAATACTTAGAACAACAGATGGATTTGTATGTAGCATTTATAGATCTGGAAAAGGCATATGATAGAGTTGATAGAGATGCTCTGTGGAAAGTATCAAGAGTATATGGTGTGGAAGGTAAGTTCCTAGATGCAGTGAAAAGTTTTTATCAAGGATGTAAGGCATGTGTATGAGCAGGAGAGGAAAGTGATTGGTTCCCAGTGAATGTCAATTCGCGGCAGGGGTGCATGATGTCTCCATGGTTGTTTAATTCGTTTATGGAAGAGGTTGTTAGGTAGGTGAATGCAAGAGTTTTCAAGGGAGGGGCAATATGCAGTCTGTTGTAGATGAGAGGGCTTGGGAAGTGAGTCAGCTGCTGTTCGCTGATGATATAGTGCTAGTGGCTGATTCAGGTGAGGGACTGCAGAAGCTGGTGACTGAGTTTGGTAAAGTGTGTGAAAAAAGAAATTTGAGAGTAAATGTGAATAAGAGCAAGGTTATTAGGTTCAGTAGGGTTGAGGGACAAGTGAACTGGGAGGTAAGTTTGAATGGAGAAAAATTGGAGGAAGTGAAGTGTTTTAGATATATGGGAGTGGATTTAGCAGCGGATGGAACCATGGAAGCGGAAGTGAGTCACGGTGGGGGAGGGGGCGAAGGTTCTGGGAGTGCTGAAGAATGTGCGGAAGGTGAGAACGTTATCCTGGAGAGGAAAAATTGGTATGTTTGAAGGAATAGTGGTTTCAACAATGTTATATGGTTGTGAGGCATGGGCTATAGATAGGGTTGTGCGGAGGAGGGTGGATGTGCTGGAAATGATATGTTTGAGGACAATACGTGGTGTGAGGTGGTTTGATCGAGTAAGTAATGAAATTGTAAGAGAGATGTGTGGTAATGAAAAGAGTGTGGTTGAGAGAGCAGAAGAGGGTGTACTGAAATGGCCAATTGGTCACTTGTAGAGAATGAATGAGGAAAGATTGACAAAGAGGATATATGAGTTAGACGTGGAGGGAACAAGGAGAAGTGGGAGACCAAATTGGAGGTGGAAGGATGGAGTGAAAATGTTTTTGAGTGATCGGGGCCTAAACATATAGAGAGTCAAAAACATGCAAGGAATAGAATGAATTGGAACGATATGGTATACCGGGGTCAACATGCTGTCAGTGGATTGAACCACGGCATGTGAAGCGTCTGGGGTAAACCATGGAAAGGTTTGTGGGGCTTGGGTGTGGTAGGGGAGCTATGGTTTTGGTGCATTACACATGACAGCTAGCGAATGAGTGTGAACGAATGTGGCCTCTGTTGTCTTTTCCTAGTGCTACCTCGCACTTGTGTGGGGGGAGGGCGGTGCCATTTCATGCGTGGCGGGATGATGACTGGAATGGATGAAGACAGTAAGTATGAATATGTACATGTTTATATGTGTATGTGTCTATGTATATGTATGTATACTTTGAAATGTATAGGTATGTATATGTGTGTGTGTGGGCCATTCTTTCATCTATTTCCTTGCGCTACCTTGCTGACGCAGGAGACAACGACAAAGTATAATAAATAAACAAATAAATAATATAATGGCCCAACCCACCCTCATACACATGTATATACATACGTCCACACACGCAAATATACATACCTACACAGCTTTCCATGGTTTACCCCAGACGCTTCACATGCCCTGATTCAATCCACTGACAGCACGTCAACCCCGGTATACCACATCGATCCAATTCACTCTATTCCTTGCCCTCCTTTCACCCTCCTGCATGTTCAGGCCCCGATCACACAAAATCTTTTTCACTCCATCTTTCCACCTCCAATTTGGTCTCCCACTTCTCCTCGTTCCCTCCACCTCCGACACATATATCCTCTTGGTCAATCTTTCCTCACTCATTTTCTCCATGTGCCCAAACCATTTCAAAACACCCTCTTCTCCTCTCTCAACCACGCTCTTTTTATTTCCACACATCTCTCTTACCTTTACGTTACTTACTCGATCAAACCACCTCACACCACACATTGTCCTCAAACATCTCATTTCCAGCACATCCATCCTCCTGCGCACAACTCTATCCACAGCCCCCGCCTCGCAACCATACAACATTGTTGGAATCACTATTCCTTCAAACATACCCATTTTTGCTTTCCGAGATAATGTTCTCGACTTCCACACATTCTTCAAGGCTCACAGGATTTTCGCCCCCTCCCCCACCCTATGATCCACTTCCGCTTCCATGGTTCCATCCGCTGCCAGATCCACTCCCAGATATCTAAAACACTTTACTTCCTCCAGTTTTTCTCCATTCAAACTTACCTCCCAATTGACTTGACCCTCAACCCTACTGTACCTAATTACCTTGCTCTTATTCACATTTACTCTTAACTTTCTTCTTTCACACACTTTACCAAACTCAGTCACCAGCTTCTGCAGTTTCTAACATGAATCAGCCACCAGCGCTGTATCATCAGCGAACAACAACTGACTCACTTCCCAAGCTCTCTCATCCCCAACAGACTTCATACTTGCCCCTCTTTCCAAAACTCTTGTATTCACCTCCCTAACAACCCCATCCATAAACAAATTAAACAACCATGGAGACATCACACACCCCTGCCGCAAACCTACATTCACTGAGAACCAATCACTTTCCTCTCTTCCTACACGTACACATGCCTTACATCCTCGATAAAAACTTTTCACTGCATCTAACAACTTGCCTCCCACACCATATATTCTTAATACCTTCCACAGAGCATCTCTATCAACTCTATCATATGCCTTCTCCAGATCCATAAATGCTACATACAAATCCATTTGCTTTTCTAAGTATTTCTCACATACATTCTTCAAAGCAAACTCCTGATCCACACATCCTCTACCACTTCTGAAACCACACTGCTCTTCCCCAATATGATGCTCTGTACATGCCTTCACCCTCTCAATCGATACCCTCCCATGTAATTTACCAGGAATACTCAACAAACTTATACCTCTGTAATTTGAGCACCCACTCTTATCCCCTTTGCCTTTGTACAATGGCACTATACACGCATTCTGCCAATCCTCAGGCACCTCACCATGAGTCATACATACATTAAATAACCTTACCAACCAGTCAATAATACAGTCACCCCCTTTTTTAATAAATTCCACTGCAATACCATCCAAACCTGCTGCCTTGCCGGCTTTCATCTTCCGCAAAGCTTTAACTACCTCTTCTCTGTTTACCAAATCATTTTCCCTAACCCTCTCACTTTGCACACCACCACGACCAAAACACCCTATATCTGCCACTCTATCATCAAACACATTCAACAAACCTTCAAAATGCTCACTCCATCTTCTCATATCACCACTACTTGTTATCACCTCCCCATTTGCGCCCTTCACTGAAGTTCCCATTTGCTCCCTTGTCTTACGCACTTTATTTACCTCCTTCCAGAACATATATATATATATATATATATATATATATATATATATATATATATATATATATATATATATATATACATATATATATATATATATATATATATATATATATATATATATATATATATATATATATATATATATATATATATCAATGGTACATACAAAATGTAATCTTATATCCTGATCCAGGCACACCACATGTTGGTACACCATTCTCATTATATGATTAATGATAAATAAAGGAATGAAAGAAAAATGATACTGATAGATGGGACAGGAAATGCTGGTCTTTGAGCATGTCTTGACAGCATGTAATCCTAAGGAATATGCTCAAATAGGGTGGAAGTGACGTCAGCCTGGTAGTGGTTGCTCATTAGGTGAGTGTGGTGAAGACCCCAAGATGAGCAAGCCATTGTGATCATGATTAAGTGGAAATACTGAGGGTTGGAAACTTCTGACTCTTACATTCCAAGGAAAATATATCTAATGCTCACAGGACAGATAAGAAATTATAATAATCTTGAAGGACAAATACAGTGCACTTCATTCTCCAGCAGTTGTTACATGTGCAACCAAAAACAAAAATTATTTGAATAAAATGTTGGTTCTTGTATCAAGTGACTCCTATAAGGTACTTTATCAAAGATGTAACTTTTTTATTCTTGAGCATGTTCATGTTTGTGCTGTTAACTAACTTTTTCCCATCTTAAAGTCTAGAGTGCTAGACAAAACATAAGTTACTAACCTGAGTGGTGTATACATGAACTAATCCATGGAATTCAACTACAGTACAGTCTTCGTTAATAATATGTAAGCTAATTCTGTAAGGTTCCAGCATTTTACTAGCAACTCAACTACTGTACTATGTTAAAGGTATATCGAAATACACAAGATCTACCCTTACATTTGAAATTAAGGATAAAGTGTTCAAAGATTTTCATGATAAAACTTTTCAACTATCTAACGAAAAGATACCACTTTCCTTGAGGTCTGACTCAAGATATTGGTGAAAAATGTCAAATTTGGTGATTAATTTTAAATGAAACAGCATGGCAGTAAGGTACATGACTATCTCTCACCTCTGAGACATTGACTTGAGCGTAGGCCCCATAGGCGCCAAACTGGTTGAAGACAAAGGGGTTGAGGAGACCCATATTTCCGGCCATTTGTTGCATGCGTCGCAGCTGCCTTTCTTTCTCAGTATCTGCAAACTTCACCACCAGACTCGAAGATGCACCCTGTAAACAGGTAGGGGCAGTCAGCTCATGGGATTATAAGGCATGATGCATTATATTACTGAGATATCTATGTATTCATATAAGAAATCAAAACAGGTGCATGACAATCATAATATATAAACAGAGCTAAAGCAAAGAGTTGGAGGAATTTAAAGAGATAGAAGTCAACAAAAATAAGGTAGGAAGTAAGAAATAAAGGTCTCGTGTGAGTAAAGGGTAAGACAGCATGTGTAGATGAAAAGTAATTATGCTTGTGAATGCAACTGTAAGCGAGAAGTCTTAATGTGTCAACTGGATGTACATATGAGATGATGTATATGACTACGAACTATGAATGCACATGAGTGTATATACATTACGATAAGAATTAGCGATATATGAAAATAGATGTCCAAATTTTCCCGAGTACTGAAAACTTTGCTTCATCATGAATTCAGCTCCAAATAAACTGATGGGGAAAAATGTGGAATATGTATGAGGGTACAGCATATGGGAACCTATCTCAGCAGTGCAAAGCATGCTATTACAAATTGTGGCTGGTAATGGCACAAAAAATACGCTGCTTCCAAAACGTGGAAGTTACAAAGAGAATGTTACACTTAATCAGATGAAACATAATTTCATCTTTTTTAAGAAACGTGAAATATTTAATATGATATCTATGTCGAAGTATTTTAAAATCTAGTTGAAAAGTTAACACTGATAACTGACAACTTCAAATATTTGCCAACATTTAAATCCAACACCACAAAATTTCGTTAGTATATAACAATCTTATTTCATAACACGAAGACTGCATCAAACACTTGTCTTTACACCCACCATTGATTGTAGGTCAAGGAAAGAACAATAGTGTAGCAAGTTCTGCCATCTCATTCGCAGTACTTAGCTTGGCAAAACAAGGGAGATTGAATATTTCCTTGGATTCTTCTTTATAGTTTTTCTTGCTTGCGCTTTAAGTGTATGTAGAAAACACTTTTTCTTTAGTGATGACTTGCTGGGTAGTGAACATAGAATTGGAAAGTTTTGGAGAGCACTGGATGATATTTGTAATATGTAAAAGATGAGGGAAGAGAAATGTGTCCCCTCTACCCGGGTGTTTCAGTAATGTCATTATCTATTTATTTAATGTGTAAAGACATGATGATTTGAACCACACATATAAATGTTCATTCAAAAGGATTTTTCATCATTTTGAAAATTCATGAAATGATCCTTATAATAAAACTGAATGAATTCTGGAAAAAAAAAAAAAGCAACAGCAAGCAGATAAATGTAATCATAATGATGGCATAGTATACTGTGTTAAAAATGAGAATAAGGTAACTGAAGGCTCTTACAGTGAAGACGAGTGAGGTTTTTTCTTAATTTCTTGACTTTAATTTTCTTTGCTTTACATTATTCAACTTTTTTTTTCACTAGTGTCTTGTCCACTTTCAAGTTATTTACTAGCTTTATGCGAGACCCACGAAAGTAAACTCTCCAACTACGACTGCGTTAAATTCATTGTTAATTTTGGCTCATAGGATTTTTGTCAATATTCCAAAGTTCAAAGCTCTGTGTATGGAATATAAATGCTTCAATGATCATGGGAGCCAGTCTTGTAGCTGGTCCCAATGTATACGAGTCACAAAAGAGTTGAGCAGCAGACAAATGTAAGGTGTGAACTGCACTTAAGGGAACTGTGTATAGAAATTATGAAACCGGAATGCCAAGAGTGATTTCTCTAATGAACTAATGTTGCCCTACTTACTTTTTGTCATTCCAACAGAACTCGGCAAATTGTTTCATATAGTCAAGTATAACTCAACCTAGGACTGATGACATTAACTTCCACATACAGCTATTTCAACAAGAACCCATAGCCCAAGGTAAGAAACAGTAATCTAGCATTACTAATTTCAGTATGAGGTATCCCATTTCAGAAAGGAAAATACTAATAACTGTATATTCAAAGTACTCCCAGTTTGGAGAAAGCATACTTTACAAATACTGTCTCAAGGATGGCTTGAGATTCTGCTTATCCAACTGTATACACTACTTCATTATGGTGGACATGGGCAAGTAGAACCATTCATCTTGTATTCCTAATGAAAGTACTGCACTAATTCTCATGCTGCAAAGATCAAAGTGCAGGCATCTGCCACTCTCAAGACTCCATTCTTAACATTTGTTAACTACACACAGACACACACACTAAAAGGATGAAACAATGTACCGAAAGAATTACTTTTTTGTTATACTGATTGCCATTTCCCATGTCTGCGAGGTAGTGCCAAGAAACAGATGGAGAATGGCCCATCCACTCATATAAACACAAATATACATAATTGCCCATACACGCACATATACATACCAACATATATACATATACATACACATATATACACATGTACATATTCATACTTGCTTGCCTTCATCCATTCTCAGCGATACCCCACCTCACTGGAAACCGCATAGCTACCCCCTGCTTCAGCGAGGTAGCACCAGGAAGACCAAAAAGGCTAAATCAATTCACACTTAGTCTCTAGCTGTCAGGTGCAATGCACCGAAACCACAGCTCCCTTTCCACATCCAGGTCCCACAGACCTTTCCATGGTTTACCCCAGACGCTTCACATGCTCTAGTTCAATCCACTGACAGCACGTCGACCCCTGTATACCACATCATTCCAATTCACTCTATTCCTTGCACGCCTTTCACCCTCCTGTACGTTCAGGTCCCGATCGCTCAAGATCTTATTCACTGCATCCTTCCACCTCCAATTTAGTCTCCCGCTTCTCCTCGTTCCCTACACCTCCGACGCATATATCCTCTTTGTCAATATATATATATATATATATATATATATATATATATATATATATATATATATATATTAATTTTTTTTTTAATTTTCCAAAAGAAGCAACAGAAGGGGGCCAAGTGATGATATTCCCTCAAAGGTCCAGTCCTCTGTTCTTAACGCTACCTCGCTAACGCGGGAAATGGCGAATAGTATTAAAGATATATATATATATATATATATATATATATATATATATATATATATATATATATATATATACATAGTCATATCATATCTTCACCTACTATCATCTTAGTAAGGGATTAAAACTTTTGGGTTGTTTGGATATCATAAATGAACTTAGTCTCTCAGCTGGATAGTCCACCTATTTTCTGTAGTTCCTTTGTATTTCCTTTGCTAATCTTTTACATTCAGCCGTTCATCCTCCTCCCATACTTCACAATATTCAACTCTCTAACAACACAGGAGCAAAAGGAACATATACTAACAATAAACTTTTATTGTGTATAACACCAGTATATCAGTAGCTGGTCCAACTACTGTTCTTGACAATTACTTCCAGTGATCACTCAAGGATGAATGCTGCACCTCCGCACATCAGCACTAGCGACCTCCACAACACATCCCTTTACTGTTTTGTATGCTGCAGCAGCCGTCATAATGCTCTCTTGCGCCGACTCCCACATCTTGACGACAATGCCTAAATGTTCTCTATAAGGTTCCTATTACAACCTCTACCAGGCCAACCGAGAAGGTACAAGGTCTTTAGAGCAGAGAGTTTTCTCCTCGGTCCTGATGACCCAAGCCTACAGTTTGAGCCATTCATCTTCGAGCTACTGTGGAAATCTAAGGTTACTATCACGAAGTATCTTTGTTATTTTCTCTTTTGTATCAGGAGTCCTGAGGTGTTTTCCAGCTACACGTAGCCTTTCATAGTACCAGCCATCACATCAGGTTCCTGGTGTTCTTATATCGAAACGGCATCGGTGAATGGGTTAGCTTGGTCAGCTTCTCTGGTTTGGACCGGTTTTCTTTCTGGTTGAGCCTAATCTGTGTCAACCTTTGAGTTTTCCTTCTCATTCCACCTTATCTACCGCCGTTGTACAGTGGGTCGAGAAATTCCAGGTTCTGCGGCGATCTTGGTCAGCGGGGAGCCAAACTTATTCATACCAACAACTGTTCCCCACTGTGCAAGTTGAACAGCTTGACAATGATATATATGAGGTTCTCGTGTTGGAGTTCACGGGCTTCGTGGAGGCAACACCGTGGCAGCCGTCCAGTAAACACCTCGGCTGACGGGACATGACGTTATATGCTCACATGTGGAAGGGAATTCGTGTTAGCAATAATATTCTACACTTACCATCGGAATGTCAACACCAGCGGCATTTCTTGCTTGCTACGATGCAAGTCGCAGGAAGAGCTACCGTCTTTATGTGTCCTTACAAATGATCATATCTTGGAAGTAAAGCATCCATAGATGCTTTTTTTTTTTTGGTAGTACGAGAGTTTAACATTTATATTAATATCTTTTCCTTTTATATGAGAAAGTTCCGAATACCTAAACAGCTTTGTCACGAGTACATATATTGCTCTACTCGAGGGTTATACTCTAAAGTTTAAGTATCGCTCTAAATCAGCCTAAAGGAATGATATGTTGGCTCTATACCAACCTAAAGGAATGATATGTTAGCTTTATACCAAACTAATGGAATGATATGTTAGTTCTATACCAACCTAAAGGGATGATATGTTAGCTCTAACCTAGCTAAAGGATCATGTTAGCTCTACAGCACCCTAAAGGAGTGATATCTTGGTCTGGACGTAAAGGTATGCTATGTCAGCTTTATACCAGCATAAAATGATAAGTTAGCTCTATAACAGATTACAGAAATGATGTGCTAGCCCCCTACCAGCTTAAAGGAATGATATGTTGACTCTATACCAGCCTACAGAGTTGATATGTTTGGATTCTTGTGGCGACATTTATAGAAAAATAATCAACGAATATCATCTGCAAAAAATAAATCAATAAAAAAATAAAAGGTATCAAGTTTTTGTTGAATAATGAAGAGCAACGATCAACATGTACAACTGTACCATAGACTATACTGACCATAACATGGTTATTTTTGATGCGGATATCTCGAAAAAATATGAATAAGTTTTTGAGCAAATGATGTCAGATATGCATGGCCAGTTTGAAAAGGATCCACTGAACTGGAAGCAAGGCGTTAATTGTAACTGGGGAAAAAATGAAAAAAAGTATACTTTTTTCAGAAATATTATGAGAATGTAATCAGTTTTTGCCTTACTACAGAATAAATGGATAAAAAATAATGTCCGTTCGAAACAAGGAACGAGCTGTGCAAGTGTCAGCCGACGAACGGCAGCACAAACTGGCCCGGCGAAAATTCAATACAGTACTGATAAAAAGTAAACACACAGAAAAACGACAAATACGCACAAAACTGTTCCACATCCCATCTACATACACACACACACACATATATATATATATATATATATATATATATATATATGAATATATATATATATATATATATATATATATATATATATATATATATATATGAATATATATATATATATATATATATATATATATATATATATATATATATATATATATATATATATATATATATATGGCTATGTTTGAAGGAATAGTGGTTCCAACAATGTTGTATGGTTGCGAGGCGTGGGCTATGGATAGAGTTGTGCGCAGGAGGGTGGATGTGCTGGAAATGAGATGTTTGTGGACAATATGTGGTGTGAGGTGGTTTGATCGAGTAAGTAATGTAAGGGTAAGAGAGATGTGTGGAAATAAAAAGAGCGTGGTTGAGAGAGCAGAAGAGGGTGTTTTGAAATGGTTTGGGCACATGGAGAGAATGAGTGAGAAAAAATTGACCAAGAGGATATATGTGTCGGAGGTGGAGGGAACGAGGAGAAGTGGGAGACCACATTGGAGGTGGAAAGATGGAGTGAAAAAGATTTTGAGTGATCGGAGCCTGAACATGCAGGAGGGTGAAAGGCGGGCAAGGAATAGAGTGAATTGGATCGATGTGGCATACCGGGGTCGACGTGCTGTCAGTGGATTGAATCAGGGCATGTGAAGCGTCTGGGGTAAACCATGGAAAGTTCTGTTGGGCCCGGATGTGGAAAGGGAGCTGTGGTTTTCGGGCATTACTGCATGACAGCTAGAGACTGAGTGTGAACGAATGGGGCCTTTGTTGTCTTTTCCTAGCGCTACCTCGCACACATGAGGGGGGAGGGGGGTGTTATTCCATGTGTGGTGGGGTGGCGATGGTAATGAATAAAGGCAGACAGTGTGAATTGTGTGCATGTGTATATATGTATGTGTCTGTGTGTGTATATATATGTGTACATTGAGATGTATGGGTATGTATATTTGCGTGTTTGGACGTGTATGTATGTACATGTGTATGGGGGTGGGTTGGGCCATTTCCTTCGTCTGTTTCCTTGCGCTACCTCGCAAACGCGGGAGACAGCGACAATGCAAAATAATAATAATAATGATAATAATACTATATATATATATATATATATATATATATATATATATATATATATATATATATATAGGAAAGGATCACAATCTAGCGCGTGATCCAAGTATATTGTTCGCCGTTTCCCCTCGTTAATGACGTAGCGCCAGGAATAAACGAATAAAAAAAAAACACCATCAACATCCTTTCTCTAGTTGTCATGTGTGATGTTCTGAAACCACAGCTCCCTATCTACAACCAGGCCCCACACACCTCTCCATGGTTTCTCTAAGCACCTTAAGGTGCCCCCGTTCAGTCCACAGCACGTCACCCCCCCCCCCCCCTCCCTCCCGCCTCCTGTATATGACATCCCTTTCATTCACTCTCCCCGTGTGCGTCTTTCTTCCTCCAGCATGTTTAGGCCCCTAATACTTAAAGCCTTTATCACTCCATCCTCCTATTTCTAGTTTGGTCTCCTGGCTCTTCATTTTGTCTCCACTTATAACACACACACAATTTTTGTCAACCTCTCCTCACTCAATCTCTTCAGGTGTCCAAACCATTTCAGTACAAACACTTCAGCTCTCTCAACCACTCGTCTTATTGCCATACACCCCTCTATTACCTTTTTATTACTCGATAAACCACCTCACACCATATAATGTCCTCAAACATTTAATCTACGGCTCATTCACTCTCCTCTGCACAGCCTCATCTATACCCCATGATTGGCATCTATATAATATTGTTGGGACAACCCTACCGTCAAGCATACCAATTTTTGTCCCTTCAAATGACCTCCTCAATGCTCCCAGAACGTTCGCCCCTCACCCACCCTATGACTCAGTTTCGCTGCCATGTCCACTCCCAGGTATCTCCACTCCACTTGCTCACAATTTTTTTCTGTTCAGTCTCATACCCCAACTAACCTGGCCCTTTGGCCTGCTAAACCTAATAATCTTTCTTTTGTTCACATTTACTCTCAACATCTTCCTTTCACATTCCACCCCAAACATGGTCACCATCTTCTGTAATCTCTCACCCGAATCTGCACCTAGATCTGTGTCATCAGCAGACAGCAACTGACACTCCCCTGGTCTCCTCACCCCCTTCGGACTACATACTCGCCCCTCTCTCCAAAACACTTGAATTTACCTGCCTCACCACCTAATCCATTAACAAATCAAACACCCATGGTAACAAAAGACACCCTGCCGCAGACCCATCTTCACCTGAAACCTCTCATACTCTACCTACCAGCAAACACGCCTTACACTTGATTACATCCTTTCACTACTTTCAGTAGCTTCCCTTCCACACTGTATATTCTTAAAACTTTCCAATAGAGCCTCTGTCATCCCTGTCATATACTTTTTCCAGATCTATAAATGCCATATAGAAGTTCTTCTGTTTATTTAATTCTCAAACATATTTTTAAAGCAAACACCTGTTCCACACATCCTCTACCACTTTTGAAACCACACCGTTCCTCCCGTCTGATGTACATGCCTTCACCCTCTCAATCACCAACCTCCCATACAACTTACCAGGTACACTCATCAAGTTTGAACACGCATTTTCACCTTTGCCTTTATACAATGGCATGATGCATGCATTCCACCAATCCTCAGGCACCTCACTATGATCTATACATACAATGAAAACCCGAACTAACAAAAACAACTTAGTCACTCCCTTCTTTGAGAAATTCAACTACAATGCCATCCACTTCAACCGCCTTGCCACAATGCAATATATGCAAGGCTTCCACATCTCTCTTCACCAAAGCACTTTCCATGCTCTCACTTCGTTCACCATCCCGACCCAAACACCCTACATCTACCACTTTATCATCAAATATACATAACAGTCCTTTAAAATACTCACTCCAACTCCTCGTTTCATCACTACTTGTTACCACTTCACCAATGTTACCATTTGTTCTCTTGTTTTTCTCACGCTATCAACCTACTTCCAAAATATCTTATTCTCCCTAAACTTTACTGATACTCGCTCACCCCCTCATTGGCCTTCATTTTAAACCCCTGCACCTTGCTCTTGACCTCCTGTTTACCTCATGTATACATCTGTCAATCATCTGCTCTACTTCCCTGTAAGTACCAGCCATACACCTTGGTTCTATATTTCACTGTGCGCGAGGTACCGCTAGGAAAAGACAACAAAGGCCACATTCGTTCACACTCAGTCTCTAGCTGTCATGTATAATGCAACGAAACCACACACACACACACACACTCACACACACACACACACACACACACATATATATATATATATATATATATATATATATATATATATATATATATATATATATATATATATATATTTATATATGTGTGTGTGTGTGTGTTACAGGGCACCACCTGCAAGATGTCACAAGTGAAAAGTCAACTATGGCGGGGCTGTATCACCGGCAGTACAGTCTCGTCAAAGAACTCATCAGTGCAGAGGCGTCGGAGTCCACATTTCCCTGCTACTGTAAGTAACACAGACTTTGACTGCAAGAGCCTTAAAAAAAGTCCTAGGTAGCACCAAGTCTCTTTCAGAAACTGGTCCCAGGTTAATTACATTATCTATCTATATATCTTTATCTATCTGTCTACGCACACACACATATATATATATATATATATATATATATATATATATATATATATATATATATATATATATATATATATACATATATATATATATATATATATATATATATATATATATATATATATATATATATTTTTTTTTTTTTGCTTTGTCGCTGTCTCCCGCGTTTGCGAGGTAGCGCAAGGAAACAGACGAAAGAAATGGCCCAACCCACCCCCATACACATGTATATACATACATCCACACACGCAAATATACATACCTACACAGCTTTCCATGGTTTACCCCAGACGCTTCACATGCCCTGATTCAATCCACTGACAGCACGTCAACCCCGGTATACCACATCCATCCAATTCACTCTATTCCTTGCCCTCCTTTCACCCTCCTGCATGTTCAGGCCCCGATCACACAAAATCTTTTTCACTCCATCTTTCCACCTCCAATTTGGTCTTCCACTTCTCCTTGTTCCCTCCACCTCCGACACATATATCCTCTTGGTCAATCTTTCCTCACTCATTCTCTCCATGTGCCCAAACCATTTCAAAACACCCTCTTCTGCTCTCTCAACCACGCTCTTTTTATTTCCACACATCTCTCTTACCCTTACGTTACTTACTCGATCAAACCACCTCACACCACACATTGTCCTCAAACATCTCATTTCCAGCACATCCATCCTCCTGCGCACAACTCTATCCATAGCCCACGCCTCGCAACCATACAACATTGTTGGAACCACTATTCCTTCAAACATACCCATTTTTGCTTTCCGAGATAATGTTCTCGACTTCCACACATTCTTCAAGGCTCCCAGGATTTTCGCCCCCTCCCCCACCCTATGATCCACTTCCGCTTCCATGGTTCCATCCGCTGCCAGATCCACTCCCAGATATCTAAAACACTTTACTTCCTCCAGTTTTTCTCCATTCAAACTTACCTCCCAATTGACTTGACCCTCAACCCTACTGTACCTAATTACCTTGCTCTTATTCACATTTACTCTTAACTTTCTTCTTTCACACACTTTACCAAACTCAGTCACCAGCTTCTGCCGTTTCTCAAATGAATCAGCCACCAGCGCTGTATCATCAGCGAACAACAACTGACTCACTTCCCAAGCTCTCTCATCCACAACAGACTTCATACTTGCCCCTCTTTCCAAAACTCTTGCATTCACCTCCCTAACAACCCCATCCATAAACAAATTAAACAACCATGGAGACATCACACACCCCTGCCGCAAACCTACATTCACTGAGAACCAATCACTTTCCTCTCTTCCTACACGTACACATGCCTTACATCCTCGATAAAAACTTTTCACTGCTTCTAACAACTTGCCTCCCACACCATATATTCTTAATACCTTCCACAGAGCATCTCTATCAACTCTATCATATGCCTTCTCCAGATCCATAAATGCTACATACAAATCCATTTGCTTTTCTAAGTATTTCTCACATACATTCTTCAAAGCAAACACCTGATCCACACATCCTCTACATAGACCAGATAACAAAAAAATTACTCAAACGTACACAGACACCAGAGACTAATTCAAAAGAAAAACAAGATCAATTGAAAGACAAAAACGACAACACACAAATTTAGAAGAAGAAAAAAAAACTTATCAGGACAAACGACACACGAAAGTTACTAACACAAAAGAACATGTAAAAACAATTACAGTGCTACTTACGAACACTATAAAAAGGGCAATGGTGACTTACAGTGCAACTTACCGGCATTGTCTGACTCCCGTGAAGGGTGTTAATGGCGGCCTGAGCCTCTGTGTGCGACCCGTATTTCACAAACGCGCAACCTGGAAATAATACGAAAATCTCGCTCAATTGGTGGGCAACGACGAGGAAGCCATAGTGTAATATCAATACGGAAAAAGAGAGACAAAAATTTATTAATGACATCCAAGTATAAGTTAACTCCGACAAAGATGTATATTTCTTTTAATTTCTTTTTTTACCTACAAGTGGTGATGAAGCCAGAAATGGTTAATACTCGTTACATATATATAATTTTCATGAACCATCAGTTCTCTCTGAACAAGGGCTGGTTCGCTTTATGGACATGAGGCCAGATGACTGTTGGGTCATTAGGGGAGGCCGTTAACGTCAAGTTATAACCACCAATCGAACATTCTGGACACCGTCTCCCAGTGTAATCTGAGGGCCATATACGCCCTCACAGCATGTATGATGGCTCTTGTTTGAACGAAGGAAGAAAACATAACAAATAATATACTGAAGACAGTATCCATACGTAACCTAGTAATACGTGAAGTATTAATACATCTCATGAAATACGACGTAAATACGCAGAGAAATATACATTTTTAAGTATCTAAATGCATAAAGAAAAGTTTCTTAATGCTAAGCCTGAAAACAAGACAGAAAGCTATTCATACATTAGACTAAAAACACTGGAACAGTAAACAACCCTGCATCTACCACGATAGGACACATACATAATAATGAATACATATAGATTTTTTTTTTTTCATCAAATACAGCAAACCACAAATATGCATCCCCAACTGGAACAAATAAACAATGGTTCGATTATGAAAACCAGAGAGTATTTCAAAACTGAAAGTTAAAATCCACAAGAAACATTGGATTTACATATTTCACCCGAAGAAAAAATTGTGCTCTCACCTTCAAAGACGTCAAATTTACAACAAAGTTAACTACCAATTAACTGAAAAGTATTCGATATAAACAATGAAGGAAGAGACAAGGTACTAGACTTGTATGTTAGCGTTATAGTGTGACGAAGATTATCATACACTGTTCACTGGCTTCGTTACTAACCACCACTACTGGTGGAGTTAACGTGACAACAGCTTCTGTTACGGCCTCGAGAACGTTACCAGAAATTAGCTCCAATGAGCACGACGTAACGATCCATGAGCACGATACATTCCCTGGCCATGATAGCCTGGTCCTTCACCTGACCCTTAAGCATTACATAGCCTGCCATGATATGGTTCTGGCCCCTAACCACCAAAGGTGCTGTGTGGGTTAGCCTACGTTATACTATATTATCAGTCATTCTGGTAACACATGTAAACATCGGGTGAGCTTTACTATATCATGTTTTGATTTACTGGCAGACGCCTATTGTGGTCATTCAGCCTCAAATCGTTACATATAAGTAACACACACAAATTTACAATAAATTTTATGACTATCCTGTTGCCCCAATACACATAATTCTAAACCCCATTACCTTCCTCAATACCTTCAGAAATAAAAGGATGAAAATATATGCTGATCTTTCTTCTTTCTTTCTGCATACACTTGAAAATTTCAGTACATAAACAACAAACACAGCATGACTGCTACAGTACACAGGGCAAGGGTCCTGAACACCGTGTTCATGACGCCATCTATTAAGATCTCATACATACATCATCCTTGGACTCTCTCATCTAGTTAATACATAATATCATACTTCATCTTCATAATCAACAACACACACAAAATCTGTATATAAATAAACCTCTCATTCCAGAACAGCCGCCCACTTTCTGTACGGTGGGAACTACTTCTTACACCATCAGCCCAGGTTATAGAGTTCGTTTTTCATATCTTGCCACAATATCACGAGCCAACTAATGGATAAAAAAAAAAAAAGCTTTCCATCCAGTCCATACAGGTGGAGAGTGATGACCCCCCAGCAACAGGTACCTGGATACCTGCACCAGTCTCAACGATGGGGACTCCTGCTGGAGCTCAGCTCACGTTTACCACAAAACCCACGACACAGACACTGTGTGGTTATTGTTCCGTACAACGTGAAGGGAATCTTCTTTAGTAAACGTTTAGTTTAGGTAAGGTTATCAAGTTAGGTTAGGTTACTTAGCAGGTTATGCTAGGTTACTTAGGTACGTTACTTGGATTTAGGTTAGGTTACGTTACTTGGGGTAGGTCAGGTTAGGTTAGGTACGTGACGAGCTAGGTTAGGTTACGTTACTTGGGGTAGGTCAGGTTAGGTTAGGTACGTGACGAGCTAGGTTAGGTTACGTTACTTGGGGTAGGCTAATTAGGTTAACTACGTTACTTGGATTTAGGTTACGTTACGTTACTTGGATTTAGGTTATGTTACGTTACTTGGGGTAGGTTAGTTACGTCAGGTACGTTACTTGAGCTAGGTTAGGTTACGTTACTTGGATTTAGGTTACGTTACGTTACTTGGGGTAGGTTAGGTTAAGTACGTTACTTGAGCTAGGTTAGGTTACGTTACTTTCGTCAATTTTTTTTTTCTTTTTACCGACTGGTGCCGTGTAAAACGACCGGTAAAATATCTGCTCACTAAAAAAAGATCTAATTTACCAGCCATAAATATCCTTCACCATTCACTATGACTATTCATTATTCACACACACACCATCCAGTACAGAGCACTGTCATTAGTAACCCACACTGCATAACCGCCCAAGTTTATACAAAACCCTATTTTGGACGTATACCTCACTGAGTACCGTCACACCACAAGGTATACAGTCCACACCACACCTCACTGAGTACCGTCACACCACACGGTATACAGTCCACGCCATACCTCACTGAGCACCGTCACACCACACGGTATACAGTCCACACCACACCTCACTGAGTACCGTCACACCACACGGTATACAGTCCACACCACACCTCACTGAGCACCGTCACACCACACGGTATACAGTCCACACCACACCTCACTGAGTACCGTCACACCACACGGTATACAGTCCACGCCATACCTCGCTCAGGACCGTCACACCACACGGTATACTCTACACCATTCCTCGCTCAGGACCGTCAAATCACACGGTATAGTCAGTCCACACTATACCTCGCTCAGGAACGTCACATCACACGGTTTAATCCACGTCTTCAAAGACGCAATAAATAAACAAACGCATCTCTGTCGGAGCGTGTACAAGCGACCAGCGCTGCCCGCCATTGTCTCGCTCGATTGGTATTCATGAAAAACCTAGTCTTACAATCACTTACAAATGTTGATTCTCAATAACGATGAAGTGGATCTCCAAGTTTAATCCGTCATAGTTTCCTCTGAACGACTTTTAAGATGTCTTTGTGTATGACTGGTATTCATTCAAAAAAAAAAAAAAACAATAGGGACTACAAAGTAAAGGTACTCATTATAAATTATACAACTTACAATAGGGATTACGAACAAATACTGTAACGCAAAACGACGGAATTACAACAATAAGAAGAAGGCACTGGGAAAAAAGGGCCTATTGAATAATGTACTATGAAAGATGGTACTTTAGAAGGAAAGAAATGTGGGGATATCTGTCATGTAAACACTAGTGTACGTTCTTGAGTGAGGCAACTGTTGTTCGCTGGTGTCACGGCGCTGATGGCAGATTCGTGAGACAAACTGTAGAAATTAATGACTGAGTTTGGGAGCGTATGAAAGGAGAAAGTTGAGAATAAATGTGAATAAAATAAGTTATTTGGGACACTAATGGAAAGAGACAGGTTAGCTGGGGTGCAAGTCGGAATGGAGAAAACTTAGGGAAGTTGTGTTTTAGATACCTGGGAGTGGAAATGGCAGTGAACGGAATCATGGGGGATGAGGTGAGTCATAGGGTAGACGAGGGGGCGAATGTTCTGGGAGCATTGAGGAATGTGTGGAAAGAGATGTCATTATCTGGGAGGGTGAAGATGGGCATGCATGTTTCAAGGTATAGTATATAGATCCCAATGCATGGAAAGACGTGAATGTGTTGGAAATGAAATGCATTAGGACAAGATTTAGTGTGAGGAGGGTCGCTGGAGTAAAAAATGACAGGGTAAGAGAAAGGTGTGCTAATATGAAGAATGTGGTTGAGAGAGATGAAGGTGTACTGAAATGATTTAGTCATATGAAAAGAATGAGTGAGAAGAGAAGTTGACAGAGAGAAATATATGCAAATGTGTCAAAAAATGTGGGGACAAGGAGAACAGGAAGACCATGTATGTGATGAAAAGATGGAGCGAAAAAAGATTCGGCGTGCCCGGGGCTCGAATGTGCTGTAGGGTGTAAGTCCTGCTCTAGAGAACATACTCCCGCGGACACTACAGACAACTACGGGGAAGTAAATCTGTATTTCAGTAATGTCAAGTCATATGATTTAATGTTCAATAATAATAAAGTCACCCAAGCACTGGGTAGAGAAACATTTACAATGCAATGTCCTCCAGACATCTCCTGTCGTAGATCCGTCAAACTGTACAACATGAGACACTTCAGGACAAAGACCTGGAACACATCACAGATGACGAAGAGAAAAGAAAAAGAGCTGAGCAAAAGTCGCCCGTGTACCTAAATTCCTGAGATCAAAGACGCATAAAATCCAATGTGACTCGGTAGATATGGCTGATCAAGGCTGCCAAGATGGACTCAAACTATGCCATCGAAATGAATCGATACACTTCACCTCCCGGCTCCCTGGCTGCATCTCTCGGCTCCTGGCTGTATAATGCAACTGACGCCCACACCACCAAGGTATGTGATTACAAGTTATGTTCACTACGCTCTAAAAAGAACCACACATGGAGGGAATGCCAAGCAACCTACCCAAAATGCTAGCACTGAAAAAAGGTTCACTCAGCCACAGCCATGAAATGTGATGTCAGGAAAATGGCAATACAAACAAAGGGTAAACAACTGAACCGAAATAATACCCGACCAACATTTCTCATGTGAGAAATCGACCTAAAAACAAAAGCAAGCAGAAATAATTTTCACTTATTAGACTTAATTAAAAAATAATTTCATAAAACTTGCAACACTGGACAAGCGGACGCTTTGACCTTATAAACGCACACATGATGGAAAAACCATTCCAAGTGGGTCTGATTAACTGCCATGGAGTCTCAAACCACACATAATTACGATCCTGGAATATCAAACCTGCCGACTGAGCGAGCCACTACGCGGGTTGGCCGGCGGGAATGGCCAACAACACGAGATCACAGATGACGTCCAGTTCTCTGACATATGATCTGTAAACATAATGACATCACTGGACCCGGCTAATAATCCTGCTACCTATATCCCCACATCCCTACACGCACAAGGCGGGCATGTCCTATGTTCCCAGATTACTACAACATCCTTAGGGTACCAAAACCATCAATGTTTTCACCGCTAGTCAAACAAACCTTGGGCACCCTACCACAAACACCACAGGCGGTAATATATTAAACCTAATGAAACGTTTTGGTGCTCAACATCAGAGGCCAAACTTCCCAACCTTATAAGGTCACTCAGGCCTGACCACACCAGATATAACACTTGGAAATGGTAAAACCTGCTGCGCTGCCCACAGCTAACATGCAGCGATCATATTAACGCGATAGTCAGTGTCAACCGCTTCCCTCCTCACTCCCGGTACACAACGGCTGGCTACCTAGATCGCCAACTGGAACCTATTTAGTGAAACAATCAACAAAAATCTCCCTAATATCGACCTTGAAATAGACAATGCTCAAGACAGGTAGTATGAAACCATCGAAAAAGCGCAATCAACCAGTCCCTATCCACAGACACAAGACATTATCATACCTCCGCCCACTCCAGAAATATCCTAGCTACGCCACGTCCTATGGCTGGACATTCGCTCTGCTGGTACCATCAATGTAAGGACCTCCAAGCGAACAAGATAACCTGCACTGGGAAAATACGATCAACTCCCTTGCGTAGAAATACAGTGTGACCCAAAAGCATTCTGGCAAGAAGTCAGCCGCTTACAGGGGAATTCCAGAATCCATTTGAAAGGCATCAATAACAAGACTGATGATGATGAAGGTATGGCAGCACAATTCATGAACACGTGGAAAACAGTGTTCCACATTACGCCTGAAGAAAACGCCAACTATTATCAAGAAGATGAAAAAAGTAACCGACTGGCTGGCTCGGAGCAGAGAAAGAACCATGTTACACTAGACCACAGACTCAGCCCGACTGTCCCCTAACACCCGCCTCTCACTGGCAGTTGACTTGCTGGAGCTTCGTACAGCCAGCCATCCAGAAGGCCAAGAACTCAGCCCCGGGAAAAGATAAAAGAGATAAGAGGCGATTTAACATGCTACCTCCAAAAGGAGTACAGTCCCTTCTCAATATTTACAATGCATAGGATACTTTCCTCGCAGGTTCAGATGCCAGAGTAACACTGATACCAAAACCAAGAATGGCCAGAAACAGACCCGAAGAACTACCGCCCCATATCTCTCGCACAAGCCCCAGGGACACCTCGAAAACAACACCCTTCATAACCCTAGTCACTACGGCTTCCGGAGAAGCAGAAAACCATCTCAACAATTGCGATTGCGTCAGAAAAATTGCTATTTCCAGAGGACAAGGAATACATTATAGTTATACAAAGAAACGCAAAGCCTTTGACGAAGTGAGATTAAACGGCCTACAATATAAACTACTACAACTAGGCATATTAGAGATCACAGAAAGACTCATGTGTATCTTTCTAGACCAATGCATTGCAGAAATCATCATCTACTCTGCTGCGTCACCCTAAATTCCCTCTACTAAGCGGGGTACCCCAGGGCAGCGCCCCATCACCAACACTATATATATAACTTAACACAGCTGAAGTTCCCCCACAAGTTGGTGCCACGAACATCTGTGACGACGACGCCACACAAATGGTAGTCTCGAACAACTCCCTTCCAGAACATACCCGTTTGGTACAGACTCAAAAAATTCGAGAGGACAGGAAGAAACAACATACAAAAATTTTTTTTTACTACAGCGGCGCTAAGAAGAATAAAACCCAACAATATAACCTTAGAAGGTAACATGAGAGCGCACAAGAAGCTGCAAAATCCTGAGTCATACACTAACCCCTTCCACAGAACCAAAAATTTCACCTAGTCAAGGTCATGATAACGCCTGGCCTAACTTACTAGTTACCAACGTCCCTCGCCTCCAAATCTCGCCTGCTGAGGTCACACTGGACACAAAATAAAGCTGTACGAGTCGTCACAAATGAAAAATGACTCCGACATTAAAAACATCGTAGAACAGCGCGAACGACTACAGATAAACCAGTCGGTACGTATGTAAGGAATCAGCCTCAAAACGTATGGCAGGAACTTGATGACAACGACAACACGAACCACACACAACTCCAGCATCTCACAACAGTACATACGTGGAACATCCTTGCTCCACACGTAGCCTCAGAGCACTCAGGGAGGCTCCAATCATCCGTCCATATACACAGTGTACAAAATAACAAAAGATAGAATAGACACATACACCCTCCCCCAAGTCTGCTGGGGGTCTATAAATATGGCACCAAGAACACGCTTCCAGAAAATCACCCAAAGGCAACAACAATCACCACACATCTGGCGACACTCTTTAGTCTTCGTCTTCCACGTCAAACTATCCCTTCTCCCGTCCCACCTCTTCTTCATCTCCTCTAACCACCCTTTTATGAGAGAGAGAGAGAGAGAGAGAGAGAGAGAGAGAGAGAGAGAGAGAGAGAGAGAGAGAGAGAGAGAGACGGGGGGACACACGAGCCTTGCGAGGGAGAACAAGCGTCACCGAGGTAGAAGGAGAGGCAAGGAGAACAAGCAAACGTGAGCTACGTACAGGTCCCCGCGCCAGACAGGTACCCCGGCCTGGTACACTCACCCACGACAACAATGGCCCCCTGGAGTGCCAGGAATCAGGAGTCTCAGGGAGGCACTACCCCTCACCCCACCAGACGAGGGCCAAAATCTGATTCCCGGTGCCACAACTCGATTCTGAATTTAAAAACGTGGTCCCGTGCGCAACAAATAAGTTTCCTCCACTCCAAGTTTTAAACTGGGATTTCCAAGTCAACTTGCCCATCCAGACTCCCCGAGTTGAGTGGACGACGCGCCATTTTCTTTGAGTGAGAAAACGACAGGATTCCTTTTTTTTTTTCTGAAGGGAGACTAAAATGCTATCATGTTTCAGAAAAGGAAAAAACAACACTTCAGGAACACATGAACTTGTGCAGCATAAAATCCAAAAAGAAACGCAATTTTACTGAAAGTTTATTAGACTTATAATTCTGAGGTGAAAATACAAATGATCTACACACACACACACACACACACACACACACACACACACACACACCAATACCAAAACAGCCCTGTTCCAACCACTGTTATCATTAGCATTATCACTGATATTTACAATATCAATATCATTATAATTATAATTATATAATCATAATCATATAAATATATTAAAATTATCATTACTATTATAGTTATTAGTATAATTCTTTTATATTCATTCGCCGTTTCCTGCGTTAGCAAGGTAGCAACAGGAACGGACGAAAAAAGTTCCCATTCGCTCACATCTATTCTTTCGCTGTCATGTGTAATGAACAGACAATACAGCTCCCTGTTCACAACCACGCCACAAAGACCTTTCCATGGCTTATTCCGGCTGCTTCATATGCCTTGGTTCAATCCATTGACTGCACATCGTCCCCTGTATAAGATATCGCTCTAATTCGCTCTATTCCGTGCACGCCTTTTACCCTCCTACATGTTCAGGCCCCAAAAGCCCAAAACCTTTTTCACCCCATCTTTCCATTTCCTGTTTGGTCTCCCGGTTCTCCACGTTCCCTCCACTTCTGACACATGAATCCTCTATGTCAACCTCTCCACACTCGTTCTCTCCAAATGTACAGACCATTTCAGCACACCCTCTTCAACTCTCTCAGCTACACTCTTTTTATTACTACACCTCTCTCTCTTCCCCTTTCATTACTTAGTCGATCAAACCACAAACCTCGATCAAAGCCAAGGGGGACAAGGGTGAGTACTCGAACTAAAGCGGTATAAGTTTGTGGAAAGTACGCGCTACCTTGTATGGGAGAGCGGTGAGTGAGAGGGTGAAGGCAGGTACAGAACATTATGGGGAGGAACAGTGTGGTTTCAGGAGTGGAAGAGGCTGTGTGAATCAGGTGTTTGCTTTAAATAATATGTCTGAGAAAGACTTTGAGAAACAGATGGATCTGAACGTGGCATTTACGGATCTGGAGAAAGCATATGATAGGAATGATAAAGATGCCTTATCGAAGGTCTTGTGAATACATAGTCTGGGAAAAGAATTACCAGAAGCAATGATAAATTCTTATCAAGTGTGCAAGGCGTGTGTGCGAGTAGGTAGAGAGGAAGGCGAGTGGTTCCAGATGAAGGTGGGTCTGCGGCAGGGGTGTGTGTGATGTCATCATGGCTAATTTGCGAATGGATGGAGTGGTGAGGGTGAAGGGCAGGGTCGCGCGCGCGCGCGCGCGCGTGTGTGTGTGTGTGTGTGTGTGTGTGTGTGTGTGTGTGTGTGTGTGCAAGGCAGGGTCGTGGTCTGTGTGTGTCTAAGGCAGGGTCGTGGTCTGTGTATAAGGCAGGGTTGGAGCGTGTGTAGAACAGGATCGGCGTTTGTGTGCGTGTGTGTGTGTGTGTGTGTGTGGGGGGGGGGGGGTTGTATGGCAGGGTCTAGGTCTGTGTGTAAGGCAGGGTTGATGCGTGTGTGTGCGTAGAGCAGGGTCGGGGCCTGTATGTATAGCAAGGTCGGGGCCTGTGTGTAATGTAGGATTGGGGATTGTATGTAGGGCAAAGTCGAGGCCTGTGTGTGCAGAGCAGGACTGAGATATTGTGTGTGTAGGACAGGGTCGGGACCTATATGTAGGGCGAGTCAGGGACGGTTTGTAGGGTAAGATTGGGCCTGTGAATGTTCAGGGCAGGGTTAGGGCTTGTATGCATAGTAAGATCTAGGGTCTGTGTGCCAGGGTACGGTGAAAGGCGTATGACATCCGATAAAGAGGAGTCCACAGGCCTTAGCTAGAGAGATGCACGAGGGTCGACCCAGGGCGCCACCCGCCCTTGCTCTCACAAAATGTGATTTCTGCTGTGGCCCGCGATCATGTTCTGTAAGTCGCCCTACTCCGGGACACAATGGTTTTCTGAGGGTCGTCCTACCCTGGTACACTATATATTCTGGTCGTGTACTGTGAGACAAGTTGTCACTAACACCAAACTGTGACCAGTGTTTTCTTCCCAAGCCATACACACACACACACACACACACACACACACACACACACACACACACACATACAAGTAACATTAATACGCATGGGACAACCCATGTTTCTAAGAAGGCCATAAAAAGCACCACTGTGCCAAAGGACCAACAAGACAGAAATGCAAACCATCTACATTATTCTCAGACTCGTAACATCAAGGACATACAGGGGTGGCCCATACACCCGTCACTATCTTGGACATTTTCTTTATGGCTTTAGATTTTTTTTTACAATTTTCAGGGGTTTTAAACACGTAGACGTCTCGTCTGGCTTCGGTTTCCAAGTTTTTATATGTATAAAGACTTTTTTTATGTTGTCTCTCTACATGTACAGAGTGGTGCTTATGTGAACGGAGCGGTAGAGCGGTGCGTAACACGGACACAGTGGTAGAATTGTGCTGAACGAGGATAGAGTGGCAGAGTGGTACTTAACGAGGACAGAGCAATAGAAAGGTACTTAACATATACAGAGTGGTAAAGCGGTGCTTAACGTGGTCGAGGTGGTACCTACCGTATCAGGAGAATGGTAGTCTGGTGCTTAACGTGTACAGAGTGGTAGCCTGATGCTTAATGTGTATAGAGTGGTAGCCTGGTGCTTAACGTGTACTGAGTGGTAGCCTGGTGCTCAACGTGTACTGAGTGGTAGCCTGGTGCTCAACGTGTACTGAGTGGTAGCCTGGTGCTTAACGTGTACTGAGTGGTAGCCTGGTGCTCAACGTGTACTGAGTGGTAGCCTGGTGCTCAACGTGTACTGAGTGGTAGCCTGGTGCTCAACGTGTACAGAGTGGTAGCCTGGTGCTCAACGTGTACTGAGTGGTAGCCTGGTGCTCAACGTGTACTGAGTGGTAGCCTGGTGCTCAACGTGTACTGAGTGGTAGCCTGGTGCTCAACGTGTACTGAGTGGTAGCCTGGTGCTCAACGTGTACTGAGTGGTAGCCTGGTGCTCAACGTGTACTGAGTGGTAGCCTGGTGCTTAACGTGGTAGAGTGGGTGAGGGGGTGATGAAGGAGGAGAGCTGGCCAGACTGTGAGAGCCATGCAGGCCGGCCGGCCAGCAAGGCGACCACCTCAGCCGCTTCGATAGCGCTAGCAGCTTCAAGCGCCCCCATCCCCCCTTCCCCCCCTCGAGATGATGAATTGTTGAGTACTCCTCCCCGATGCGCTGAGGGGCCGGGCAAGGCCTCACATCCTCCCTCCGACACACACACACACACACACACACACACACACACACCATCAGTACCCGCTCGATACTCAACACTGGCTGGCAAGGACAAATATAATTATAGATTCCATCTACCATCCCAGTCTTGGATGAACACCAACGCTACGCTCCTGAAGGAGGGACAAGTAGGTAGGCACCTCAGGTGAGGTGCTCAGGTGAAGTGGTCATCACCCCTACGAACACATCCACCAGGAACCACTAGTCACCTGACGTCCTATGACGTCCAAGGAACCACCAGTCTCGTGAGTCATAAGACGTCCAAAGTCATCGTTCTTGAAAGCCATTTACCATGCCCTTCCCTCGCCCCGCTAACTGGTGTGTGTCTGTCTAAAATATCGAGTCAGAAGACAGTAGAGATAAACTGGCAGACGGTGGGAGAGTCGCCATAAGATCACACCTGCCTTCATTGTCAGTGTACACCTGTCTACAGTAGTCAGTGTACACCTATCTACAGTGCTGTCAGCTTACACCTGACTACAGTACGGTTAGTGAACACCTGTGTACAGTACTGTCAGTGTACACCTGTCCACAGTAGTCAGTGCACACCTACCTACAGTACTGTCAGTGTACACCTGTGTACAGTAATGCATGAATATGAAAAAATATAGCTATGGTTTTAATAGGCTGGTACTGAGCTTTCTCGAGGTGAGCTGTTCACTCAAGAAGTGTGGACGCCGTTGATGTGGGGGTCAGCAACCTCCCAAACCACTAAACAGAAGCCCCCAGTACAACGACCCAGTAACCTCCTGTACGACAACCCAGTAGCCCCCTGTACAACAACCAGGAGCCCTCTATACGACATGCCAGCAGCCCCCTCTGTGACAAGACAGTACTCCTCTATACGACTAGGCAGCAGCCCCCTCTGTGACAAGACAGTACTCCTCTATACGACTAGGCAGCAGCCCCCTATAAGACGAGTATTTAGACCCCAGTGACATGCCAGCAGCCCTCTATACAACGAGCCAGTAGTTCCATATACTACGAGTACATAGCCCCCTGTGTGACTACTAGTTGCCCCTTGTACAACACGAGGTTGTGCATAATTACCAGTACTAAAAGACGAGATGGGAATGACAAGGCTGTACTTCTACTTGTTCGTAACAGACAGCATGAGACAGACGAGTTCGTATTACGAGACGCAACGGGAAAACCAGAGTCCAGGAATCAACACACTAAAACCCCGTGGCAGGAGTGTTAGTTTGTACCCTTAGGGCAGACCCCTCGCGGTGACTGCTCCTGACGATGTCTTAGAGAGGCTCCACCTTCCCGCCTGGTTCCTAACCTTGAACATTAGAGTGGTAGTCTTGTGACGTACACAGGAACCACTCAGCTATGTCACGCTCAGTACATTTCACACACACACTAGACCACTCGAGCAAGAGAGCACAATACTTGCGCACGACAGTAAGACAGTTTGACCTACGATTATGATGGCCTGAACTTTGACCTGACCCAAAAGCATATCAGTCAAAGGCCAGGCCATTATGGTCAACGGTCGTACCGTCACGCTAAAGGGTGTGTGCAATCGTGCTCAAATGGCAGTCGTACCTGATCATACTGTCTAAAATTTGCGTACGACTTCTGCCTATCCTGTCCAGGGACATACATTAGGTACACGACCTCAAACGACTTCCCTAGGCCATGACATGCGAGTCATGCTACCACCAGTCATAAGTCCTTATTCTCACGTCTCGCTGGCTGGCTACAGGGAGAAGGATGGAAAGGAGTTCCCATTTCCAAAAGTATCTCTCTAATTGGTATTCCATTTACAGTTAATTTTTTTTTTTCTTTACACCCATATGACCTCCCTTCATGTAGCTGTTATCTACAGGGTCGGGACTTGTGTGGTTCTGGGCACGATCGAGGCCTATATTTAGGGCAGGGTCCGAGCTTAACCATGCTCAGAACATATACATCATTGGGTCCCAAACTGTTTATCAACATGAGCCCCCCCCCCCCCCCCCTCACTTTAGCTCTCACGAAATCCTCACGCTGCCCCTCATAGTTCTTACTGTAGTAAAATATCACATTCTATGTGCTTCAGTACTGTTGAGGATCAGCTGGTTGGTAGTGTTGTGAGGGACGAGAGGTGAATCAGTGTAGCATCCGTGAAGTGTACAAGACCAGTGAGGCGAGATGTGATAGGGTAGAAAACGGGTACGGGGTGACTGCTATATTTTGATTTTGCACAGATGTGTGGCAAGTTTAATCGGAGAGATGTTTCTCTGAATGCCATTAAGTCAGTGTTTCCTTATGAACCTCTTTTGAATGAAAAAAAAAAAAAAACGTAATATTTGGCACCTGACGTAGGTTTGGAAAACTGACTTGTATATTGTCGACCATTACACTGGGTAAACTGTGTCACGCCTGACTGTACAGCTTGTAGTTGAGGATACTTGTGAACCTGGGTTGCTACCTTCATCCTCCTGTATATAGAGTGAAAAGTATCGCCTACTGAGTACACAAACGTTTTCGAACGTTTCACTTCCTTTACGTGAACGTTTTTACCTGATTATTTTCTACGGTTTTTCACTTGTTAGTCAAGTTTGCGAATGCTTTGCCAAAAGATTTAGATTTTTTCAACTCTTGAGTGAAATCTTTTGACAACTTCACTTTTGTGTGAAAGTTCTCGAATGTGCTACCTTTCATATAAATGTTATTGAATGTACTTCTTTTATGTCAATGTTTTCGAATCTCTTGCATCGGCATGAACGTTACGAAATACATTACATTTTATTGTAGATGTTGTTCAGTGATGCATTCCTCCTGCGTGACCGTTCCTCCTGTATTGATTTTACGTAAACAATTTGAAGTGCTTCAATTTTTTCTAAACATTTTTTTTACTACAATGCCTTTATATACAGGTTTGAGAATCTATTGTTCTTACACAGAGGTTTTCGAAGATGTAACTTGTGCGCTGTAAATAAGGTAGAAAGTGTCCGACATATAGGTCCATGTAATGTAGATACAAACTGTATCATTCGCCTGCTAGGTTACAGCCTAGCATTTACCAAGGTTACAGCCTAGCACTACCAAGGTTACAGCCTAGCATTTACCAAGGTTACAGCCTAGCATTACCAAGGTTACAGCCTAGCATTTACCAAGGTTACAGCCTAGCATTACCAAGGTTACAGCCTAGCATTTACCAAGGTTACAGCCTAGCATTACCAAGGTTACAGCCTAGCTTTAACACAAACGCGTCACCGATACGTTGAAGGGAGGCAAGGTCGATATAAGAGAGAATGTTATCAGATTTTAATGAGACACAAATGTTACGTGTGACGCAAGAGGAGGAACGCTAACGTAACACTGAGGTCACTTTCACTTCATATTAAAAATAATGTGATGTAATAAAAGTGGCCTCGCATGTAACAAAGGAAACGGGGTCATGTAACACAGCAAGGGCTCCAGCCACATAACACACGAAGAGCATTGACCACGTAGCACAGGAAGGGCACAGACCACGTAACACAGGAAGGGCACAGGTCACGTAACACAGGAAGGGCTCCAACCACATAACACAGGAAGGGCATCGACCACGTAACACAGGAAGGGCACAGACCACGTAACACAGGAAGGGCACAGGTCACGTAACACAGGAAGGGCACCGGTCACGTAACACAGGAAGGGCATCGATCACGTAACACTGGAGGGGCGCTAGTCACGTAACATAGGTAGTTATTTAACACAGGAAGGCTTGCGTCACGTAACACAAAAACTAGAAAACAGATGAAGCATCGTTACGCAACCAGGAAAAAATCACCAATTAAAATAAAAAAGGAACATCGCGCGACCAAGTGACTGGAGCATCACGTAACAAAAATTTGGGCCGTCATGTCACAGGAGCCACCGTCACACATCACCCCCCCAGCGTCACGTTTCACCTCAGCCTCTCCGTCTGACAATCCACAGTCTCCCGGCTTCGCTATTCAGACCCAATGAAATCACGTTTCTTTGGCCGAGACTTTGGAGTATATTTCATTAGCTCTTCCTCTGGGAAAGGGAGGGAGGGAGGGAGGGGGAGGCTAGGCAGCAAGATTGCTGTCCCCCTTTTCCCCCAACCCCCCAAACCCCCCTCCTACCTACCCCACCCCGCTGCTGAATAATGGAAACAAAAGTCATAAGTAATTCTTTCGGTGGAAGTTGGGAGACCGGGGCTGGGTCTCAGGCCGTCATCGCCACACAAGAGGGAGGCTGAGGAGCTGCAGGAACGAGCAGGTAGACAGACTGGCTGGGGCGTTATCTAGGAGGAAAGAAAGATGGAGGCGAGGTGACGGAAGGAGTACTAGAGGGAAGGTTGGGAGGAAGGATGTATACAGTGTAAGCTGAAGGTGAGGGATGGTGTGACGACGCTTGAGAGGAGCAGAAAATGCCGCCACAGCGAAGTACAGAGGGAAAGTACGAAGATGATATGGTACTGACGAAAGACAGAAGTGACAGTTGGGTTAGGAGGGAATTATCAGGAGGAATGGGTTGTGAAGGACTGGCTATGGAGTTGTCAAGAGGATGGGTTATGAGCGACAGGCTAGGCCAGCAAGATCAGTCAAGACACAAGATAAGAGGAGGCAACAAGCTTTCGAAGATGACCCCACGACCACTGGAGTCGTCATTATTTTCCTAGCACGACTCTCCACACACAAGCCTGGCTACACAAACACATGTTTGACATGACGGTTCCTGTTTGTGGTAACTGTTACGTCTACCGCAAGCCGAGCACAAGAACTAAGAATGATAATAGGTTCATGTAACTGATAATGTAGGAATAATAATTGATTAACACTCTCCATCTATCTATCTATCTATCTATCTATATATATATATATATATATATATATATATATATATATATATATATTATTGGAAAGGATCACAATTTTGCGCGTGATCAAGTATATTCCTATGAGTCCACGGGGAAAACGAAACACGATAAGTTCCCAAGTGCACTTTCGTGGAATAATCACATCATCAGGGGAGACACGAGAGAAATATAACCGTCAGTTGATATACAACGAAGAGACGTAGCTAGGACGCCATTTGGTAAACATGCGATTGATCAATCGCATGTTTACCAAATGGCGTCCTAGCTTCGTCTCTTCGTTTATCAACTGACTATCATATTTCTCTCTTGTGTCTCCCCTGATGATGTGATTATTCCACGAAAGTGCACTTGGGAACTTATCGTGTTTCGTTTTCCCCGTGGACTCATAGGATTAGGTACATCAAGGCCGGGCCTTATTTGAAATACAAAGTTTCAAGAAAGACAGAAAGAAAAGATGAGGAAAAGTATTTACGAATTTTGGAGGAAATGAAAAATCTGTCCTTTACAAAGTGCCGGGTCGTAGTTGCTGCGAAAGACATGAGTGGGTAGAGAGTCCCTAAACTTCGAGGTGCAGGGAAACAATTATCAAAACGGCCTTCCCTTGAGTTACCAACAGCTAATAATCATGTGACGCAGCAACTTGCCGAAGACTGTATGGAATAGCTAATGGTAGGGGCACACAAGCAGCCAGCTTTCGGGTTCAAAAATACCTATAGAAGAGGGAAGGTGAATCAACATTGCTGCGTAGGGCAAGTGGGTCAAGTTTTAAGTTAGTCTGTGGGAGATAATTAGTCGAACCGCTTTCGAATTAACTGTCATGTAAGGACAAACGGGACAACTTTTGGGAAGAAAAGAAATTTCATATCTAAATTTGGACTCTTAGTTTCTGAGGAGGCAGATTAGGCTATTTCCGTAACGCGAGGTTTCTAAGGTAGGCCCGATGTTACAGTAATACTTAGGATTTCATTGTGTCAAGAGGTGGAAGTAGAGATCCATCAAAAGTCAAAGAAAAGCCGTAAGAAAAGCCGTATGGGAACTTTCGACAGAGAGATGAGCAGAAACTAGGTCTTGGGGGCATTGAATTTAACCAGATTTCCTCTAACCCACTGAGATACCCTGTCTGTCCGAGTTAATTGAGGAAGTTGTGTCGAGACGAGATGCAGATCGAGAGAGAGAAGGGGAGAATGTTTGAAGGATGAGGAGGAATGCAGTTTTGAATCATCTATAAATGAGTGCATTTGGTTATTTGTAGAAGAAAGGATATCGTTGGGAAGAAGGCGAGAAATTGTAGGAGGCAGAACAGAATCTTCAGAGTCACCGCTGTTGATGGAGAACGAGAGAAAGAGGGAGATGCAGAACCATCAACAACCACGAATCTATATATGAGGAAGCAAAGTGGGGAAGGGAAACCAAAGTGAGATGAGAGATGAGTTCCCAACGCCACACCCTTCCAAGGGCAACTACATATGATTCCCCGTAATATTTCATAGATAATGACCAGACATTAGTAAGATAGCAAAGGATGTCACCAGTGGATCTATCCTTACGAAAGCCATCCTGGTGATCAGAGAGAAGACTGTGAGATTCAAGTTGCCTGAGGATGTGAGAGTTGTGGAGGAATTCGAAAGCTCTCTCTCTCACTCTCTTTATATATATATATATATATATATATATATATATATATATATATATATATATATATATATAGGGGATAGGGGAGAAAGAATACTTCCCACGTATTCCCTGCGTGTCGTAGAAGGCGACTAAAAGGGAAGAGAGCGGGGGGCTGGAAATCCTCCCCTCTCAATTTTTTTTAATTTTCCAAAAGAAGGAACAGAGAAGGGGGCCAGGTGAGGATATTCCCTCAATGGCCCAGTCCTCTGTTCTTAACGCTACCTCGCTAACGCGGGAAATGGCGAATAGTTTGAAAAAAAAAAAAAAAAAAAAAAATATATATATATATATATATATATATATATATATATATATATATATATACTGCTTCAGAACTCCTTTCGTGAAAAGGTCACTTTAAAAATGGGTCTAAGTAGCACCAACACCCCTTTCCCAGGAGCTCCTGCAACTCCTGCCCGACGTCACTTCCAACAGCACAGAAATGATGTAATCCACCCACTCCAGCCGCCTTGCCACATACCATCTCACGCAAGGCTTTCGCCACCTTTTCCTTCTTCACCAAATCACTCTCCGTGACTCCCTCTCACTTTGCATACCACTCCGACCCTATTACCTAACATCTGTCACCCTATCATCAAAGAGATTCAACGGTCATTCAAAATACTCAATCCATCTCCTCACTTCATCACTACCTGTTACCACTTCCCCATTTGCCCTCTTCACCGATGTTCCCATCTGTTCTCTTGTTTTTCGCACTCTATCAACCTCCTTTCAAAACATCTTATTCTCCCTTTAGTTTACTGATACTCACTCACCCTAATTGTCATCTGCCCTCTTTTTATACCCCTGCACCTTCCTCTTGACTTCCTACCGTTTTTTTTTACACATCTCCCATTCACTTGCACTCCATCCCTGTCAGAACCGCCCATATACTTTTCTTTTTTCTCTATCAACTTTACTTCATCATTCCACCTTTCTAACCTACCCATCTCCCACCTTATGAATGCCACATCTCTCCCAATCCACTTCATTTCAACCCATATCAACCTGCAGCTCACTTCCTCACGCTCTTTCACACACGTCGACAACTACTGCTTCAGCAGGAATGCTACTCCTTTCTTAGCTCTTGCCCTCATATATGTATAGGCAATTACCCCAATACCAATTTCCATGAGTCCTGGAGTTACCCATAACCTTTCTAAAGGTTCCTGAAGCCTAAGATTTGGCGACTTCCAGTAGAAGGGAAATGTAGGCTCCGGAGAGAAAAGTTCTTGAACGAGACTGTACTGTTAGTGATACGGCTTCGCCTAAAGTGACTTTTCACTGACGGATTAACCTCCTGTACACGAAATCCAGGGAGAGTTAGCGCCAAGAACAGCCAAAGAAAGGCCACTTTCGCTCACATACATTCTCAACTGTCATGTGTAATGCACCGATACCACATCTCCCTAACCACAACCAGGCTCCGCAGACCTTTCCATGGTTTACCCCAGACGCTTCAAACGCCCTGGATCAGTTCAGTGACAGCACCTCAACCCCACTACACCACATCGTTCCAGTTCACACAATCCCGTGCACGCCTTTCACCCTCCTGCATGTCCAAGCCCCAATAGCTCAAATACTTCCTCACTCCTTCCTCCCATCTCAAATTTGGTCTCCCCGTTCTCCTTGGTCCCTCCACTTCTGACACATATATCTTCTTTATCAACCTTTTCTGATTTTCTCCATATGTCCAAATTATTTCAGCACACCCTCTTCAGCTCTCTCAACCACTATCTTTTTAAAACAGATCTCCCTTGCCCTTTCATCACGTACTTGATCAAACCACCTCACACAACATATTGTTCTCAGACATTTACTCTCCAACACATCCACCCTCCTCCGCACAAACCATATCTATACCCCATGCCTTGCATGGGACGACTATACCTTTAAAACATATACTCATTTTTGCCCTCCCAAATAACGTTCTCTCTTTCCACACATTCTTCAGCGCTCCTAGACCCTTCGTCCCCTCACCCACCCTATGACTTACATTTGCTTCCATGGTTCCAGTGGCTGCCATGTCCACTCCTAGATACCTAAAATACTTTACTTCATTCAAGTTTTCTCCATTCAAACTCACACACAACTAATCTGTTCCTCAACCATGCTAAACCTAATAACCTTGCTTTTATTCACAGTTGCTCAACTTCTTTCAAACACTCTTCCGAACTCACTCACCAACTTATGCTGTTTCTCACTCAAAACCTTCCACCAGTGCTGTATCATCAGCAAACAAATGACTCACTTCCCAGGCCCTCTCCTCCCCCACACAGAGCATACTCACCCATCTCTCCAAGACTCCCGCGTTTACCCTTCTCACCACTCCATCCATAAACAAACAGAACAAACATGGTGGCATCACATATCCCTGTCGAAGACCTAACTTCACGTGGAATAATCAACTCTCCTCTCTTCCTACTCGTAAACATACCTCACACCCTTGATAAAAACTCTACCTCTGGCAGCTTCTTCCCACACCTTATATTCTTAATACCTTCCGCAAAGCATTTCTATCAACCCTATTCTTTCTCCAGATCCATAAATGCCACATACAAGTCTAACTGTTTCTCGAAGTATTTCTCACTCATATTCTTCAGAGCAAGCACCTGATCCACACATCTAACATTTACCTTTATCCACCTTGCCATTATAGTGGCACTATACATACATTCTGCCAATCCTCAGGCACCTTACCATGATCCATACATACAGTGAAAATCATTACCAACCAATCAACAACACAGTCATCCCCTTTATTCATAGATTCAATGCCATCCACTCCTGCTGCCTTGCCACGTTTCAAGTAAGGCTTTCAACACCTCTTCTTCAGAAAACCTATCTCAATAACTCTCTCACTTCACATGCCAACCCCGCCAAAACACACTACATCTGCTTCCCTATCATTAAACCCATTCAACAGTCCTTGAAAATACTCACACCATCTCACTTCATCACTACCCGTTACCTCTTCCCTTTTTGCCTCCTTCACAAATGTTTCTATTTGTTTTCCTGTTTTCTCGCACATTATTAACCGCCTTGCAAAACATCTTATTCTCCCTTAAGTTTACTGATACTCGCTAACCACAACTCTCATTTGCCCTCTTTTTGAACACCTGCATCTTACTTTTGACCTATTGCCGCTTTCTCTTATACTTCCTCCAATAATTTGCACTCCTTCCCTGTAGGGACTGTACAAGCACCTCTCTTTTTCTCTCACTAGCAGCTTTACTTCATCATCCCACTGCTCACTACCCTTTCAAATCAGCAAACCTCAAAACTTTCGCATGCCATATGCATCTCTCTTACATGCCAGCATTGCTTCCCTAAATACCTCCCATTCCTCACCTCCTTCTTCACACATCCCTTTTTTCAAGCTCACTTACTCTTACCATTCTCGTCTCGCCACATTGTTCCTTTTCCGAAAACCTCCATAAGCTTGAGATCAGGGATGCCACTAGCTGCCCCTCTCAGCACATTTACATCTATGAGTGTCTCTTTTACGCGTCTGTCAATTAATATGTAATCCAATAATGCCCGCTAATCATCTCCTTTATTCACATACGTATACTTGTGTATGCCTCTCTATTCAAACCAGGTATTCCCAATCACCAATCCTTTTTCGGCACAAGGTTCCACAAGCTGTTTACCATTTCCATTCGTAATACTGAATACCCCATGCCACAGAATTAAACCCTCAACTGCAACATTATTCACCTTCGCATTTAAATCACCCATCAAATATCCGGTCTCTTTTATGAAAACTGCTGACACTCACTCAGCTGCTCGCAAAACACTTGCCTCTCATGATCTATCTTCTCATGATCAGGTGCATAATCACTAATAATCACACATCTTCCGCTTTTCACTTTCACTGTTATCCACATCAATCGAGAATATACTTCCTTACTCTCTTTAACACATTTCCACAACGCCTGCTTCAGGAGTAGTGCTACCCCTTCCTTAGTTCCTGGCATCTCATAAGCTCCTGACTTTACTCCTTATATATATATATATATATATATATATATATATATATATATATATATATATATATATATATATATATATATTTCATACGGCCAGATCTACATTTGAAGGATGAGCGAATCAAGGAAATTAGGGAAAATTCCTGTATAGAAAATTCTAAAAAAAAAATTGCTAAAAAATTTGCCCCCCAAAAAAAGAAAAAGAAAAACGCCGTATCATGTAAAAACTGTGAATAAAAAGTTTATGCCTCTTGTCCATCACCGTCAGAAGGCATCAAACCTATGCAAAGTTTTACATTCGACAACTAAAGCAACATTTTCATGTGTGTAAAAGTGTTAGTGTGTTACCAGGCACTCTGGGCTTTCTTAGTAAACCTGTGTCCTTCGTCACATCACGTCCTGAAGTCTCTCTCTCTCTCTCTCTCTCTCTCTCTCTCTCTCTCTCTCTCTGACTGCGAATAGACTTCCGGCTATAATAATGAGATTGAGGTAACCTGATTTTTCCCGGCGGTGTGTGTCTGGTTTTCTGATGTGCGGCAACAACAGCCCCAAGGGCCAGCCATTTTATGATGGGTTAGTACAGGCTTGGCTTCATATCCAGTAAGCTTTACAGTGAGGATACGTTACAGAGAGTATATATAACCTGTACATAGTTCTGGGTCTAAACTATACACGTAGCTTATTTGAGAATGAAGTTCAAAGTATTATACCTTAAAATCTGGTCGTAATTTTAGACCGCATACCTTGTTTATTCTTCTGTGACAAAACTATAAAACTGATCCATGTGGCTGTAAGCCTAGAATGTATACCAAAGGAACTAGGCTATACACTTAGTGCATATGGTAGTAAGGCTATGATGTATACTGATGGAAACAGCCTATACGAACTAGTCCATACGGTAGTAGTGCTAGGATGCATAAGTAGGACTAGGCTATAGACCTAGTCCATACCGTAGTAGGGCTTAAGGCCAAGATGTATAGTAATGGGTCACATACCTATTCTGTTTTTTTGGGTCGTAGGATATACACCTGGTCGATATGGTACTAGGAATCGAAGGAGCTTTGCTACACACCTAGTCCATATGGCAGTAAGGTTAAGATGTGTATCAAGTCTGTAGCGTATAGTACTAGGATGTACAACAATGGGCTTGGCTATAAACCTAATATAAAAGGAGGGCCAAAATGTAATACACCAAATCTGTAATGTAATGGTGCGAAACTCTCTCTCAAGAACTACCCGCGGATATACATACACCTAGTTCATATAATAGTGACGCTTGACTATATATATACTTAGTCTATTCAGCAGAGGAGTTAGGTTACATCTCTGGTATACATAGCATTGGTGTAGACTATATATACACCTTCTCTATATAGCAATAGAGCTAGGCTATACACCAGGCTATGTAGTAGCATATTCATTGTAGTGGGGCTTGGCTAACGGTAAGGTCATTAAGTTCGTTTATATTTTACTAAAACAGGCTAAATACCTGATTCATATGAGAACGATGCTATAAAACTATGGCTATATAACGAGTCTACATGATAATGGTACTCTGTACCAAGTCTATGTTGCAGTATGATGTACTAAACTGTACTGTGGTTTTAATGTTCATATGAACTTGCATATATTGTATCATGGAGTGAGTTGCACGATAACTGTGCATGTTAACGTAACACCTTAAGGTATCTTCATACTATTGTATCTTGGAGTATGGTAGTGTGAAAGAACAAGGCTATGATCATTATCATGTCAATTACCTTTCAAACTGTCAACCAGACTTATCAACATAAAGCAGGTCTCAATCTCTCACACACCAGAGAGTCTACCAGAACACATCACCAAACAAAGACTTAATCAGGAATAATATCATCAACGAGTCGACCAAATGTCCTCTCATATACCATGAGGTAAAGGGATGTATACCACCTGGATACGAGATCATCTGAGTGGCTCAGTCTAGCTTATCAATATAAAAGCTGTCACCCGAACATCAAACTACAAGAGAGCAAGACAAGAATAATCCCTATCACTTGAATAATTAATCATATCTTCCACAACAACAACAAGAAAAATGACCGAAGACCACAACGAAGAAAAAAAAAAAGCAACATAGACCACATGAATCCTTTAGGAACTTTATGTAAATTAAATTAGATCTAAAAGTAATCACTACCACACACACACACACACACACACACACACACAGAGTAAATTATAAACAACAAATAACCAAAGACGTCGTTTACTTGTACTGGATTGCACACTGCACACCCGTGAACCACTCACTAAGTAGACCATCACAACGACAAGTCACCCCGATTCACTAAACTAGACGTCTAAATGAAATCATTCCAATAACAGAAGGACAACTCAACAGTGTGCATGATATGACAAGATACTACGTGGTATTTTTGTACATAGACTGAATGGCGGCCGTTCAAAAATGGCGGCGCCTAGTCGTAAGTTTTCCAGTTCTCCGGACGACAGGGTCATCGTGTGGCGCACATTTAAGAAACCCGTTTTAAGTCCCTTGTATTCAAATCAGGCGCTTCATATCCCTCAGAATTCACAACACGGCCGACCTGCGCTCTTGAGAGAGACCCACCAACCCTTCACGTAACTTCAAAGGCGAGAAGAGATGAAAGTCCAATGGCAGTGGCGGTTGCAACATTTCAAGGGAGACAGAGTTCTAATGTTAGAAGCGCTATGGCTCGACAGTTTCAGGCTGAGGGCATAATATGCTCCACTCTGAGGGAACTGCAAAGGTGTAGAAATATAGTCCCTTATGTGCGTATATAACAGTAATCAAGTGACAGTAAACCTTAGGCAGTGTTGTGATACAACGAGTTTGTTCTCGTCCAAATGCATCATATTAACATTCAATGACATCCAAGAATATTCTATGAATCATGTTTAGTCGAGCTTGTCAATTACATTATAATTATCTGATAAGCAACTCACGCTACTACATGCCTGCCCGAGCCCATGTCAACAACACGTCCAGCTGCCCTGCCCGCGTCACCTCTCATGCCCCTAATTTGTACAGCCTCTATTGCAACCAGCAGCCAGCACTGTCGTATGCCCTCGGACTGCTGGTCTACGACAAAGCTACTAAGTCGGCCGAGCAAAAGAACGAATGCCGGGTTATATAATGTGAAAGCTTCTTTGAGCATCTATCTTGTTTGAGACCACAAACAGTAAAGCATAATCACACTGGTTTTCTCGGGCATGTTAATAATAAAGTCAAAGATAATTGTGACACAACAGATAATTCTCTCACTGGATTTAGTCTGCCTCTGAAACTGCGCCTGTGTTACAGTCAACATCATTTACGCGCGATGGCAAAACTGAGAGATGGAAACGCAAGATGAACAATAATGTGTTCATAGCGCATCGTCACAGATAAATGGTAGGCGATTTGTTATTCTAATAAATACAGTTGGGGTTTTACAATAATGGCCGCTCGTATACTAATTAGCCATTTCTTCTACTAGATCTAGTGTTAATCCGTTCTAGAACGGAGACGACTAAATACAAGTAGATAATCACATTCAACATCAGCCAAATATTTATCGTCTGACTCTTGCATTCGCTACACCTCGTGCTGACTCGCAAGCGAATCTGAGCAGTCAAAGAACCCTGAAAAGTGGGGTGGTTACCTAACTGGTGAGTTGACTGGATGGCTCGCTGGGTGAGTGAGTGGGTAGCTGGTTCGGCTTCTAGTGGACTGGTTTGTTGATCTTTGAGGGGACTTGCAGAATGGTTCGCTAGCCAGATGAAAGGCTGGTTATCTGGCTTGCTGACTTCAGCTTGGCTCGTTGTATGGCTGGCGGACCGACCGTTAAGGATCTTTGTGGTTTCTTCAAAACGTCACCGAACCAACTGGAGTCACAACGGAGTTCTATGCTAACCTGTTCGCTTTACACTTACATACGGGGAAAGGTTACTTGTGTTTCATCTTCCTTGTACTTCAAATTGGATATTACTGCAGAGCTCTTTCAGATTTACAGTACAAGTGATAAAAGAGTCTTACCTCTCAAAAATATCTTGCTACGCTTCCATTTTCTAAGAGTTGCAGGACTTTCTCGACACTTCCATTTTCTAACAGGGTCCAGGCTTTTCTCTGAGACCTTCAGCTAACAGCATCTCATCTTATTCACATGCTCACATTACAAATGGGAAAATAAATATTTTTATAAGTTTTTTTTATAACTTTTCAACAATATCCAAATAGAGCAATGAGGTAGTTGTTCATCGTCCTGACGCCCACAGAACACTAAGCTGCCTAACACGGCCAGTCCCCTGCGCTGGTGGGAGGTTAACCACTGAAATATTCACGTGACGTCACAGCCTACGTCACTTCCGCTCCAAGATGGCGGCCGCAGGTAGACTTCTCTGACATTTATAAAACCCCGCGGATCCGAGGGTGGCACGATGGGGGGTATACCATAAGGATCATTAGCCGTGATAAAAGCTATCGCACGCGTAGACCGTAAAGATTCCAGTTGAATAGTTTTGTCTTCCACCCAACACGGGGGTTTCCGAGAGAGCGTGACATTTGGTCTCGACAGATTTCAGTGAATATTTCAGACGCAGGGCTGCTAGCTGGGCGCTGCTGGGGCGGGGCGATCAGAGCCTCGTTAGCTCCAACACCAACCTCCACCTCTGCCTCCGCTGCTGGGGGTCAAACTCCCGGCTTCACCCGCTCTCACTTGGGGGGTTGGCGAGGAGGGCGGGAGAGGAGATAATGAAGGCAAGAGGAGGAGGAGGAGGAGGAGGAGGCAACAAAGATACCATATTCGGAGGGAATAACGTGCCATTCTGGAGCTACAAGCATGTGAGGCTTTACGCTCCGTTTGGGAGTATGGGCGAGTGTTAAGGTCCGGCAGCATACATACACCCACCTGACCTGATGCTGACATTTAAACTGATGCTGCGCTAAGCTACCTCCTGGCTACCGGGGATGTAAGGGTGATGTAATAGCGGTCTGCTACCTGCTGGGGACCGCTATGTTACCGTGATATAAGCACCACTTCACTACGCTATTTTGTATCATGATAACAGATGATACATTAGTCTTTACTGAAGAAATCCGGGTGATAAATGACCTCCATAAGAAAATGAAAATACATGATAATGATATAATTCTGATGAAGAATATTTCACACACGCACATTCCTTATGAAACTATCATTAAATTGAGAAATATACATTTGGTATTATATATATAAATGGAACTTTCAGTATATGATAAAAAAATATCTTCACTGAATATATCATTCCAACTTCAAAATTGAAATACCCTTAATAATGTCAGTCATTCTAATATTAATTATGGCAGAGAAATTCTAGAATTCAGGATCAAGATGCATGTGTGTGTGTGTGTGTGTGTGTGTGTGTGTGTGTGTGTGTGTGTGTGTGTTACTGGGAAAGAGCGTTACGCTCGTGTAACGCTCCATGCTTATGGTTATCTACTGTAGTCGACGAAGACGCTGTTCCCGAGAAAATGGGACGAGGTTCACGCCATCGGCGTCGGTGGCACTTCCTACGGCTGTGGAAGGCGATGCGGGAGCCACAGATCCTGCGGCAGCTGCGGTGGACGGGCCAAGAGCGGCGCGACTACCGCAGCGCACTGGGGGTCTTCGTGTTGGTCCACCAGTTCTGCTCATATTATCTGGTATGTGTTGAACTCCTCGGCGCAGGTGGTGCGCCAGATGGGTTCTTCACTGGCCATCTTTTCCAAGGCAGTTTATCAAACTGCTTCAGTTGGTATTTTGAGTAATCCTTCCATCTTCCCCGCTGAGCGCCAGCGCGGCGGGCCGATCGCTCTTGAAGAGATGGTCTCCCAAGATGCGGGGTCGGGCGGGGCAGGAGGTGCACGAACATATAGGGAACATGCCCGAGCCAGCGGTGGTGTCACCCTATGAGGACTGCCTTTACTACAATGTCTGTACGCACGCACGCACACACACACACACGCACACACACACACACCCACACACACATACACACACACAGAACCCAATCTAGGCCAGGCACCTATTAATCGAGTAGTCCAGGGTAGGATGAACACCTGGGTTGGGCGTGGGCTGATTGACGAACTCAGAATTCGAACCACGCGGGGTCGTGCTGGCTTATGGTCAGTAACGCTAAGCACTACACTCGGGATGTGGTAATCCGAAATCTGAATTTCTTTTTGTTTCGGTGTCACCAAACATGAAATTATTCCAAGTATTAACATACTTTCAGTCGTAATAGGATATCTTTTTAACCTGGATATGAGACTGGGATATCGTACTTGGCACTGGGATAACGTACTTGGTGCTGGGGTATCGTACTTGGCACTGGGATAACGTATTTGGTGCTGGGGTATCGTACTTGGCACTGGGATAACGTATTTGGTGCTGGGGTATCGTACTTAGCACTGGGATAACGTATTTGGTGCTGGGGTATCGTACTTGGCACTGGGATAACGTATTTGGTGCTGGGATATCGTACTTGGCACTGGGATAACGTATTTGGTGCTGGGGTATCGCAGTTTCTATTCAAAACATACTTATAGCGACAGTACATCCAACTTCTTGTGTTAAAATTAAGATGTCATACTCAAGCCTAAGATACCATCTTTATAAAGCTCAGATGCCATACACAATATTGATAAAATATCGTATTTCTGTGAGACAGAATACTGTATTTACTGACACTCAAATATTTTGCGTTAGCCGTAATACCTTTTTTTGTCAGGACTACCGTTCATTTTCTGTAAAAATACGCATTGAAATATGTTTTCATCACGAGAGTGTAACTTAATGTAATGGAACGATGCGCACAAACACGATAGCTAGTAAAAGAGATAAAGGTGGAGTTTGATTTACTTATTGTGGGGTCTGATAAGAGTAATACAGTAGCAGCAGGGTTGGTTAGTTATTTGAACTGTATTCCCATCCACTACCAGGATCATTAAAAGCCGTCATGATATAACCACGAAGTTCATAATACTAAACATCATCTTCAGATGTTCAAGATCATATTTCAACAACCATAAACACACACTGCATATGTGGCCCTTACAACAGGGTTGCTTGGCTTATCAACTGCCAGGGTCATTAAGGTGTTAAAGATAACTTGGAAGACCACATGCGTTTACTATCTATATGGCCTATGTGCGAGGGGCACCATGGTTCAAATTCGTGGCAGTGACTCGGGTTTCAAAGCGTTATATCACCGTATCGTGTGGGCAAGACTGCACACACGGGAGTGTAAAGAGGTTCACCTGAGTCATTGTAATGGTAAATGACTAAATAACAAAGTTCCGTACTTGAAAATGTTGGGAGGGAGAAACAAGTGAGATTTGTGTGTGTCCAAAGAATAGAACTGGGGGAAGGGAGAGGATGAAAAAGAGGTCTTGAACCCTCCTCTTCAAATCCCCCGTCCCACAACACAAATACTGTTGTTGTATGTTGTATTCAAACTTTCCAGCAAGACTTGGCACCATGCATCATGAAAATCAGCAATCAAACGCTGGACGAATTCTCTTAACCAACATAATTTAGGGAAGCATACCAGCTATCCAGCCGCGGACGACCAATCAGGAAGCCGAACGAGCGAACCATCCCAATCTCAACGAACTGGAAGGCTTCGCGAGCCAATCATAATATGGGGCTCCGGCCACTGGCGTCCCACAAGGTAAAGAGAGAGAGAGAGAGGGAGGGAGGGGAGTGCGCCACCAGGTAAGGCGGTCGTGAATAAACAATATCTCTATTAGAGGGACGTAAAGCTGATGATTCCTTTCCTCTGCCATGGTCTCTGGATCGGTATCTCATTGTCTGCGGCTCAGTCTCTTTGCCGGACGAGCGCGCGCGTCCTCGCCCTCGCTCCTTCGTCTGATTTGGTCTTTGGGTCAGTCCTCGGTGTGGGTAAAGCGTGGTCTTCATGACAGTCTCTGTGCAAGAAGACTCGAGGTCACTGTGGTCTGCGGAAGGGAGGGTCTTCTTTGCTAGGTAACGTGCGGGTGCTATCTGGGAATGGTCTCTGCTGTTGTAGATGACGTGTTCTGTCCGTCTGCTTTATAGAATGAACTTGGTCTGGCACTTGGGATGGGGTAGGGGGTATGGAGTGCACTTACCAGCACTTTTGACGAAATTTTGCCAAAAAGGAGAGCTAGCGCGCGTGCCCGACTGTTGTGTGTGAGGAGATATTGGGCGTACGTCTGTGAACGGAAAACCAGCCATCCATGTGTGGGTCAGGCCGAGAGAAAAGACAATGGCCTGAGTCAAAGAAGTGGAACATGGCAGTCAACGAAGTGCTGGCTGTGCGCTGCCGTTACTAGCCCTCCTGATACCAAGGCGGGTAGTGCAGGAGAGAGAGAGAGAGAGAGAGAGAGAGAGAGAGAGAGAGAGAGAGAGAGAGAGAGAGAGAGAGAGAGAGAGAGAGAATTTTTCTTTTCACCAGAGCCATCACTGAGGACAGTCACCACCAATGAGACCGACCAACCACTCACCACCACCACCACCAGCCAGACCTACCAACCACTCCCAGCGTTACACAGAGGTGTACCATACCAATACCCACTGGGAACGCCTCTTTACTCCCCTTAATTACTTCCATAAACTTTACAGGATTATTCATTACCCTTAATTACTTATCGGTAATTAAATTTTGGGTAAAACATTAGAACCACTTCAACACCTTTACTACGAATGAAATATTTCTAATCATTCGTAGTAAAGGTGTTAAAGTGGTTCTCACGATCCAACCAAAATGTAATTACCGATAAATAATTAGGGTAATTACTTATTCTGAATATGAGACAGCTAGATACTGATACACATTATCAGTATTCTTCTCTAGATATATAAAAATAATTTCTTACACTAATTCAACAAATATAAATATTAAAAATCTAAAGTAGTGGACACTACAGTTGTTGGAATCTATCTGGTCGTACAGGACCACAATCTCGACGTAATATTTTCCGAACTTGGAAGTTATTATGTTAAACAAGTAATAACTACATCAGATATATCATATTGGGCCATATATATATATATATATATATATATATATATATATATATATATATATATATATATATATATATACGAATAAAGTGTATATGAACGCGCACCTTCATATATATATATATATATATATATATATATATATATATATATATATATATATATATATATATATATATATATTTACTGAGGATGTATGTTATCTTAGAATTATCTTTAACGTCACGAGATTTCCTGTTCGGCGACTTTATGTTCACGTAAAGGGCCGGACTGACCCTGCAGCTGATACACAGCTGAAGTCCAACTACCCAATCAACCCTTTAGTTGTATGGAAGGGCCATATTTGTAGTGGCATTGTGTATAGTTTTAGACCCAAACACCAGAGGAAAGTGTACAAGTTTTTTTCGACCTGAGGACTGGACGTTGACGGCCGTAATGACCCTGGCAGGTTATAATGGTAAGGCACAAATAACCAACCAACACTGGGTCAAAGGTTAACTGCTGATCTTGGTCGACTGACACTGGAGGACATAGGATGATCCCTGGGATCTCTGACCCTCCTCTTTCCCTTCTGTTTCCCCTCACTGTCTCTTCCTCACCACACTTCCAAGAACCCTCCAACTAACCCTCCCTATGTTCCTCCACTCCAAAACACCGAACTCCATCCAGTCAACGGTCAAAATGGATACTCCAAGCTCTATGTCCATTTAACTCTCACCAAATTAACCTTTTGTTATCACTCTCCCACAACTCTCACCACACCAACCTCTGCTTCTCTCCACCACCATCGTCACCACACCAACCTCTGCTTCTCTCCACCACCATCGTCACCACATCAACCTCTGCTTCTCTCCACCACCATCGTCACCACACCAACCTCTGCTTCTCTCCACCACCATCGTCACCACATCAACCTCTGCTTCTCTCCACCACCATCGTCACTACATCAACCTCTGCTTCTCTCCACCACCATCGTCACCACTTATCGACCCCTGCTTCTTTCCACCACCATCGTCACCACATCAACCTCTGCTTCTCTCCACCACCATCGTCACCACATCAACCTCTGCTTCTCTCCACCACCATCGTCACCACATCAACCTCTGCTTCTCTCCACCACCATCGTCACCATATCAACCTCTGCTTCTCTCCACCACCATCGTCACTACATCAACCTCTGCTTCTCTCCACCACCATCGTCACCACTTATCGACCCCTTTTCTTCTCCCACCAGATCATTCACAAGAGTTTCTTCCACCACAATTCCGGCTCTCCTATAACTCTCACACTCCACCTGTATATTCTCGTTCACTCATTTCACTATCTTCCATTATTTCTTTCAAATATTTTTTTTCCTATCTTTACGCTACTTTGTGCTCCATTATCCATTTTTTACTTCACTCATTCATTCGTGCTCTCTGTCTCTGTCTCTCTGTCTGTCTGTCTGTCTCTGTCTGTCTGTCCGTCTGTCTGTCTGTCTGTCTCTCTCTCTCTCTCTCTCTCTCTCTCTCTCTCTCTCTCTCTCTCTCTCTCTCTCTCTCTCACCTGGGATCTTCCCCTTCCTCAGGTGCTGGGCCGCAGCGCACCATTTGTCATCTCCCGTTCCTAAACCCTCTCCCTCTCCCATGCCCCTATGATCCCCCAACCCTCAGGTCACTAGTCCCCGCCAGATCTCTGCCTGGAACGAAGCAACGGAATTCCAGCTCGGGAGGGGACGTCCGCTGATTCAAACGCCTTATGGAATAAAATCTGCTTTCCAGGCTCCATATATTTCTGTTGTTGTTGTTGTTGTTCGTACGAGAAGACGAGGGTGCTGTCCACTCGGCAGTGTCTGCTGTGGGCAGGTCCAGGTTATGAGGCGGACGGAGCCACCAGAGTTGTGGCTGGATTCTGTTGACGGTCAAATGTTCGTTGTGTGGCATGGTTTGGCTACGGTTACGATTATAGATTAATTTACCTACTGAACAAGATAGCACGACCCTTGAGCACGACGGTGCGACCCTAGTGTACAACACAGATGTTGATGTAATGGGAATGGGAGGTCGTCGGCAATCCAGCTTTGGTTGGCTCAGGTGCAAGTGGATGGTCAAATCATCCACTCCTATTTCCTTCTAAAACATCATCGTTACTTTCAACGGCAGATGCCTTAAACAGGAAGTAACATACATCACACTACATGAAACTCTGACGTCTTTGGTATCTGCGTGTGTAAATAAATAATCAAATAAATAAATAAAGGTTTAATGGATGTTAGCAGTCATCTGTGTGTGTGTGTGTGTGTGTGTGTGTGTGTGTGTGTGTGTGTGTGTGTGTGTGTGTGTGTGTGTGTGTGTGTTCCGGGGGGAGAGTTTTACTCTCATGTACTATATTGATCCTCTATGTATTAGTGTGAATGTTAAGAGCCTGCCCAGTGCCAGTACATATTCTACAACTGTCTGCTCAACATGTAATGTAGTCTGACCTCTCATACTGCTATCAATGCTAACGAGTTAACGAGTGTACGCTACACTGTGTCCTCTTCCAAACACACGCCTCACTGTATATGTAATTTGCTTGTGTATACAAAGTAATTAGAATACTAACAAGGTCTTCTGTACGTGAATGACATATTTCAAATTTGCTTTGTATTACACAAATGTTGTCGCCTATGTCGCTGTAAGCATCACTCACTATCCTGTAACTATGTATCATGTATGGGATGTATCCCAGACCTCCCTCCCTCCCTCCCACCCTGACGGGAGGGGGACCCTTTAGGTCCTTGGGCCCCACTCGGGCCCACCTGTCACCCTTCAATATCGATGCGTTGTACCCATCGTACGCTCTATACAGGCCTCCACCAACCCCTAGATATGTACCCTTCACCCATAACTCTCAGTGAAATGCTCTGTCTATGTATATCTAGACAATAAATATTGTAAAGCCATAAACTCGTGTTGCCCCGTCTCTTAACCTTGTATACATGCACCGTGTCTTTACTGCCGTGTGTGTAAACACAACCTGCCCCACACCAGTCTAAACCTCGTACCCCTTTATCGACCAGCCCCAAGAGCATGATGAACACCTGGGATTGGCCTATGGGCTGACTAAACGCGCCCAGGATTCGAACCCATGTGGGCACCGATTCCGGATGGACCCGTGGTGTGTGTGTGTGTGTGTGTGTGTGTGTGTGTGTGTGTGTGTGATGCACCCAAACCAAATACAAAAGTAAAGTCTTTAAATAACTTGTCTTAAGATTACAGGGGGCTGGTGTGGGAGGTGTGGTCCAGCCTGGCCTACATACCAGCCACGTCTCCCCTGGGATAAACAAGGCAGGAGGGAGGAGGGGATGGAAATGCCCAAAAAGGAACTAATATTTACCCGGAAGCTTCCCCTCTGCTTATGGTCGGGGCCAACATCCCGCCGCACCATTTATAAATACCAGCCCAAGAGGGTCGTGTATAGTGGACCTTCACGTCACGAACCGTCCGCATACCTGAGGCCACAATCAGACGGCGTCAGCAGCCAATAAAGGGGCTGTAACTGTATCATCATCACTCATTTAAAGCGGTTATAACAATGCCATCATCATATCATAATGCCACAAGCGGACTTCACTCTGTTGCTTCCCTAGGCCATTGTACACACACACACACACACACACACACACACCAGTCCAGTCGCTGGTCACATGGGTTCCGGGAGGCCATATTGAACTAGGGATGATGGCAAAAGTTCTAACCCTGAGGCCAACTTACCTGATGGGATGACGTATACAGAGCCATGAAGCTCTTCCGTCCCTCGTGGAGCTCATTGATTGGCCGCCACACAAGCCAACCTTCCCATTGGCTGCCTGTGACTTTTACACCAGTTCCAGCCTTCTGGTGGGGAACTATTGCATCACAGAATATACGATTGGGTCGCTTACATAAGGACGCTGACGCTGTGTCTCTTCACGTGCGTCCTAAACAAGCCAGCGTGGAGAGGGTTCGACATCAAACATGTTGGTGATGAAATGTTTATTACAATTAACCGTTGTCAGGTTTACCGAGAGGTGCGGTGTGGCCTACGGCGTGCGATACACCTGGCTCCTTGGTCAAGGGAAACATTACACTATAACCTGATACAACAACAACAACAACAACAACAACAACAACAACACACATACATCAACTGTAGAAGCACCTAGCCAGGGAGCGTCCCTACCGTCTGCCCGGCCCTGATAACTTCCAGCCCTAACTAGCTAAGAGCCGCCCTTACCATCAGCCCTGCCCAGTCAGGGGAAGCCCCTACCGTTGGCCCTTGTCCAGCCAGGGAGCGCCCTTACAGTCTGCTCTGCCCTGATAACTTCCTGCCACCTCTACCACATGTCCTTCTTCCCACTACATCTACCCCCTCCAACTGCCACAAGCAGCCCTTGACCAAGACCTGACTCTATATATGTTCCAGGTCGTCGCTCCTCCTGAATGGATGTCGTCCGTCAGTCCCTCCTGTGAACCTTCCCATCAGTCATGCATCCACGTCTTTATCATCACCTTCCCTTCCTCCCGCCTGTTTACCCATGCTTGACTGCAGGAGCCGTCTGACGAGGGTGTAGCCCTAGGGGTGGTGTCGTGGGCATGTGCACGTCTGGGTGTTTACTGGACCGTTACACAATTTACCTCAGGTGGTCAGTGTTGATGATACCACCCTCCTGCACCAACCCGTCCGCTCCCACGGACATGCCCACTCTTGTCATCACTCAACACCCACCTACACCTCTCACCTCCCCTTCGTTTTCACCCACCTACATTCTCTCACCTCCCAATTTATTTTCACCCACCTATACCTCTCAAGTACAATTCATTTTCACCCATCTACACCTCTCACCTCCCCTTCGTTTTAACCCACCTACACCTCCCCTTCATTTTCATCCGTCTACATTCTCTCACCTCCCCTTTCATTTTCATCCACCTACATTCTCTCACCTCCCCTTCATTTTCACCCACCTATATCTCTCAAGTCCCCTTTATTTTCACTCTGCTACACCTCTCCAGTCCCCCTTCATTCTCACCTAGCTACACCTCCCACCTCCCTTCCATTTTCATCCAGCTACACCCCTCACCTACCCTTCATTTTCACCCACCTACACTTCTTACCTTCACTTCATTTTCACCCACCTTCACCTCTCACCTACCTTTCATTTTCATCCACTTACACCTCTCAAGTCCCCTTCATTTTCACCCAGCTACACCTCTTAACTCCCTTTCATTTTCACCCACCTATACCTCTCACCTACACTTCATTTTCACCCATCTACACTTCTTACCTCCATTTCATTTTCACCCACTTACACTTTTTTCCTACATTTCACTTTCATCCACTTACATTTCTTACCTAAATTTCATTTTCACCCACCTACTCCTCTTACCTGCCCTTTATTTTCACCCACCTACACCTCTCACCTCCCCTTCATTTTCACCCATCTACACCTCTCACCTCCCCTTCATTTACATCCACCTACACCCTTCACCTCCCCTTCATTTTCACCCATCTACCCCTCTTACCTCCCCTTTATTTACACCCACCTACACCTCTTACCTCCCCTTCATTTTCACCCGCCTACACCTCTCACCTCCTCTTTATTTACACCCACCTACACCTCTTACCTCCCCTTCATTTTCACCCACCTACACCTCTCACCTCCTCTTTATTTACACCCACCTACACCTCTTACCTCCCCTTCATTTTCACCCGCCTACACCTCTCACCTCCTCTTTATTTACATCCACCTACACCTCTTACCTCCCCTTCATTTTCACCCGCCTACACCTCTCACCTCCTCTTTATTTACATCCACCTACACCTCTTACCTCCCCTTCATTTTCACCCGCCTACACCTCTCACCTCCTCTTTATTTACACCCACCTACACCTCTTACCTCCCCTTCATTTTCACCCACCTACACCTCTCACCTCCCCTTCATATTCACCCACCTACACCTCTTACGTCTCCTTCATTTTCGCCAACTCTTACCTCCCCTTCACTTTCACCAACTCTTACCTCCCTTTCACTTTCACCAACTCTTACCTCCCCTTCATTTTCACCCACCAACACCTCTCATTTCCCCTCCACCTGCACGCCCACCTGGAGCCTGCCCACGCCGTACACAATTGGCCACACAGGTGTCGTTCGTTATCAGTGGGCGTCGACACCAGCATTCCCCCGCCGTTCATTATCTCTACAAAAAACGTTTTCCTATTCGTCAACATTATCTTCAACGTCTTATCTCACACGTCACGTTACACTGGAAAACATTTCAAGCGTTAACAGAAAAAAAAAGTTCGTATCTAATTTCTGCTTCTGCATCATGTACTGCCTGAGATCCCGCGTCATGCATGGCAGACTGGGACACTGAGGACCTGCGCCATGCACGGCAGACTGGGACACTGGGGCCTGCGCCATGCACGGCAGACTGGGACACTGAGGACCTGCGCCATGCACGGCAGACTGGGACACTGGGGGCATGCGCCATGCATGGCAGACTGGGACACTGAGGACCTGCGTCATGCATGGCAGACTGGGACACTGAGGACCTGCGCCATGCACGGCAGACTGGGACACTGGGGGCCTGCGCCATGCACGGCAGACTGGGACACTGAGGACCTGCGCCATGCACGGCAGACTGGGACACTGAGGACCTGCGCCATGCACGGCAGACTGGGACACTGAGGACCTGCGCCATGCACGGCAGACTGGGACACTGAGGACCTGCGCCATGCATGGCAGACTGGGACACTGAGGACCTGCGCCATGCACGGCAGACTGGGACACTGAGGACCTGCGCCATGCACGGCAGACTGGGACACTGAGGACCTGCGCCATGCACGGCAGACTGGGACACTGAGGACCCACGCTATGCATGGCAGCCTGTGTAATTATATGTTAAAACTAATTCTACATGCACTGAGAATACAATATATATATTATATATATATATATATATATATATATATATATATATATATATATATATATATATATATATATATATATAACCGTGGTTTCGGTGCATTACACATGACAGCTAGAAACTGAGTGTGAACAAATGCGGCCTTTTTTTCTGTTTTCCTGGCGCTACCTCGCTGAAACGGGATATTGCAATGATGTTTCCTGTGGGGCGGTGTAGCGCCAAGAATGGACGAAGGCAATCAAGTATATGTGCATGCATACATATGTATATGTCTGTGTGTGAATGTATATGTATGTAGGTATGTATATATATATATATATATATATATATATATATATATATATATATATATATATATATATATTTTCTTTTCTTTTAAACTATTCGCCATTTCCCGCGTTAGCGAGGTAGCGTTAAGAACAGAGGACTGGGCCTTTTTTGGAATATCCTCACCTGGCCCCCTCTGTTCCTTCTTTTGGAAAATTTAAAAAAAAACGAGAGGGGAGGATTTCCAGCCCCCCGCTCCCTCCCCTTTTAGTCGCCCTCTACGACACGCAGGGAATACGTGGGAAGTATTCTTAATCCCCTATCCCCAGGGATAATATAAATATATATAATGAATATACATCAATATATACACATATATATATATTGATGTATATTCAATATAAATATATATAATGAATATACACCAATATATATATACACATATATATATATATATTTTTTTTTGCTTTGTCGCTGTCTCCCGCATTTGCGAGGCAGCGCAAGGAAACAGACGAAAGAAATGGCCCAACCCACCCCCATACACATGCACACACATACAAGTCCACACACGCAAATATACATACCTACACAGCTTTCCATTGTTTACCCCAGACGCTTCACACGCCCTGATTCAATCCACCGACAGCACGTCAACCCCGGCACACCACATCGATCCAATTCACTCCATTCCTTGCCCTCCTCTCACCCTCCTGCATGTTCAGGCCCCGATCACACAAAACCCCCCTCACTCCATCCTTCCACCCCCAATTTGGTCTCCCTCTTCTCCTCGTTCCCTCCACCCCCGACACACACATCCTCCCGGTCAATCTTTCCTCACTCATTCTCTCCATGTGCCCAAACCACTTCAAAACACCCTCCTCTGCTCTCTCAACCACGCTCCCCCCACTTCCATTCTTCGTCTGTTTCCTGGTGCTAACCCGCTGACGCGGGAAACAGTGATTATGTTTAATATATATATATATATATATATATATATATATATATATATATATATATATATATATATACAAGCTTTCTTTTTCTCACCAACGTACGTACACGTTTTGCCTGAGCAATGTAACGTTTTGAAGCAACGCACAACGAGCGGCTCACCAGCACACAGCCACCCTGGCTGTCATGTACGACGTACTCACACCAGGACTTACCACCCACACAAACTCTTCCACGACTTACCTTGACTACTTCATATGTCCTGGTTCAGCCCACGGCACGTTCCCCATATACCACGTCGACCCAGATCATTCTATCGTGAATGTTTAGACCCCGATACCACAAAGCCTCCTTCACTCTAACCTTCCATCTCCTGTTTGCTCCCCCTCACCCTTGCTCCCTCTTTTCCTGACAGGTTAAGTCTTGCTGTCTTTCTCCACTGATCCTCTCCATACCATTTCAGTGCACTCTGGTTATTTGTTTTCCTGAGACTGTGCTTCCTGCCCTTACACTTTCCCTCCTTACACGACCAGCCCGCCCCACACATGCCCTCCTCAGGCATATTATCTCTCATCCATTTACCCTCTTTCCTTTGCCTTTATGGCCCAAGATTGACAGCCATACAACACTGTCGGAACGACAATACCTTCGTACATACCCATCTTTGCCCTGCAATGACGGACGGTGCATCATTGTTGGGGTGGTGATGGAGGTAGTAACACGGCCCATTCCTTGGGGGAAAACCTTCCACCCTCGTGCCACATGAGACCAATATATGCAAGGCATCACACAAAGGTGTAACATATTGAAGTTGCCACGCCATAATGGACAGCATTAGTTTCCCGCACAAACTGCGACAAAACAATACATCTCGACCCATCTACATATGGCGGGAAGAAGAATACGGGGCCAAAAATTCCGTGGCTACGACTACCAACTTTACCAGATTACAACCTGAACTTGGAAGTAAAGTGAACAATTATTCCTTGTATGGAAATAAAAGGATCAGGACGCAACGAAATCTTGAGACTTCCATTTATGCTGCGCGAGTTATCATCGGTCATCGTGAAGGAAGGAAGGAAGGGGTGTGTGTGTGTGTGTGTGTGGGGGGGGGGGGGGGGGGGATGGGTGCCTGTGTGTGTGTGTGGGGGGCGGGGGGGGGGGGGTATTGTTTACACTGTGGGTCCCAGCTGGCGGGGCCGGTCACGTACACAGTATGGAATGCCGGCGGAGGTGCTGCCCTTCTGCAGATATCTGGGGCTTACGGCTCACACTAGCCAGCATGCATGCAGGGCTGACGGTACACAGGTGCCTCTTATTTCATGGTTAATTTAGTTCATGTTTGGACTCGGGGAAAACAGACTACCTCTAACTAGCTCGTCATTATAACTGTACCTCGTAGCTTTTATTGCTGCACCATGAGCCATCTACAACATTCTTGCCGATGGTTGGCTGAATTATTATCATCATTATTATTAATATCATATCATTATTATCATCACTATCATAATTATTATCAATTATCATCCTAATTATCATTATTATTATTATTATTAATTATTATCAATCATCATCATCATTATTATTATCATTATTATTATTATCATTATTACTACTAATCATTATTTGCATGCATGCAAACTGCCGGATGGTGAAATGACTGACGGATGACCAATATCAATCATAGTATAGACTGGTCATTTAAGATGAACGACTCGCTGGGTCTCAACATGCTACAGAGCGAGACAGGAGGTGTACTGAGCAGCGTGGAGCAAGCAGTGTGACGGGCGCGGAATGCGTGGGGGTAACAGAGCCAGGCATGTACGTACGTGATCAATAAATATAGCAAACATTACCCCGAGTATAGTGAATCACTCACTTCACTCTGAGTGGATCAGGAAAAGATGGCAGGTGGGTGGGGGTACTCCTTAAGAGGTGGCCGTACCCCTGGGCCAACTTCGCTGTCCTTACCCGCGACAGAGCACGTACGGCACTCCACCGTTCTGAGCACGACGGTACGACCTTTGGAACACGGCGGCAAGTTCCTTCAGCACGATGGCACGACCGTCGAGCACGAGAGGACGACACCTCGGCAGGATTGTACGACCTGTGAGCACGACGGTACGACACTTGGGTTTAATGGCCAGTGGTCTCCTTTAACCTAGTCAGGTCCACTATGTCCAAGGGTCGTACCATTGTGTTCAAGGGTCGTACCGTCGTGTTCAAGGATCGTACCGTCGTGTTCAAGGGTCGTACCGTCGTGTTCAAGGGTCTTCCGTCGTGTTCAAGGGTCGTACCGTCGTGTTCAAAGGTCGTACCGCCGTGTTCAACAGGTTAAAACTGTACTTAGTTACCAGAGCTCATGTAACGACTGTAAATATTAAGCTTGGCTTTAGATTCCATGAATAATGTTCATCTGTACAGGAAGCATACCACTAGTCTGTTATGCTGCTGGGCACCAGCTGGCCACAGTGATGCCCCGCTGTCCTGGTCATATCGCTGCTGCGTAAAACCTGGCCATGATGCTCTTGACCACCACCACCACCACCTGAGTGGCCTTAGTGAACGGCTGTGGAACATCAAGACCACACTGCTGCTCCGCATCCTCCCACACACCAGCCCACGATGAGGCTCTGCACCAGCCCTCTCAGCTCAGCACCTCAACACTACACGATGTACATAACCCGGCCAGAACACTGCTCTCCTTCCCCACCACCACACACGGCTGCGTCAGTAGACGATGGTGCTCTGCGCCACCACTCCTCAGTTCCTCTCTATTAGTCATCAAATCATTCTGAGGCGCATCAACCACACGACAACGCTGCTGAGCATCAACCTCCCTATAACATTGTTAAGCATCAACTAACCAATAATACAGCTGAGCATCAGCCCCATGAACTCTACTGCGCATCAACTACCCGGTAATGGTGATAGGCATCAACCAACTGACAATGCTACTGTGCATCAACCATCCGACAGTGTTACTGTGCATCAACCATCCGACAGTGTTACTGCGCATCAACCATCCGACAGTGTTACTGCGCATCAACCATCCGACAGTGTTACTGCGCATCAACCATCCGACAGTGTTACTGCGCATCAACGAACATTCTATTGCACATCAACCACCCGACGATGCTAACTGCAACAGATTGCGCGCGCACAACAAACCCCAGGGGGTTCTGCCGACCACAACTCTGGGGTCAGCACTGCGCACGCCACAGGCGGATGGTTCGCAGCAGAATATCGTTGGATGGTTGATGCTCGGCAACATTCCCTCCCACAACAAACCCCCCTGTCCCCCGCCACCTCCTGCTGCTCCCTCACACCCACCGCCCCCGCACACTAAGAGTCGTGGTCATCACCCAGGTCTCCTCCACCAGCAGCAGCAGCAGCAGTGGTGGTGGTGGGTGGAAGGCAGTTCCTGAAATGTCTGGGATCCTCATCCTTGTTTAACAGTATAAACATATTATCCTCTGCAAACATAAAACTGATGTCACGTTACACACACACACACACACACACACACACACACACACATTCAAGAGTGGGTCACAGCAGCAAAGATGACCAAATTCCCGTGACCAGTGAAGACAGTGTTGCCAATAGTCTCACGTCATCCGCCACGCGGGAGTTGTACGAAACCTGCGACTTTTTACTCGAAGTCATTGTGATGGATGAGGCTGCACGAAACGGTCCACTTGTCCCATTCTCGGGGTTACGTCGTACGTTATACTCCACCTGGCTCGAAATATCGTCTTCATTTATGGCGGGAAGTAAGAATCATAAATTCACAATGGATATGTGAAAATGGAAGGGAAACTGCTTGATATATTGCAGAGAATCGTCTTACACAATCTCTCGTGGGATACTAAAGCGGTTGAAGGTCACCAAGTCATTATTAGCCGTGACTCAACACCTCCAGTTCTCTCTCCCTTTACTTATCCTCATCCTTAACCCTATTCCCTGTCCTCACCTGACATACCTATCCCTCTATCTACGTGAGCACACATACTCACCTTTTTTTTCCTCGTTGAAGGCTCAGTCAAGGACAAAAGTCCACGTCAAGGTCGGGTCTTGATTGAAATACAAAGAGAATTATAAAACGGGAAAAGAAGAGAAATGGGGAAAGTATTTACGAATTTTGGAGGAAGTGAAAAACCTGTCTTGATGAATCCTTTCCTTCATCGAATGTAACATCAGTCAAGGTTAAATGTCAACAAAATAGTTTAAATAAGGTCACTCAGGATAACGCTGACACAAGGTCATCCAGCCAATCTAACGTGTAAACGTGCACATACAACGGGGAAAACAAATAGCCAAGGAATTAACATACGTGTAATCTGACTCTACAGTGAGAACTAAATGCATTTAGTCCTTCCTGTAAGGTACAATACACTGTAACACTGTAATGCTTGTGTTACAAAAGAACTACTGACATCAAAATCAAAATCTATCGTATATGTATTAAAAGGACCGAAACCAATATTACGAAATGCGCAGCCCCATAAGCAAAATTGGACCACCTGAAATCACACTCCAACGTATCTATCACAAGGCTGCAGAGAAAGACCAATATGCCGGGCTAGTGAAATGCCCAACGCTCAGCAAAGAGAAGCGGATGAAATCAACAGTGTAAATGTACTAAATGTCTTTTCACATAGAGAGGAACAGACGAGTGGTGCGGTCAAGCCAATGGAAAAGAATGAGAGAATCTCTGACCGTAGATCTTGTGGAAGAAGGCACATGAAGCAGAGGGAAAGTTGTCCAGCCTGGGGCAAAGTGGTGTTCAAATTGTAAAGGTCGAAACCACTTTGGAGTAAAGTGTCAACACTTGAAGAAAATGAACTCTCATTCTGGGGCACATGGACCAGTATGGAAAATGTAGTTCGCCGAGCAAAGAGTTCTAAATCAAACTCCATCATATCTATCACAAGGGCGGCACCAGCCAGGTGTGAGTCGAGCATGACACGGGCCTCCGTGAACTTTACCAGGGAGGTGGTGGTGGTGGTGGTGGGGAGGAGGAGGCCATGCCGGCCGTGTCTCTGGCTGGAAATGTCATCTCGTGGTGGATGGGGATGGGATGTATAATTCAAGGTGGCTGTGGACGGTGGTAATGTCAGTCCGGGTGATGAGGAACCCAGGGCCGGGCCAGGTGTGTATGTGTGTGTGTGCGTGTGTGTGTGTGGGTAGAAGGACGCCTCTCCCGGCGTCGCCATGGACGGGCCAAGCGCCACAGCAGATCTGGGCAGGCCTGAACCAACGCGTCTTAGGTGGTAACGATGTGTGGTGGGAGAGGAAAGATAAAAAATAGAGACACAAAGGTAAATGTGCAAACGCAGACGAACTAACATACATGCATGAGAGAGAGAGAGAGAGAGAGAGAGAGAGAGAGAGAGAGAGAGAGAGAGAGAGAGAGAGAGAGAGAGAGAGAGAGAGAGAGAGAGAGAGAGAATTAAAAATCTCATAACAACGAGGTCACTGAGGACGCAAGTCGTTGCTACTCCACACAAGGGCGGTCATCAGATACCTCGCCATAAACTGCGCTGGAACTGCTCGGGGACTTGGGCAAAATGCTTCGCCAAGCAATGGACGGACGAGTGGCCTTCACCTTCAACAGCTCAATTTGGTTGATCATACCAGCAAATGACTGAGAGATTACAGAATAACTCCCTGAACCAACGAACTGCCTCGATAACCATAACACAACGACGGCACGAGACCCTCCATTATTAGGTGAGGTCCCGCAAGGCAACGTCCTGTCACCAACGCTAAACTTAAAGAGCAGATATCCCGCCCCAGCAAGCAACATGAGCAGATATCCCGCCCCTAGCAAGCAACATGAGCAGATATCCTGCCCCCAGCAAGCAACATGAGCAGATATCCTGCCCCCAGCAAGCAACATGAGCAGATATCCTGCCCCCAGCAAGCAACATGAGCAGATATCCCGCCCCCCAGCAAGCAACATGAGCAGATATCCTGCCCCCAGCAAGCAACATGAGCAGATATCCCGCCCCCAGCAAGCAACATGAGCAGATATCCCGCCCCCAGCAAGCAACATGAGCAGATATCCTGCCCCCAGCAAGCAACATGAGCAGATATCCTGCCCCCAGCAAGCAACATGAGCAGATACCCCGCCCCCAGCAAGCAACATGAGCAGATATCCCGCCCCCAGCAAGCAACATGAGCAGATATCCCGCCCCCAGCAAGCAACATGAGCAGATATCCCGCCCCCCAGCAAGCAACATGAGCAGATATCCCGCCCCCAGCAAGCAACATGAGCAGATATCCCGCCCCCCAGCAAGCAACATGAGCAGATATCCCGCCCCCCAGCAAGCAACATGAGCAGATATCCCGCCCCCAGCAAGCAACATGAGCAGATATCCCGCCCCCAGCAAGCAACATGAGCAGATATCCCGCCCCCCAGCAAGCAACATGAGCAGATATCCCGCCCCCAGCAAGCAACATGAGCAGATATCCCGCCCCCAGCAAGCAACATGAGCAGATATCCCGCCCCCCAGCAAGCAACATGAGCAGATATCCCGCCCCCAGCAAGCAACATGAGCAGATATCCCGCCCCCAGCAAGCAACATGAGCAGATATCCCGCCCCCAGCAAGCAACATGAGCAGATATCCCGCCCCCCAGCAAGCAACATGAGCAGCGACATCTTTCACGCAGATGAAGCCACACAAAAAGTGAGTTCTAATTGCAAACTTCCTAAATATACCAACTCTACGGTGACAGGCACCCAGGTTCCACAGCAATGAAAGGGCTTGGGAAATAAAACAAATATACAGCTATGGCGCTGGGGAGAACGAGAGCTCGCGATGTGGGAATAGCGACACCGGGATGTAGTACCAGAGGAGATGTAGAATAACAAGTTACACACGAAAATCATAATGTTTACGGTTAACCATACAAGAGAGTGGCCCAAGGTAGACCACTCCTGACTGAAGAGGCAAAAACTTCATGTGGTAAAATCTATCATCTTTCTTACATGAGATATAAACTAATTCCCATTTACCTCGTCTCCAACTCACGATGCTGACTTTCGACTGTGATTAATTATCAAAGGAACAATAACCACACACTAAAGACAAACACCAGCGACTTAAAACAATTTGGTTCATGTTTAAGAACAACAAAACAAGAAGACAAGTGCAAGATAACGAAATCACAGGACAATCAAGGAACACATCTGCTTCTCACGGAGTCTCAGAACTCTTAGAGAAACATGAATGATCCATTGATATAAATAATGAGCAGCTCGTAGACTAGCTAAGCTGCTTCTTTCTTAACCAACACACAGCATATCTACACACTCACTCTCCTGGGAGACCGAAAATAAGTCCCCAGCAAACCATGCTCACACGTCAACAACCCCGCACAAAACACTCTACAATTGTTTTCTATTTCTAAACTTGATCTTCCCTGTCGAACCTCTTCTTTCCACCTCCTCTCCACTCACTTAAGATAGAAAAAAACAGCACCGAACATCCTACCCCGCCAAACCGGTGCACAAATCTCTATCTATCTAAACACCAGGCTATCAAAAATCTCAGCCTGCGTAATTCCCTGATAACCAGTCATCTAATTACAACTATCATAACCTGGTTCACATCCCTGGCTACAGAAAATTCCCATCTACTTATGTCCCTGGCTGTCAAAAAAATCCCGGTCCACCTACACCCCCTCGCCACCAAAATCCCCGTCCACCTACACCCCCTAGCCATCAAATATCCCTGGCCATCAAAACCCCTGTCTACCTACATCCCCGGCCATCAAAATCTTTCTAAACACCTCGTCTGGGCAGCAAGATATGGGTGTCGCCGGCTGATAGCGTCCAGCCAGCCAGGAGGCCCTGGACCACATGTGCGCCCGGTGTAAAGGTTGACATTTATGCTTCGATGACTTTTCCCGAATATACCATTATTGGCAGTTTTCTCCACGCCTCACCTCCCTCACAAACTGGCGGCCGGGGGAGCACTGGCACGGAAGGGACAGGCAGGGAGCTGAGAGGAGGAGGAGGAGGAGGAGGAGGAGGAGGAGGAGGAGGAGGAGGAGGAGGAGGAGGACGACGACGACGACGACGACGACGACGACAGAGACACATTGTGTTCAATATCCTAGGTTTGTGTGTGTGTGTGTGTGTGTGTGAGAGAGAGAGAGAGAGAGAGAGAGAGAGAGAGAGAAAGAGAGAGAGAGAGAGAGAGAGAGAGAGAGAGAGAGAGAGAGAGAGAGAGAGAGAGAGAGAGAGAGATGAGAGAAATATCCAATATCCTGCGGAAATCACCTGTACAGGCTAGCACAACATACAGTACCACACGTCCTCAGGATGCGCACCAGACAGGGTACATCCCCAGTCATCTATCTGTCCGTCTGAATCTGGACGCTGTGATCACGTCGTCTACTGTACACTTGTTTACTATGTACACAACATCATTACCGTTCATATATATATATATATATATATATATATATATATATATATATATATATATATATATATATATATATATATATATATATATGTGTGTGTGTGTGTGTGTTTGTGTGTGTGTGTTACCGGACTCTGCCTATTTCAAGTTACATCGCAGGTGAAAAGTAAACATTGGCGTGGCTGTACCATCAAGTGAAGAAACAGTTCAGTATAGTCAAAGAACTTCTCGCTTCCATCCTCAACCTAGCAGCCCGGGGAAAAGGGGTACTCGGGTATTCATAAATAACACACACACACACACACACATATATATATATATATATATATATATATATATATATATATATATATATATATATATATATATATATATATATATAAATGTATGGATGAGTAAGGAACAGTTGTCCGATAGTGAATCAGATCGGCTGCAGTAGATGGTCATGCAGCAAGTGGGTCCCAGTCCACATCCTGAGGTAGCTTCCAGACCCGACTCTTTCCTTGTCCTCTTCTGCCACACCTGTGGTCTGAAACCTTCTCTCTGTGGAACGCCATCTATCTGCTTCTTCCCCGGGTCTTCTCCCTCAAGTCCAACTACTTACGGCTGCTTCCCCTATACAGTACACGAAGTTCATCTATAACCTGTACCATCAGTATTGCTCAACGGGAGCAGTTTGTATCAACTGCAGTACAAAAATGCCTGCTGCTGACCTCGCGGATCTTGTCTCCTAATTCTGTAGCCACCTAGTTTAATCTTTTTTCTTGTCTTTTACATTTTTTGCTCTTTGTTTCGTATATGTCCCTCTAATTCCGCCAACTATGTATAACTCCACGATGAACTGACTTGTTACCACGAAGCATTGCTCTCTTCACATCTAAACACTGAGATCTTTATGCAGAGGATCTCAATGTACACCACATGGATCAGTTTGGTTCTAGCCAAGATGACCCCAGTGGAGCCGAGGTCCTTGCCTTTTTTTTTTCTTTTTCCTCCTCAATGATCTGGATCATATAAACCCCCAACTCAAGTTACTGACCGCCACGACCACTTTTACTAAATGCTTCATACACTATATCTACCTGCTTTAAGTCCTTCGACCATAATCTTGTATCTAATAATTCTAGCTGGGGACGCCCACCCTCTATCCCCACCTCCAGACACCAACTCTAGTACTCTGAGAGAGCTCAGCTGTCCACTCTGCACAGCTTCTTTAACAACCTTCCCTGGAAAAGGTACTGCTTCGCTGGCGGGGATGCTCCTAGTTAAGATGACCTTATAGCAGAGGTTATCTTGGCTGGGGTGGAGTCCTCCATCACTTAATCTAACAGATCTTTTTCCCCCACAATCACGGTTTCATCGCTCATGCTCCGATGTCTGTTGCATCAGAGACAGAGCATGGCTGGTCATGAAAGTCTCTCCTTCCCATGAAACTAACTCTGCCTTCATTTACGCTCACCATCACTGCAGAGCTGTTCTTTATAAAGTCATGAACGTCTTCATGGAAGAAAAAGCGTTAGCCTTATTTCTTCAACTGAAAAATCTTTCTGCTCTTAAACATAACATCAACAACTTCAATTCAACTTTTTCCTCCCCTCGTCCGACCAGATCAGTCTATGGCTAGCACTCCATTCGGTACAGCACCCCATTTTTGTCTCTGAAATTCGGATGATTCAGGGGTTAGTCTTGCTCCTCAAATTCCTCCTACAAAACCCATGGCACCTCTATATTTTTTTTTTTCATGCACAGACTTTCCAGTAGATTCCTTTATCCTGTTAGGCATGGCATATGGCCCCGATGGTATAGCCCCACGAGTCCTAAAGGACTGAGTGTTTGTGGTAGCTCCAATCCGTCTTCATCTAAGACTCAGAATAATCTTTCTTCTAAGAAGCACATCTTGGTGTAGCCCATCCCAACGAAAGGAGACCATTCAAACCCTTACAATGATCGGCCCACTGCTTTCACTTATACTATCTTCTGTCTTCGAAACCCTCCTTAACTCTCACGTTTTCGATCTCAAAGAATCACATTCCCTTCTTGATGACCACTAATGTGGCTTCCGCAGGGCAAGGTCCACTTGTGATCATTCCTGAGTGACGCATTTGGTCCTCCACACTCGGGGACTTTGGTGAAACTTTTATCGTAGTTCTCGATTAATCCAAAGCATTTCGCAGGGTGTGGCATAAGCCTTTGCTTTTTAAACTCCCTTCCTTTGGTTTCGCTGCTTCTCCCTGTTCTCTCTGGTCGATCCATTGCAGTTGTCGTGGACGGTGAGACCTCTCCCTCTTATCGTGTTAATCGGGGTGTTCGTCAAGGCTCTGTCTTATCGCCTACTCTCTTCTTTTTTCTCCATACACAATCTTCTCTCACTCACTTTATGCTGGTGATACCACTTTACGAACTTCAGCATCAGCCCCTTCCCCCACCACACACACCATTCTGATATTCATTTTTGCTTCTCGCTCTGAATACATCTACTCTTGCAAATCAGACTTCTACAATTTCTGACAATGTGGAAGGAGTAACCTGAAGAAATCCAACATTAATAAGACACATTTTCTCCCTATACATCTTCTGAGCGTCACCTGTTTCCCTTTGTTCAATTTCAATACACCAACATTCGATCTTGTACGAACATAACCACTCTGTACCTAACCACACCCTCTACTCTATGCTGGACATCCCACATAATGAACATCACAAAGTCTGCTATCCAACAGCTGGGAGAACTGTGAAGGTTCCCTAATCATCTCTCTTATGAACACCTGCTCCATAGCTACTGTGGCTTTATTCACCTGAGTGTGGCACTGCTCACACCTCTGGGGTGGTTCTTCATCATTTCTCTATTACCGGAGAGGAACCAAAAGCTTTCCATCTCATCAATTCTCCAGGCATCGCCTTTCTCCATCCATCGCTTTCTGTTTACCAAGATGTTGCTGTCCTCTTCCTGTTCGACGGATATTATTCTAGCCAGAGCTGCAGTCAGCTCTCTGTATGTGTCCCTGCTACCAAGGCACCAAGGCACGAGTCTGGCCGGTGCTTCCCCTGGTTTCTGTATAGAGACTGGCTACACGAGAACGGGTTATAATGATACCTACTTTCTCGAACGGTGAAGCTGTGGAATTTTCCTCCCTTGTCATTCCCTCTTCCCATAATCTTTCTACTGTTAAAGAGTCAGGTCTACATACACTCACACAGCCATGCTTAATATATTCACATCTCTCTCTTTCTTTTCAATTTTTTCATTCAAGATCACTGTGCCATGTTTTGCCCGTGCCGTCGATAACTATATATATATATATATATATATATATATATATATATATATATATATATATATATATATATATATATATACTGAGACAATATCCAGCCCACATACTCATGCCACATTCAACAAATAACTCATCAAACATTCACTATACACTCAACACACACACTTGTCGCAGGCAACACACTCTTCACCCACTCACCACCACAAACATGCTTCACAACTTTTGCCTCTGTCATAGTTTGAAAATAATTAATAAAAAATATCCAAAACAAAAAGCCATGCTATTGTTCCACATTGAAATGACGTAATGGCCGATTCCATGAATGTATACAATTGGTCATATAATTCATTAGTTATACACTAATAATTATGCATGTTATTCGCATTATTCCTCTGTGATACACTGATAATTATAGATACACAGTTATTCAGATAATCTATCTGTCGTCCCAACATCCTCCTCCTCCTACAGTGAGCACCAGGAACGAGGAGGAGGTTGCTGAGAACAATATTGCTGTCTGACGAGCGCTTAGCGGCAGTGGCTGGCGACAGCAGGAGGTCACCTCCAGCACCCAGGAGGGCAGGAAGGAAGGAAGGATGGCGAGGGCAGGGGGCATAATGCCCCTCCTCCTAACCTGGGCCCGGGAGCCACAACCAACAGCGTCAACACAGGAGGGAGCTGCAGTACATCACCTCAACACACGGCGGCTACAGCGGACTAACACACAAATATCTCCGCCCATTTCCCGACAATAACAGTCCACTTTGAGGACCCCCGCGTCCAGCACAAAGACGCTCGCTGTATTGTTTTAAACTGACGACAAAATTCTGGATACAGGGGTGGAGGCAGTCCCCCGCTGCCCCCAGGCGGGCCCAGTACACGATCACACACACACACACACACACACACACGGAACCTTACGTCAACAAAAGGAGATATGCCCTGTTCTTTTACAATGCTAAACTCTGGCTATTTATTACTTTTAAACCTTGCCAAACTCCAGGTATTCGTTAAAGTGTATTCTGCTGCATATTTGATGGTAACCTTTGAAGAGCACGGGAGATTGCCAGCCAAGTGGACCTGTGTAGCCATTTTCTAAAGACCTGGGCTGCCAGGAATGTATGAGATGGTTGGCCGGGATGAACACAAAGTATCATATTCTGCTGGATATTGATGAAACCTCCCCACTAGCGACTTGCGGCAACTGTCTACCGTCTTTGTGATTGAGAATAAAATTGGATTTCTTCGCTTTGATTTTCTTCCGTGGATCTTTTAATACATCTTCATCTCCGAGTAGAAGGCTAATGGATGAGGGACGGGAGGAGAAACAGAAGGACTGGTAGAGGAACCCGGGAATGGCATACACGAGTTACAACTGTGAACGGTCGTAACGATGTAGTTTCCAAGAAGACTAACACTGCAGGGTGAGACCCGTGCCCTTCCTACCTGCCTGGGGTCACCCTCCTTACCATGCAAGTCCTCCACAAACACAGGCTACCTGGCTGTAAACACTCTCTCTCTCTCTCTCTCTCTCTCTCTCTCTCTCTCTCTCTCTCTCTCTCTCTCTCTCTCTCTCCCTCTCTCCACTCATTCTAAAGCAAGTGTTCTTGTGTTCTCTCTCGCCACCTCCACTCAGTATGCATTTACCTTTCCTTCCTCCGCACTTCATCGTCATCTACTTTGTGTACACTAACTGAGGCACTTCCTCTGCTCCCCAGACGTCTGGGATGTACCCCACACAAGAACGAGTCGTCCGTATCACGTGTATGTAGGAGAAGGTAACTAGCGGGGTCGGGTGGCCGCAGATACCTACCCTTACTAAAGCCTCACACTCAGGCAGCAGCCCGCCTGCAGCCGCCCACGGTAAGAATCGAAGATCCGCGAGGCTGTATAAATTTATTATATGTTAACCTTATCTATACACACACACACACACACACACACACACACACACACACACACACACACACACAAACATATTTTTTTCATTTATATTTATTATACATTGTCGCTGTCTCCCGCGTTAGCGAGGTAGCGCAAGGAAACAGACGAAAGAATGGCCCAACCCACCCACATACATACACATGTATATACATACACGTCCACACACGCACATATACATACCTATACATTTCAGTGTATACATACATATACATACACAGACAAATACATATATACACATGTACATATTTATACTTGCTACCCTCAGCCATTCCCGTCGCTACCCCGTCACACATGAAATGGCACCCCTCTCCCCCCGCACGTGCGCGAGGTAGCGCTAGGAAAAGATAACAAAGGCCACATTCGTTCACACTCAGCTTCTATCTGTCATGTATAATGTACCGAAACCACAGCCCCCTTTCCACATCTAGGCCCCATATATATATATATATATATATATATATATATATATATATATATATATATATATATATATATATATATTCCCTGGGGATAGGGGAGTAAGAACACTTCCCACGTATCCCTTGCGTGTGGTACAAGGCGACTAAAAGGGGTGGGATCGGGGGGCTGGAAATCTTCCCTTCCAGTTTTTACTTTTCCAAAAGAAACAGAGATGGGGGCCACGTGAGGAATTTCCCCTCGGAGGCTCAGTCTTCTGCTCTCGACGCTACGTCGCTAACGCGGGAAATGAATATGTATAAAAACAATATATATATATATATATATATATATATATATATATATATATATATATATATATATATATATATATATATATATATATATATACGAATTTTGGAGGAAATGAAAAAAACCCATAAGCCAGGTCATAGTTATTGGTAAAGACAATGGAAGGTAGAGAGTTCCAAAGCTTCGACGTGTAGGGAAAAAAGCAGTTATCAAAACGGCCCACTCTTGAGTTGCCGAGGGCCACACAATAATCGTGTGACGCAGCAGCTTGCCGAGTATTGCGTGGTCTACCTAATGGTGTAGGGACACAAGCAGCCAGCTCTTGGAAGCAGAAACCAAAGTAATACCTACAGAGGAGGAAAAGTGAACCAACATTACGGCTAAGGGCAAGGAGGTCAAGTTTGGAAGTTAGCCTGAGACAGTCGATAAGTCTGATTGCTTTCGACGCAACTCAGTCAAGTAAGGACACAGAGCTAGAACCAACCCAGATGTGAGAGCGGTACTCCGTACAAGGACGAATCAGTCCCTTGTATAAACGGAAGAGAAGTTTCGACATCTAAACAGGACACCCAGTTTCTAAGGGGGCAGACTTAGCTATTCCTGTAATGTGGAGTTTCCAAGAATGACAGCCATGACATTATCCAAGGAACGTGGGCACAAGTTGGTCTCACTGAGAATGATGTTAACTTTACACAAACGTTTGTTCACAGGTATACTACATGTTGCAGGGAGAGGGATGACAGTATTGGGGAGTTTCTGATGAGAAGAATCATGAGAGGATGTAGGATACAAGATCTACGACGTAGTAAGATGTTGGCTCTGTTCCTTCATATGGACTACTACTGTTGCTGCCACTACTACTGTACTGGTTTGTTGTGTTATTCTTCATCGCCATTCACTAGGACTGTGACTCGGCAAGAAGGAAGAACACAGACTGAAAAGTAATCGAATGAAAATGTCAACACAAAACTCAAAAACGTCTGCAGAGAGAAGAAATGAGGTTAATCAAGCTGCAAAACTGAAGTATTGCAAAACTGAAGTACTGTTGCTGCTGCTGAAACACCTGAAGTCTAAACTGGCGACTACTCCTACAGAGGGGAGTGGAGGTACTGGAGTGATGAAGATGTACAGCACGATGGAACGAAGGCAAACACCTGGCCGAGGAGAGGGTTAAAGCCACAGGCGATGAGTGGAAGGTGAAGGGAAAGCCAAAATATTAATATATGATGAAAGGAGAAAAGTAAGGATGGATCTGAAGGTAAGTAATCAAATGTGAAGAAAAACAATTGGACTGAAATAATGGATAATAGATGACTGAGGGAGGAAAAATATTAAGAAAATGCCGACAGGCGGCCCGTGTTAAAAATAAGGGAAGGTTAAACAGGGGCGACAGAATCTTTGAGAGAGGAATATTTACACACGAGGCGGAGTGAGTGAAAAATATGGAAGAGGAAAGATGTAGGTATTGATTCAGTGACTTGGACATGATGGGTGGAAAAGAAACCAGAATCCGCCTGGAGAAAACTGAACAGCACAAGGAGGATGAGGGCCTGGTGTGAGGGAGATGATAAGCTAAGATAAACAGCTGTTAACTAAACACACAGAGAGATAACCTGATGTCAGGCTTAAGCTTTAATAAAATATTAACGAGATGAAAGAAGTGATCTGAAAAAAAAGCAAAGTGAGGAAAAACAATGACAAATTCTTACAGGGGCGAAAATCTTCTTAGTTTAAGTGGCAAGATTACTGGATTACTGGCGTGCATAAAAAGTAGTCTCAACCATTTTATAGGTGATGGATAAGGAGGTTTTAAGGACGAGAGTGTAGACCAGATTTTTGCACTGCGGAGGAACGTTCACAAGGATAGTGAATATATGACATTACTGGATCTTCAGACGGAGTGTGACACGGTGAACCTAACGTTCTCTTCTCTATGGTCTTCATGGAACAAAAATCATGAGGAATTATCTTACTGGAAATAGTATTCGCGTCTCAGGAAAGCATCAGGTCTGATCGCCATCATGCTAATTTTCTTATAGACGGACATTACCTCATATAAAACCGAAATTATTTTTGAGTAAAGTAAATCCATTAAATCAACAGAGCGTGAGTTGACACTGTTGCTTGTAAGCTGATGATGCCGCGAATGTTGAATAAAAGCCTAATTATAATATGATTCTCGCCTGAGGAAGAAATGGATGACCTTTCCGCAGAGTCACTTGAGGCAGGTACGTTTCAAACCTTTAAGGAAGATAAGTCCTTTAAGAGGGATGTTCAGGAACAATGTTGACAAGAGGATAAAAGTTAACACAAGTGAAAATTAGTTTAGGGCGAGACTCCGGAGAAACTTCAGTCGCCTCAGCTTTTAAGGGAATGAAAATGTGAAAACAGAACCGTACGAAGAGATGATTTACAGATTTACGAAAACGGAGCAAAGAATGAGTACGTGAGAGACAAGTGAAGAATGTATTTGGACGGGTCACAAATGGAAATCTCTTAGGAGGGCAGTAAGCCATGGAAAGCGTATGGCTGATGAGAAGTTATGATAAATTTACGTCATTTCGGTTGTAGGGAAGAGGAGCAGAGGCAGTCCACCTCAGGAAACGGGCTACCAGACTCGGTGAATAAATCACCGCGAGCCACGAGTATTGCAGGAGATTATACCAAAGGAAACACTCCAGAACGGGAGCGCTGGAAGCAGTTTATATGTGATGCTGGAAGCGTCAATGGACGAGCAGGTCTCACCTGACGACTCGGATCATTATGCCGAGTGAAGAGATATTAATCCCTCTTAGTGTGGCAGACTCCATTCACAGCGTCCCACTCTACATAAGTTAAGGATGTGTATGTATGAATAGGACGCCAGGCCTTTATGCACCTGATCCAACTCATGGAAATGGAACCGACGCAACGGAAATGGAACAGGACACCGAGAGCTTGAAAGACCGCTGGCATGAGTCGTACAGCAGGAGGAAGAGCTCTGGGAGCACCCCATCCTTGCCAATCACCGGAGGACAAAGTCAGGCGGCATAAAGAAGACAGGGGTCAGGTTAAAGGGGGTTGGGGGTAAAGGAGAAAACAGTCAGGGAAAGGGGGATAAAGAAGACAGGTTAAGGGGGTATACAGGTGACAGGGGTCAGGTCAGGCGGGATAAAGATGTGTGGAATGGGATAGGCAGCAGCACAACACTAGGGAGGTATCGGCAGATGGAGCAGGACCCAGCACAGGCCCCAGTAACCGGAGTAAAAACGATACGACCCTTGAACACGATGGTACGAGCCTTAAACATGACGATACGAGCCTTAACCATGATGGTAAGAGCCTTGAACACGATGGTACGAGCCTTAAACATGACGATACGAGCCTTAACCATGATGGTAAGAGCCTTGAACACGATGGTACGAGCCTTAAACATGACGATACGAGCCTTAACCATGATGGTAAGAGCCTTGAACACGATGGTACGAGCCTTAAACATGACGATACGAGCCTTAACCATGATGGTACGAGCCTTGAACACGATGGTACGAGCCTTAAACATGACGATACGAGCCTTAAACATGACGGTACGAGCCGTGAACAAGATGGTACGAGCCAACACGAAGGTATGAGCCTTGAATATGACGGTACTACCCTTGAACATGATGGTAGGAGCCTTGAACACGATGGTTCAACCCTTGAACAGGACGGTACGACCCTTGAACATGATAGAACGAGCCTTGAGCACGGAGGTACGAGCCTAAAGCTCGACTGTACAACACTTGGATATGATGTCGTAGCCTCTGACTTAACGCTTAAGGTTCAGGTCCAAGGACCATACTCATGGGTCGCATCGTCAAGCTCATGAGTCGTACCGCCTTCTTCCAGGGATTAATCACTTCCAGGCAATACACGTACCAACCTTGCCGTTCCAGTAGGTCCTCCTACCAGGTAACTCCGGATCGTTAAATTCTCACCCTGGAACAGTTCAATTTTGGACTGCCAGAGGCGCCTTAGTCTACTACAGGCCTGGAGATCGGCCCTCTACACCACACAGGGAACAAGACCATAGTGAGCTGGATGGTGTACCGGGCGTGTGCGTCGCTGAAGTTCTGATCAGGATGTTAAACATCTGTTGCAGATCTACACTGGTCTGAATTGTTGTCGTACTTATGTACGGTACAGGAGTCATGTACGGTACAGGTGTCATGCACGGTACAGGTGTCATGTACGGTGCAGGTGTCATGTAAGGTACAGAAGTCATGTACGGTACAGGAGTCATGTAAGGTACAGGAGTCATGTACGGTGCAGGAGTCATGTAAGGTACAGAAGTCATGTACGGTACAGGAGTCATGTAAGGTACAGGTGTCATGTACGGTGCAGGAGTCATGTATGGTAGAGGAGTTATGACTTACGTTGTTCTATGATTTACTCAAACCGATGTAACACACAATGGAGCAGACGGAGAAAACACTTCAAAAAAAATCGAAGAACATAAATCAAGAGACTTCACAAACTCTCGACATCGCTCACGACTCAAGTCGACACGAAATATGTTTCAAATTCTCAAAACATCGAAATATCAAATATTACTGACTCTTGCACGACTTGATGAAGAGAAAGGGTTGAGAGGGCCTGCTGGGCCTCCTTCAGAGCCGCCTCCGCCGTTCCGGAAAATGAGTGAAGGGGAAAAAGGAGAGGAATCTGTGCATGAATATCTCACTAGAGCTGAACGCTACCAGGACAAATCATCTCAATTTAACACGACCTTAGCAGAGCGAGGGGAATGGCTGAGGGTAGGAAGGTGTGGTTGAAGGATGGGTCTGAGTGAGGCAGGATACCAAGGAAGTGGCCGAGGGAAGTAGAAGATTGGCCAAGGGAAGGAGGGCGTGGCCGAGAGGAGTGGCCGAGAGGAGCATCTGAGTGGCCCAGGGTACCAAGGAAGTGGCCGAGGGAACTAAGAGGATTGGCTATGGGAAAGATACGGTGGGAAATGTGGGAGCGATCGAGGGAGGGAGGGAAGCGGCCGTGGGAAAGGGAACAGCGGCCAGGGAAACAACAGAAGACTGGCCACAAGCAGGAGAGAGACCATGGAAGAGAGGAGAGGTCATGAGCTAGGGGAGATGGAGGGCTGGCCACAAGCAGGGGAGAGACCAGGAGGGGAAAAAAAATCAGCCCTTAGGAAGGACTGAGGGAAACACAACATCGGTGAGGTGGGAAATTTCAGCGTTTGTCAGTGATGGTCTTTGGTGGCGTTTGGTTGGTGTCTAGAGGGACGCGGTAAGTTGGTTACGGCGTCTCTATGGCTCAGGGCCGCGTGAGGGGAGGCGCCCTAATTGCAAGAGGGGAGTGGCGAAGGGATTTTTTGTCCCACTAGTTCTTTGCTCACAGGGGGTTCCTCCTTGTGGACACTGTTGCTGGAATAACTAACTATTGGGGTGAGCATGCAGCACTAAGGGGGCCACTGGCCAGAAGGAACGTACCGGTCTTTTGCAGGGTAGATTGAAGGTGACAGGATTTGTGAGGGCAAGGTAAAGGGTTAGATTTTGCAGGGAAGTTTAGAGGGACAAATGTTAGGCGAAAGGCTGAAAGGGGCTGGTTTTGGAGGGCAGGCTGAAGTGAGGAGGGAAGAATCACAGGGCAGGTTTCGGAGGGTTGGTCGGATGAAGTTTTGTAGGATGGACTACAAGACAAGAAAAGTGTAAGAAAATGAGAAACACATGAACATGAATTGGTTCAGAATCTAGGGTTTCGAAGCCAGGTATGTGAGGGATGAATTTGAAAGGTGAGAAGAATTTGATGGAACACTTCAGGCAGCTTCGTTCAAAGAAAACATTTCAAAAGAAACGTCGTGTGGTGTAGATTCTGAAGTCAACCTTTAAGCAGAATGAGTTCAATTATGCAAAGTGAGAGTTCAAGACTACAAAGTACAAGTTCATGAACGCAAACTGAGAGTTACAGAACACAAAGCAGAGAAAAATAACCAGGAATCATTCGCCAGTTTTGCTTGGGAAGAAAGGAAAGAAGGAGTGAAGACACCATGATAAACGATGGATGACAAAATATACAGATGGAGCTGATGGAGAGATGGAGGATGTGATGGAAAAAGTCGAGGGACTCTCTGAAGAAGTACAATATCTCGGTGGTGGGGGCAAGATGCAACTCCTGCATGTTGACATACTTCTGGCAAACCCTTCGGGGAAGTTATACCACAAGGTATGTTGGAGAGAGAGAGAGAGAGAGAGAGAGAGAGAGAGAGAGAGAGAGAGAGAGAGAGAGAGAGAGAGAGAGAGAGAATTCTTAACATGTTATCCAGGAGGAACTTTGCGATGCTCTGGTATGCTGAAAACTCTTTTATTAAGTCGTGGTGAGTGGTGGTGGCACCTCCCCTGGGCTGGTGGGGAGGGAGGGACAGGCAGGCAGGCAGGGAGAGAGAGGTCAGAGCGGAGGTAAGGTTGCCTTAAGGGCTATGTGAAAGTGCAGGTGACGCTGTTAAAATCGTGTTCAGTTACAGGTCATTTTCCCCCTCACATTTACACATGACGGGAGTCATTTTCCCTCGCATGCACGCAGTACAGGTCACTTTCCCCCTCACTTGCACAGGTTTGGTTACCGGACCTAAAAAACACTGGCATGAGTGAGAGGGTCCAGAGGAGAGCAACCACACTGGTGCCGGATTTCAGGGAGCTACAGTGAGAGGTTGAAGGCTACACTCCTACTGTAGGGAAGGGTGACCTGATAACTGTATGCAAGTTCCTCACTCATCATCATGTGAGGCTGACAGTCACCAGTCCTGTACAAGATAGCAATGCCACAGTCACCAAAGGCCAGGATCAAAAGCTAAGATAATGAATAAGAAGGAAGTCAGGAATTATTGGTTTAGTGGAAGGATGGTGCGTGAGTGGAAGGATCCACGCAAGGAGACTGCCAACAAAGATTTACGTCTGGTTGGTACAAAAAGTAAAACAGGCAGGGTTCCACGAGTGTTGGACTGTCACCCTGTAATGTACCAATAGATAGTTTTACTTACACACACACACACACACACACACACGTGTCACCTAACACATTTACAATTCTTGTAAAAAATAAAACGCTACAAAAATAACGAACTATTTCAGGCTAACTTAATCTTCCCTAAGCAAAGCTACACTGGCCTAACTCTGACCAAAGCCAACCTAACACAACCTAACCAGAGCTACCTGAAGTCGGTCCTAGCCTAACCTAACCTAACCTAACCAAAGCTACCTTACGTCAGTCCTAACCTAACCTAACCAAAGCTACCTTAAGTCAGTCCTAACCTAACCTAACCAAAGCTACCTTAAGTCAGTCCTAACATAACCAAAGCTACCTTAAGTCAGTCCTAACCTAACCAAAGCTACCTTAAGTCAGTCCTAACCTAACCAAAGCTACCTTAAGTCAGTCCTAACCTAACCTAACCAAACCTGACTTAAAATAACGAGAACAATAATATTCCCACGTCATGATGGTAAGGGTTGGACTATATACATTTTTCGAACCCAGTCCTAACTAACCTAAACTCAGCCAATCCTATCTACACCTAACCTAAACTAATCCCGCCCCCAAACTAACCAGAAAGATAAAGTTGTGATATCACAATGATAACGTCTCGATAAAAGGGAAGGACAGGTGCTATCACTTGATCCCAAATGAATTAAGATTGCAATACTTTTTTCCCTTTAATTTGTAATATGGCTAAGAAATATACCGCTGTTCTCTCACTCTCCCTTTATTAAGAAACACTCCTTAAAACATCTTAAAAAATCTACATAAGTGGCTCTTTACGACGTATTTACTTAGTTCTACATAAGTCGCTCTTTCGATGTATTTACTTAGTTTCCCTAAGTCACTGTATTTACTTAGTTTCCCTTAGTCATTCTACTTGTATGACACACACACACACACACACACACACACACTTCCTTGTCTACACCGGACACTGCGGGATCTGGTGCACTTCAGTGGTTGGTGGGGCCGGCCAGACTTCGTCACCTGGCGTATACAACCAACCAATCACGTGCTTGAACCTTCCACTACCGCTACCAATCACGTGTATGAACGATGAACCTTCGCTACCAATTAGACGTGTGGCCATGAACTTTGCTTCCATTCAGATATGTGGCCCTGAACCTTCGCTACCAATCAGACGTGTGACACTGAACTTCACTTTCATTCAGATGTGTGGCCCTGAACCTTCGCTACCATTCAGATATGTGGCCCTGAACCTTCGCTACCATTCAGATATGTAGCCCTGAACCTTCGCTACCAATCATGTGTTACTAGACCAATAGATCACGTACTACCAAGCTCTTCTGAAATCTGGCAACCTTCAAAGTTGAGCTCAGTCAATTTTACCAACTGATGGAAATTGAAGGTTCACAACATTCTTAATTCCTTTCTATGTTTACCCTCTGTCTGGGTTTCCGAGAGTCATCCTGGGATAAACACCCAGACTGCCCCTGCATCACATACGGCAGGAACATCACCGTGCAGGTCAGGAACCAGACTGCCCCTGCATCATATACGGCAGGAACATCACCGTGCAGGTCAGGAACCAGACTGCTCCTGCATCACATACGGCAGGAACATCACTGTGCAGGTCAGGAACCAGACTGCTCCTGCATCACATACGGCAGGAACATCACCATGCAGGTCAGGAACCAGACTGCTCCTGCATCACATACGGCAGGAACATCACCGTGCAGGTCAGGAACCAGACTGCTCCTGCATCACATACGGCAGGAACATCACTGTGCAGGTCAGGAACCAGACTGCTCCTGCATCACATACGGCAGGAACATCACCATGCAGGTCAGGAACCAGACTGCTCCTGCATCACATACGGCAGGAACATCACCGTGCAGGTCAGGAACCAGACTGCTCCTGCATCACATACGGCAGGAACATCACTGTGCAGGTCAGGAACCAGACTGTTCCTGCATCACATACGGCAGGAACATCACCGTGCAGGTCAGGAACCAGACTGCTCCTGCATCACATACGGCAGGAACATCACTGTGCAGGTCAGGAACCAGACTGCTCCTGCATCACATACGGCAGGAACATCACCGTGCAGGTCAGGAACCAGACTGCTCCTGCATCACATACGGCAGGAACATCACTGTGCAGGTCAGGAACCAGACTGCTCCTGCATCACATACGGCAGGAACATCACCATGCAGGTCAGGAACCAGACTGCTCCTGCATCACATACGGCAGGAACATCACCGTGCAGGTCAGGAACCAGACTGCTCCTGCATCACATACGGCAGGAACATCACTGTGCAGGTCAGGAACCAGACTGTTCCTGCATCACATACGGCAGGAACATCACCGTGCAGGTCAGGAACCAGACTGCTCCTGCATCACATACGGCAGGAACATCACTGTGCAGGTCAGGAACCAGACTGCCCCTGCATCATATACGGCAGGAACATCACCGTGCAGGTCAGGAACCAGACTGTTCCTGCATCATATACGGCAGGAACATCACTGTGCAGGTCAGGAACCAGACTGTTCCTGCATCACATACGGCAGGAACATCACTGTGCAGGTCAGGAACCAGACTGTTCCTGCATCACATACGGCAGGAACATCACCATGCAGGTCAGGAACCAGACTGTTCCTGCATCATATACGGCAGGAACATCACCATGCAGGTCAGGAACCAGACTGTTCCTGCATCACATACGGCAGGAACATCACTGTGCAGGTCAGGAACCAGACTGCTCCTGCATCATATACGGCAGGAACATCACCGTGCAGGTCAGGAACCAGACTGTTCCTGCATCACATACGGCAGGAACATCACTGTGCAGGTCAGGAACCAGACTGTTCCTGCATCACATACGGCAGGAACATCACCGTGCAGGTCAGGAACCAGACTGCTCCTGCATCACATACGGCAGGAACATCACCATGCAGGTCAGGAACCAGACTGTTCCTGCATCATATACGGCAGGAACATCACCATGCAGGTCAGGAACCAGACTGTTCCTGCATCACATACGGCAGGAACATCACTGTGCAGGTCAGGAAAGCAGTCTATCATCTTTAACCCAGCTGGTGTTTACATGGCTCGGATCAAGGGCTTACAGGCACTCAGCTGAGTCACTCGCTCTCACGGGAGCACAGTCTTCAACATCAAAGCATTTGTTCTTAATTGTTCAGGTTGTTACAGTACGTTCACTGTCAGATGGGGCTATCAACAAGACCTCCATCCTCACACGCAGACCTCTAGTGGCCCTCACATACAGACCTCCATCCTCACACACAGACCTCCACCCCAACACACATAAACACACACACACACGCACACACACACACACACACACACAATAAGAGAACAACGAGAGGCCACAAAAGGTGAAGCAAGAAACTTGTTAGAAGAGTTGTAAAAAAGTACTTTTATAGTACTATACTGGTGGAGGAACGGAATAAATTGAGTGATGAAAATGTGATTGTGGACAGTAAACAAAAGTTTTAAAAACGTTTTATGATCAAAGAGAAAGTTCGGGAGATGGGGACCCCATGAGTGCAGAACTTCCTCCCCGTACAGTACAAATAGGTATATCCACACACCACTTCCGCCATAGAGTGTGTTCAACAGTACTATCATCTTAGGTTTTCATCCTTGTAAGCTTTGCACAATTTTACGTCATCTTTATTCTTAACTTTATCTTCCAAATGCTCACAATACCTGGTAAGTTATCCACCTTAAATGATCTGATTTTTTTCTACTTCACAAATGTGTGAAATTTTGAGAGCTAAGATTTTTGCAACCAAGTGTAAAAATCTGAACTACATAACCTTTTTCTTAACTAAATCTGCCTTCGCCATCACGGGCTGGGTGTTCAGTAATGCTGAAGACGACGATACGACCCTATAGCACGACATTACGACCCCTGGGGTCGTAATGTCGTGCTCAAAGGTCGTTTTACCGTGGCTGTTAACAGGTTAAACCTTACCATGCTAGCCACATTCAAGAAAATCTGTACATTAATAGGATCTTCACGGCCAGAAGTCAGTTTGATAATCATACCCAATTGTGATTTTACAAAATACGATCAGGTCGTAATGATTCATATATTATTACGACATACGTACTTAAAACATACATAATTAGGCCATGCGTAAATATCACATAAATAATAAGGTCACAAGTAATCAAGACATATATAATCATGATCACCTCCCGAGACATGAGTGACCTTCCTTTCCCGTAGCTTTAAATTGCCCACGAAATCACAACGGACACACAGCTACTGCCCTCAACCCACCTCCGCTGTGTTCTCTCCCTCGTGCCGCCACGGGTTGTGACGATGTCCACAGACCTCTGGAGGTCTCCCTGGCTATGTGTCTGTTGGGGAAGGAAGGATAGTCATCGAGGTCTGAGGAGCCAATCCTGGTAACTCTATCCATTCAACTTCATAGGTTTTGAGTCGAAAAAAGAAAGGTTGATAAAGAAACACTTTGTTCATCCCTTCAACTGCTGATCATGACACAATGTTTTCAATCCCTCTCTCACACCTCAATCACTGGAGTGGACGGTGAACATGTCTACTGAACATTTTTGGTCTGATATAAGACCCAAATCTTCATCGGTATTATTAACATACTGTCACCCCTTCACGTCTACTCTCAACATTTTCATCCATCTAACATACCAAGGATTCTAAGCAGCAGCAGCAGGAGTAGTGTACTCACTGAAGAAAACGACCTTGGAACTTGGAGAGCAGTATTTTCTTTCTGTTCTGAAGTTCCGGAGACTGAACGTCATTTTTTGTTTTTCTGTGGTGAAGCTGCAGCCGAAGTGGAGGAACATCTTGACCTCCAACCTGCCACACACTCAGAGGACAAGCAAGGATGACTGCGAGAGGCTGGTGACCTCCCGGTATGCTTACTGCCTGAGGTTGGTGACCTCCCGGTATGCTTACTGCCGGAGGTTGGTGACCTCCCGGTATGCTTACTGCCGGAGGCTGGTGACTTCCCGGTATGCTTACTGCCGGAGGCTGGTGACCTCCCGGTATGCTTACTGCCTGAGGTTGGTGACCTCCCGGTATGCTTACTGCCTGAGGTTGGTGACCTCCCGGTATGCTTACTGCCGGAGGTTGGTGACCTCCCGGTATGCTTACTGCCGGAGGTTGGTGACCTCCCGGTATGCTTACTGTCGGAGGTTGGTGACCTCCCGGTATGCTTACTGCCGGAGGTTGGTGACCTCCCGGTATGCTTACTGCCGGAGGTTGGTGACCTCCCGGTATGCTTACTGCCTGAGGTTGGTGACCTCCCGGTATGCTTACTGCCGGAGGTTGGTGACCTCCCGGTATGCTTACTGCCTGAGGTTGGTGACCTCCCGGTATGCTTACTGCCGGAGGTTGGTGACCTCCCGGTATGCTTACTGCCTGAGGTTGGTGACCTCCCGGTATGCTTACTGCCTGAGGTTGGTGACCTCCCGGTATGCTTACTGCCGGAGGTTGGTGACCTCCCGGTATGTTCTGCCCGGACGCTTATGATGAGTGTGATGACCCCTCCCCGTACGGTTATTACCAGAGGCTTCTAGAGGATGATGACCTAGTGGACCTTTTGGTTATGACACTGACAACAACAACAACAACAACAACAACAACACTGCCAATCAAATCAAAGAAGGTCACACGACTTGTGGTACCTGGTTACTAATACTGGTTGGCACCAGTTACTAGCAGTGGATGACACCAGTTACTGGTATTGGCTTGCTGTAGTTACTGGTAATGCTTGTCACCAGTTACTGGTCATGGGTGGCATTAGTCATCGACAACGGTTGGCACCAGTGCTAGTTTGAACCGTTGCGTCTTTCCATAAAACTAATCAATACAAAAAGGCCGTCATAGGGTTAATTGAGGTCACTGCCATCTGGTGTACGGTAAGAAAACATGAGAAAGAAAATGGATCGTGACGTATGTGTTTATGGATAACTGGAGAGTTTCAGTTTTGTTTAAAGTTACAACGAGTAAGGTTTAAATCACATAGAAATAATCATCTAGACATATGTTTATCATCTTCTTACTAATTTCAATTTATCTAAGCACAAAAGAAGTAAGAATTAGTTTCCAGCTTCTGTAATCCATTGGTAATTATGTTCAAATATTTCGGTGTCGATTGATAAGCTTATAAACCCGATATTGTGTGATATTAACGATGGAAACTGGATCTAACCTGAACACTCCCCTCTCTATCGTGCTAATAAAGAGGGGGGGAGGGAGGGAGGGAGGGAGGGAGGGAGGTTTGACTTAATATCTAAAGGGGGTGTGGGATGGGGGGGCTGCATACAAACAATGCAACTAGAATAAATTACCCACAACCCAGACACATTACAACACCACGTCATTCACACACACACCCCACCACACACACACACACACACACACACACACACACACACACACACACACACACACAACTTAGCGCTTTCAGAACCAAACGCTCAGCCACACCCATAGATCTTCTAGTGAAACTGTATGAGTAATTCTCCCATGATTTAGCTACACCGCTGACCGCCATTATCAATGCTTCACTTGGACAGTCTGAAGTGCCACACACACAGCTTGGAAGACAACATATCTCACTCCACTACCCACAGCCCATCAACCCAGAATCTCTTAACAGCTTATGATCTGTGGCAATATCTTCAATCCCCAGTCTAACTTAGGAAAGTACTGTGTTTGACTGGACCTATGCTGGTATTGATGATTCAGTTGACCCTCAGCAGTTGGGAAACATGAAGTCATCCTCCACCTCCCCACTGCCTCGTCAGCTTCCTAGACTTCGTTTACCGCAACTTGGAGAAGCGCAAGACCTCGGTGCCACTCACCCTCCTAGACCTCACTAAGGCTGTCGACCCCTGACTACCTGGGTGTGCCTCACTCACGTGCTTATCCAAAGCGTCGAAATATCCAGCCAAACTTGACTATAAGTTCTTTGATGACTAGTCAACTACTTCCTATCATGACTTCCCAGTCTTGTAATATTTGTAATACCACATCTGTGCATCTTCAGCCAATAAGCCGCCTAAATTCAATAAACCGTTATTCATCTGTTTATCTAATCTAAACATCGTATACCAGCACGGGACCGCTCTGGATCGGGGCAACACGAATGTGAGAACTCCCTCCCCGTAACACACAAACAGTGATCACAAATGGTTACCACACACACACACACACACAGAGACGGCCAGGCCTCGCCACACAATACCCAGCCATACCACAGGCCCGTAATTGAGCGGGTAGAGAGAGTGACATGTGGTGGGTCAATGTTCCATATCTCTGCATATATTTACAAGGATGATGGAGGGGCGGTAGTGATGGCGGACCCCTGCTGATGCACGGGGCTACCTCTGTTTACATGTCCGGGGCCCCTGCCCATTGCCCCTGGAATTAGATCGTTTCTGGGAGAGCAGAGGAAAGATGGGTAATTTATACTACAGACCTCCCTCTTCCTTCCTCCCTCCCTCCCTCCCGACCCTCATCTACAAAGAGGCCAGCTCCACAGGGAGGCCAAATGGTATTACGGGAGGCAGCGCCACTTACATGGAGAGGACACTGCTTCGTGTGTGTGTGTGTGTGCGTGTGTGTGTGTGCGTGTGTGTGTGTGTGTGCGTGTGTGTGTGTGCGTGTGTGTGTGTAGAGGTGAGGAAGTTTCCCTGCTTACTATAAATCTGGAAAGAAAGTCAATTCCTTCGATTGTCCTTTGGTTTTTCCCTCCTCTCCCTCCCCGCCCACCTGCTCACACCCTCCTCCTCATCTACAGTACAGCAGGTGCCTCCCAGAATGGTTCTCCTCCCCCCCCCCCCACCTCCTCCATCCCCCTTCCCTCTCTACTCTTAACCCCCTCTATTTCCCCCCTCCGTTCCCCAGATGCTCCTGGGGAGGAAGGGGAGGGGGGGGGGGGATGCTCGGGACACAAAGGGATCGTGTTTACACTGACCTGCCGGAGAAAGGCCAGGGCAATTATTCTGCTTCTGGGAGGCTGTGTGTGTGTGTGTGTGTGTGTGTGTGTGTGTGTGTGTGTGTGTGTGTGTGTGTGTGTCGAATCCCCCCCTCCTCCCCCGGGTCAGCTAAGACCATATAAAACGATAATTTAGCTTCCATCATAACGTATACCAGAGTGACAAGAAACTCACAGTAGACCGTTCACTCACACCTCTCGCTTACTTCATTCACCTCATCTCTACGCTCACACACCTCTCACTTACCTCATCCACCTCATCTCTTCACTCAAACACTCACTTACCTCATCTCTACACTCGCACACCTCTCATTTACCTCATCCACCTCATCTCTACACTCACACACCTCTCACTTACCTCATCCACCTCATCTCTTCCCTCAAACATTCACTTACCTCATCTCTACACTCACACACCTCTCATTTACCTCATCCACCTCATCTCTACACTCACACACCTCTCATTTACCTCAACCACCTCATCTCTACACTCACACACCTCTCATTTACCTCACCCACCTCATCTCTACACTCACACACCTCTCATTTACCTCATCCACCTCATCTCTACACTCACACACCTCTCATTTACCTCATCCACCTCATCTCCACACTCACACACCTCTCATTTACCTCATCCACCTCATCTCTACACTCACCCCTCGCTTACCTCATCCACCTCATCTCTACACGCACCCCTCGCTTACCTTATCTCTACACGCACCCCTCGCTTACCTCATCCACCTCATCTCTACACTCACACACCTCGCCCATGTCACTGAATCAAAGACTTGTTGTTATCTTCCCGTGAAAGTAGTTAACATGACCCTGGCGGGTGTAGGTATAATGTGTGGGTGTGACATGTGAGGGTGGGTGGGTACAGTGTGTGTGGGTGTGACATGAGAGGGTGGGTGGATACAGTGTGTGTGGGTGTGACATGTGAGGGTGGGTGGGTACAGTGTGTGCGGGTGTGACATGTGAGGGTGGGTGGGTACAGTGTGTGTGGGTGTGACATGTGAGGGTGGGTGGGTACAGTGTGTGTGGGTGTGACATGTGAGGGTGGGTGGATACAGTGTGTGTGGGTGTGACATGTGAGGGTGGGTGGGTACAGTGTGTGTGGGTGTGACATGTGAGGGTGGGTGGGTACAGTGTGTGTGGGTGTGACATGTGAGGGTGGGTGGGTACAGTGTGTGTGGGTGTGACATGTGAGGGTGGGTGGGTACAGTGTGTGTGGGTGTGACATGTGAGGGTGGGTGGGTACAGTGTGTGTGGGTGTGACATGTGAGGGTGGGTGGGTACAGTGTGTGTGGGTGTGACATGTGAGGGTGGGTGGGTACAGTGTGTGTGGGTGTGACATGTGAGGGTGGGTGGATACAGTGTGTGCGGGTGTGACATGTGAGGGTGGGTGGTTACAGTGTGTGTGGGTGTGACATGTGAGGGTGGGTGGATACAGTGTGTGTGGGTGTGACATGTGAGGGTGGGTGGATACAGTGTGTGCGGGTGTGACATGTGAGGGTGGGTGGGTACAGTGTGTGTGGGTGTGACATGTGAGGGTGGGTGGATACAGTGTGTGTGGGTGTGACATGTGAGGGTGGGTGGATACAGTGTGTGTGGGTGTGACATGTGAGGGTGGGTGGTAGTGTGTGCGGGTGTGACATGTGAGGGTGGGTGGATACAGTGTGTGCGGGCGTGACATGTGAGGGTGGGTGGATACAGTGTGTGTAGGTGTGACATGTGAGGGTGGGTGGATACAGTGTGTGCGGGTGTGACATGTGAGGGTGGGTGGGTACAGTGTGTGTAGGGTGTGACATGTGAGGGTGGGTGGATACAGTGTGTGCGGGTGTGACATGTGAGGGTGGGTGGATACAGTGTGTGTGGGTGTGACATGTGAGGGTGGGTGGATACAGTGTGTGTGGGTGTGACATGTGAGGGTGGGTGGATACAGTGTGTGTGGGTGTGACATGTGAGGGTGGGTGGATACAGTGTGTGTGGGTGTGACATGTGAGGGTGGGTGGGTACAGTGTGTGTGGGTGTGACATGTGAGGGTGGGTGGATACAGTGTGTGTGGGTGTGACATGTGAGGGTGGGTGGATACAGTGTGTGTGGGTGTGACATGTGAGGGTGGGTGGGTACAGTGTGTGTGGGTGTGACATGTGAGGGTGGGTGGATACAGTGTGTGCGGGTGTGACATGTGAGGGTGGGTGGATACAGTGTGTGTGGGTGTGACATGTGAGGGTGGGTGGGTACAGTGTGTGTGGGTGTGACATGTGAGGGTGGGTGGGTACAGTGTGTGTGGGTGTGACATGTGAGGGTGGGTGGATACAGTGTGTGCGGGTGTGACATGTGAGGGTGGGTGGGTACAGTGTGTGCGGGTGTGACATGTGAGGGTGGGTGGGTACAGTGTGTGCGGGTGTGACATGTGAGGGTGGGTGGGTACAGTGTGTGTGGGTGTGACATGTGAGGGTGGGTGGGTACAGTGTGTGCGGGTGTGACATGTGAGGGTGGGTGGGTACAGTGTGTGCGGGTGTGACATGTGAGGGTGGGTGGATACAGTGTGTGTGGGTGTGACATGTGAGGGTGGGTGGATACAGTGTGTGTGGGTGTGACATGTGAGGGTGGGTGGATACAGTGTGTGTGGGTGTGACATGTGAGGGTGGGTGGGTACAGTGTGTGTGGGTGTGACATGTGAGGGTGGGTGGATACAGTGTGTGTGGGTGTGACATGTGAGGGTGGGTGGGTACCGTGTGTGTGGGTGTGACATGTGAGGGTGGGTGGATACAGTGTGTGTGGGTGTGACATGTGAGGGTGGGTGGATACAGTGTGTGTGGGTGTGACATGTGAGGGTGGGTGGATATAGTGTGTGTGGGTGTGACATGTGAGGGTGGGTGGATACCGTGTGTGTGGGTGTGACATGTGAGGGTGGGTGGATACAGTGTGTGTGGGTGTGACATGTGAGGGTGGGTGGATATAGTGTGTGTGGGTGTGACATGTGAGGGTGGGTGGATACCGTGTGTGTGGGTGTGACATGTGAGGGTGGGTGGATACAGTGTGTGCGGGTGTGACATGTGAGGGTGGGTGGGTACAGTGTGTGTGGGTGTGACATGTGAGGGTGGGTGGATACAGTGTGTGCGGGTGTGACATGTGAGGGTGGGTGGATACAGTGTGTGCGGGGCGAGGATATGGTGACCTCGCAGGACTTTCCTCGCGTGGTAATCGATTACCGTCACCTGCAGTATAGCGCCCAGGTCTACGACACATGATTTTGTTTTCCTTCTTCTGTTTTTGTTTTACCTAGTAACCAAAAACCCAGCTCTGTAAATGTTGTTTTTATTTCGATACAAATAATGACAGGGCATTCAGTCACCGAAGATATACGTGATTTGCATACTGATAGAATTTTACATACTCAAAAAATGCGCTGTCGGACCTGCTCGCTCATTTCAATATACTCGACCGTTGCCTCTTCAGTTTGACAGAGAAAAAAAGTAAATAATTTTTAGAATAAATGGTCGACAAGTTAAGGGTGGTGGGGTGGGGGGGGGGGGGACTGGGCGGGAGATTGGGTGGGGGGGGTGTCAGCAGTGGAGGGGATAAGCTGGAGGATTGGACGGGCGACGTGGATCAGCAAGATTGTTGGTTCAAGTGATGCACATCCTTGGTCCTCCCAGTACCTCCTGTCACTCAGGTGTGACTGGAGGTATGGTACCATGGTCCTCCCACTACCTCCCCTGGGGACGAGAGGTTGGCTCAGGAGAGGAACACAACAGCGACCGCAGTCTCTGTACTCTTTACCTGCCTACCATTAAACACATCACCTGTTTCACGCCCTCCACAGTGAACATCATCAATACATCAGCTCTCATTCACACATCATCATCAACTTCATCAGTATATGATGTCAGAATCATCACCCATCATCACCATCAGTACATCTCTGTCATATTCCCAGTCATTATCATCACCATCAGTACATCTCTGTCATATTCCCAGTCATTATCATCACCATCAGTACATCCCTGTCATATTCCCAGTCATTATCATCACCATCAGTACATCCCTGTCATATTCCCAGTCATTATCATGTTCCTTTTCAACAGTGTCACCTTCAGACTGCATGTAGCAATGTCTCATTTTCACGAGAAGTCTCCGTCGTCCAGCAGACCCCCACCCCTTTTCCTCACCTCGTCCCACCAGCTTGGCTAAGCCGTCATCATCATCCTGGGTCGGCAGCGTCACACGGTCGGGCGGGGCATAATCATCTCCCCAGACCGACTCGAAGTGGACAAGCCTTTCTCCAGACGACCCAGCGTCGCCGGCTTATGGCCAGCCATCCGTCACGCGACCCCGGGCGGGACTAATGCCCACACCGTTCACCCGGGATGACGACACGCTCGGCCCTCATGGATACAGTCTTAGTCACTGTATTGTCACCGTCATAAAAAAAATACAGTCCGTTGTAGTATTCCATTGTTGATATAAATGGCTTCCTTTTATGATCAGGAAATGCTGTATTCATCTCCATACTGCGAGCGTTTCATGCAGTCGTAGACACCAGAGCCTGCAATTACCAGAGAATCCGTCGGGGCAAAATCAGGAAATCATTCATCTCAGTAGATCTTCCATATGGCTCATATGATCAGACGTCGCAGGTTTAGCGTGTAGGGCATCAAGAGCGGCCATCACAGGCCCGCCTCGCTCCAGGTCCTGTCCAGCGTCGCTTATCCATCACGACACAAGAACAGACTCTCCCCTCCACCACCCACGCAAGAGGGGGGGGGGGGGGGACCTACTTCCTCCTCCCCCCCAGCAAGCAGGGACAAAGCCCCTCCTTTCTGAACATGGTCTCAGACGCCGTGAGCTATCTTCCTAAACCAGAGATTCGAAAAGTAGATCGTTGGTTCGAATGGGTCGTTATGGGTGTCGTCTGACCAGGGAAGTGACTCGAGACTTAGGTCCTCTAGTTAAGAAAGTGGTTTGAGGCGTAGGTCGTCTGGTCAGAAATATGGTTCGAGACGTGTTCAGTCTAGTCAGGAAAATGGTTCGAGACGTGTTCAGTCTGGTCGGGAAAATGGTTCGAGACGTGTTCAGTCTGGTCGGGAAAATGGTTCGAGACGTAGGTCGTCTGGCTAGGGAAGAGGTTCTAGACGAGGGTCTTCAGGCCAGACACCCTGAGCGTCGGTTCGCGTAAACAAGACACTGAGGAAGAGATCGACCTCTGCGTAAATGTTTTACGAATGATACGCCTCCTTACTTCAGCTTTTGGGTCGGATATTTCAATCGTGTGCTCGAGTCGATGGTTCAAAACCTGCGAGATCCAGACCAGAGCGACCAAGAGGGAAGAGCTGTGGGGAGTTCATCGACCTCCATGATAATGATGAAGTAGACGATTACATAATCATTACTGAGTGAGTAAGTTCGCCGACTTCATACAAATGAGAGATGTTGAAGGAAAATGATTTACGTGGAGGATGTAAAAGCTTGAATGTTTTACATATCTTTCGTGTTTACAACTACAGTAAACATGACGCGTAAATTTTGTTCTGAGCCACACTATCAACACCCTAGCGGATGTAATATGCTACACTATCAACACTCGAGGGGTGTACTATACTGCACGAGACAACACTATTAACACTTAAGCGAAGTCAATAATGCTGCACTACACTACCTCCAGGGGGGTAATAATGCCGCTCTGGACTACACTAACGTACACCCTAGCTGGGTGTAAACACTAACACCGAGTCACACCAGCATTTGATTTACTACTTTCATGGATTGTTGACCTTCAAGGACACTGAACTGTTATGAGTTTACGAATACCGTACATTACACATCCCTACCGTATCGTACATCATACATCCCTACTCTACCATTCATCATACTTCCCTAATGTATCATACATTACTACTGTACCGTACACCATACATCCCTACTGTATCGTACATCATACATCCCTACTGTATCGTACATCATACATCCCTACTGTATCGTACATCATACATTCCTACTGTATTGTACATCATTCATCCCTACTGTATCGTACATAATACATCCCTACTGTACCGTACATCATTCATCCCTACTGTATCGTACATAATACATCCCTACTGTACCGTACATCATTCATCCCTACTGTATCGTACATAATACATCCCTACTGTATCGTACATAATAAATCCCTACTGTATCGTACATAATACATCCCTACTGTACCGTACATCATTCATCCCTACTGTACCGTACATTAAACATCCCTACTGTATCGTACATAATACATCCCTACTGTACCGTACATCATACATCCCTACTGTACCGTACATCATACATCCCTACTGTACCGTACATCATACATCCCTAATGTATCGTACATCATTCATCCCTACTGTACCGTACATTAAACATCCCTACTGTATCGTACGTAATACATCACAACTGTAATGTACAGCATTCATCCCTACTGTATCGTTCATTAAACATCCCTACTGTATCGTACATAGTACATCCCTACTGTACCGTACATCATTCATCCCTACTGTAACGTGCATTAAACATCGCTACTGTATCGTACATAATACATCCCTACTGTATCGTACATCATACATCTCTACTGTACCGTACATCATACATCCCTACTGTACCGTACATCATTCATCCCTAATGTACCGTACATTAAATATCCCTACTGTATCGTACATAATACATCCCTACTGCACCGTACATCATTCATCCCTACTGTACCGTTCATTAAACATCCCTACTGTATCGTACATAATACATCCCTACTGTACCGTACATCATACATCGCTACTGTTGTTCACTTTCATATAAAAATGACAACATATTTCAGAAGCTGGTCTGGACTACCGGCCTCGAACACAATAACACTATTCAAACACTTCAATTGAAAAAAAAATATCCCCATTGATGGGATTACATGATCCTATCTGCACTCAGGGTTATTCATTTTATCGTAAACATTTTCTAGGAAATTATATATATATATATATATATATATATATATATATATATATATATATATATATATATATATATATATATAGAGAGAGAGAGAGAGAGAGAGAGAGAGAGAGAGAGAGAGAGAGAGAGCATGCATATTCGCTATTTTCCGCGTCAACAATGTAGCGTCAAAAACAGATAACTGAACCTAAGAGGAAAAGTCCTCACTTGGCCCCCTACTCTGTTAAGTCTTTTGGAAAAGTCAGAAACGGAAAAGAAAGGTTCGAATTTGCTCATAGACAGTATATAGCGGGTCATAGGTTCACACTATGGCCTTATTAAATGTATCATATAGTTGACAGGAATGGAGTTACTATAGAAAATATATTACGCGTCGAAAAAAAAAAGAAGGAAATAATCGACAAAATACATGAATTATCGAAAAATAAACTTAGAAAAAACAGGAATAAACGACACAACCAAACATACCTTGTTAACGTCCACCCCATCAACCATAACTTGTTAACGTCCACCCCACCAACCATACTTCGTTAACGTCCACTCCACCAACCATACCTCGTTAACGTCCACTCCACCAACCATACCTCGTTAACGTCCACTCCACCAACCATACCTCGTTAACGTCCACTCCACCAACCATACCTTGTTAACGTCCACCCCACAAACCATACTCTGTTAACATCCACCCGACCAATCATACCTAGTTAATGTCCACCCCACCAACCATACCTTGTTAACATCCACCCCAACAACCATACTTTTATACATTCACCACACCAACCATACCTTGTTAACATCCACCCCACCAACCATACTTTGTTCACATCCACTCCACCAACCATACCTTGTTAACATTAACCCCACCAACCATACGTTGTTAACATCCACCCCACCAACCATACCTTGTTAACATTAACCCTACCAACCATACCTTGTTAACGTCCACCCCACCAACCATACCTTGTTAACATTAACCCTACCAACCATACCATGTTATGTCCACCCCACCAACCATACCTTGTTAACGTCCACACCACCAGCCATACCTTGTTAACATACACCCCTCCAACCATACCTTGTAAACATCCACCCCACCAACCATACCTTGTTAACATCCACCCACCAACCATACTTTGTTAACGTCCACCCAATCAACCATACCTTGTTAACGTCCACCACATCAACCATATCTTGTTAACATCCACCCCACCAACCATACCTTGTTAACATCCGCCCCACCAACCATACCTTGTTAAAATACACCCCACCAACCATACCTTGTTAACATCTGCCCCACCAACCATACCTTGTTAACATCCACTCAACCAATCATACCTTGTTAACGTCCACCCCACCGACCATACCTTGTTCACATCCATCCCACCAACCATACATTGTTAACATCTATCCCATCAACCATACGCTGTTAACGTCCACCCCACCAACCATACCTTGTTAACATCCGCCCCATCGACCATACCTTGTTAACGTCCACCCCACCAACCATACCTTGTTAACGTCCACCCCACCAACCATACCTTGTTAACATCCACCCCACCAATCATAACTTGTTAACGTCCACCCCACCAACCATACCTTGTCAGCATTAACCCCAAGAACCATACCTCGTTAACGTCCACCCCACCAACCATACCTTGTTAACATTAACCCCACCAACCATACCTTTTCAACGTCCACCTCACCAATCATACCTTATTAACATTAACTCCACCAACCATACTTTGTTAACGTCCACCCCACCAACCGTACTTTGTTACATTAACCCCATCAACCGTACCTTGTTAACGTCCACCCCACCAACCATACCTTGTTAACATTAACCCCACCAACCATACCTTGTTAACGTCCAATCCACCAACCATACCTTGTTAACATTAACCCCACCAACCATACCTTGTTAACATCCGCCCCGCCAACCATACCTTGTTGACATCCACCCCACCAAACATACCTTGTTCACACCCACCCCACCAACCATACCTTGTTAACATTCACCCCACCAACCATACCATGTTAACATTCACCCCACCAACCATACCTTGTTAACATTCACCCCATCAACCATACCTTGTTAAAGTCCATCCCACCAACCATACCTTGTTAACGTCCGCCCCACCAACCATACCTTGTTAACATTCATCCCACCAACCATACCATGTTAAAGTCCACCCCACCAACCATACCTTGTTAACATTCACCCCACCAACCATACCATGTTAAAGTCCACCCCACCAACCATACCTTGTTAACATCCACCCCACCTACCGTACCTTGTTAACATTAACCCCATCAACCATACCTTGTTAACGCCCACCCCACCAACCATACCCTGTTAACATCCATCCCACCAACCATACCTTGTTAACATCCACCCCACCAACCATACCTTGTTAACATCCACCCCACCAACCATACCTTGTTAACATCCACCCCACCAACCATACCTTGTTAACATCCACCCCACCAACCATACCTTGTTAACATCCACCCCGCCAACCATACCTTGTTAACATCCACCCCACCAACCATACCTTGTTAACATCCACCCCACCAACCATACCTTGTTAACATCCACCCCACCAACCATACCTTGTTAACGTCCACCCCACCAACCATACCTTGTTAACATCCACCCCACCAACCATACCTTGTTAACATCCACCCCACCAACCATACCTTGTTAACATCCACCCCACCAACCATACCTTGTTAACATCCACCCCACCAACCGTACCTTGTTAACATCCACCCCACCAACCATACCTTGTTAACATCCACCCCACCAACCATACCTTGTTAACGTCCACTCCACCAACCATACCTTGTTAACATCCACCCCACCAACCATACCTTGTTAACGTCCACCCCACCAACCATACCCTGTTAACATCCACCCCACCAACCATACCTTGTTAACGTCCACCCCACCAACCATACCCTGTTAACATCCACCCCACCAACCATACCTTGTTAACACCCACACCACCAACCATACCTTGTTAACGTCACTCTGGCAACGTTAACACCTTACTTGGAACAACAACAACAACAACTTAATGCCGGGATTACCAACAGGATCAGAGAGAGAGAGAGAGAGAGAGAGAGAGAGAGAGAGAGAGAGAGAGAGAGAGAGAGAGAGAGAGAGAGAGAGGTGGGTGAGGTGGGGTGGGAAGCAAGCACTGGTGCCGGGTGTGGGTGGGTGGTGGCATGTGGGGGTATCCGTGGAAGGTGGGCGTCAAAATAAACCAGCCAGCGTGAGTTATATGGAGGAATGATGAACCTGGTCAACACGCACGGCCCCACCTGAGGTCTCGACCAACATTCTCATGGCAGATTTGTTATATGTGGAATGACATGGATGGTTGTCACACACACACACACACACACACACACACACACACACACACACACACAAAGTAAACACAAATATACACAAACACAGGAAGACGAGGTAGATGATAACACCAATGCAATGACTTTTCTAGTTCCCACCACTGACAGAAACACTGTTAACACTTTCCCTAGTTCTTGTCACTCGCTTTCCCTATCACGACTTCCCCTAGTTCCTACTACTGACAGAACCACTGGTAAAACTTTCCCTAGTTCCTACCACTAATACACCTTCCCGTTGTCCCGGCCACTGATATAACTTCCCCTAGTTCCCATCACGAATAGAACCACTGGTATGACTTCCCCTCGATCCCACCACTAAGAAAAAAGCCACTGATATAACTTGCAGTAGCTGCTGCTGCTTACAGAACCACTGCCATGACTTACCCTAGTTCCCACAACTGATAAGACCACTGTCATAACTTCCCCAAGTTCTTACCAGTGATATGTCTTCCCCAAGTTCTCACCACTGACAAAACTACAGCTATAACTTCGAGTTGCCACCACTGCAGTGACTTCACCTAGTTCCCGCTACTGATAAGAGCCACTGGTACGACTTTACCCAGTTCCTGCCACTGATGGATCCATTACTATGACATTACTAGTTCCCCCCCCCCCCAACCCCAACCCTGAGGAAACAATAACTGTCTAATATTAACTATTCCTAGTTAGATCCATTATCTTAACATTTATAATTCCTAGAATTGGCTGGTAAAATTCCCGCAAACGAAAGAATCATTGCTATAGGATTATTGCCATAGATCTATGTAATATCTAACAAAAGAAAACCAAAAAAAAAACCACGAGTTCTATACTTGCCGATGGTGACATCAATTTCTATAACCTTTACAATTCCAGCTTGTACGAGTACATGACAAAAACGTACATATACAGCCATCTATGGTGTTACAGCAGTAGACAGTTCGGGGTGGGAGGAATACACCTAGTTACCGACTCCCATGTGACTGGCAGGGACGCCAGGATATCACACGGCAGGAGACGACGATATGGGAGACTACACACATCTCCTTCCGTCTACAGCCATCCGAGTACGATCATCACCCCGACACACGCACACATGCCTCCGTCGGAAGCCGACTACGATCATTACCCCGACACACACACACACACGCTCCCGTCGGAAGCCGACTACGAATACCATCCCGACTGATGACAAGCCCCTTCGCCCCGCCACATCACCCTACTTTTCCCCGACTACCGCCTGCCACCAAACCTTCCTTTCATATGACACGCGAAATAAGTGACCGGCGAAATAACTGACCTGACGCAACGCGTCAGATATTTTGCGTGGCTACCAGCGAAATATCTGAACATGCAAAATAAGTGACCACTAATATATCTCTCGCTGCATGCTTAATGAGGACTTAAACCGTGATATCATTGGTTACTGATAACACTGACTGTCATTATCAATACCAAATATACTTATGCCCTTCACAATGTGTGTGTGTGTGTGTGTGTGTGTGTGTGTGTGTGTGTGTGTGTGTTCATTCACATCCGTGTTGTTCTCTGCGGCTTAAGTACAACTATTACCCAATGTTGTTGCAAGGACTCGCCACATTAGATATCGTTTCTAGAAATTTTCACCTCAGAACAAAATGGAAACAAACAAGAGAGAAGAGACAGTTGATTACAACATATATAACATTATCATAAACATAACAACATGGTATGGCTGAAATCTTCCTCAGCCTTGGTCAAACAATTTGGTCACCAGTCTCTCCCAATGTTACGTCCCTCAGAAGCCACCAACAGAATCTAAGAAATATGACTCGCTGGGCAGTGCGCAGCGCACCTCCCATACACAGTCTAAGCGCACTCACACTTCCTCTTTTGTTATTTATTTTGCCGTTGATATAAGTCAGTCGACGCTTGACCTTAGGTATCTTTCTTCATTCCTTCCTTCTTTTTCCAACGGACGATCTTCCTCCCCAGCAACCCATCCCTTCACCCATCTAACGCCCTCTCCCTCAAAAATGCTCCCCACTTTTCCCCTCCGACTTCCGGACCCTGGACCAAATTCCCCTGCCTCCCACCCTTCCAAAAATTCATTAATATCTGACATCGATCAACGCATTCAAATTTGATGGAAATGTGTGAAAACGAATTCATCTCCCGGTGACCATACGAGTGTAGATTTGTGAAATGCCATTTGCAAGTTGCAGAAGAGAGTATATATTAACTCTTAAATGTCGCCCAACGCCTGCAGCTGAATTTGAAAGATAATTATGTATTCTGCTGCCGCTGGTGATAAACAGTGACAAACAGGACACAAAAATGAACCAGACATCCATCCTACCCACCCAAATGGGACACAGACTCAAACAGAGTGATGGATAATGTCAACATCTAGACAAGTAAGTCATTCATTATGGTTAATAACACGAGAGGGGGAGGATGGGCAGGGATGGATGCCGGGTATTAATTACTGGCGGGAAGCACTTAAAACTCGTGAGTGTAACTTGAAAGTGTAAACAAAGTGGTTGCGGAAACCTCAACCCCTTATTTCACGTCCCTGATATAAGACTGGGTGAGGCTAGCATGAGTACAGTGGACTATGTTTGGTAGCGAGGGTACAGAAGACCACGGCTGACAGTATAAAGGGGTGTCAATGGCTGCACCTCTCCAGCAACGCTGACGTGACCTAAGGAGGAACCTTCCCATGGTACTGGGAGAGGTACTGTCCAAGGTTACTGGGACAAGCACCTTCCTAGGCTACTGGGATGGAGAGGATAGCAGCTCCCTAAGCTACTGAGGAAGCATCTTCCCAGGAAGGTGCAAGAGGGACCGACCCACAAACACTAGTCCATCAACTGAGTGAACTGACCACTTTGCTTGGGTCACACATTGCCCACAGACATGTCCCTTTTCTTTAAAGAAGCCATCATGATAGAGTTATAAGTAAGAAACCTTGTCCGCTCGCATAAATTTTCAATGCCGATACACGGCTAAGGTCTACTGTGGTTATAGCATATGACGCCCCTATGGTGATATCAACGTACACCTGGTCCCTTAGACTAGTGTTTCTAATGGTGTGAGCACCAGCACCCGCCTCAGTGTGCCTCCAGTTATCTTTGGGAAGGATGTGCTTTCTTTATCCCTCCTGGTTGCCATTTCATTTCAGGAATTTCGCTTCTGGGCGCTGTATTTCTTCCATCTGTGCTTCAAGATGGTTGGTTCTAACCTTTCTAAGGAAGAGAAATCCAGAATTCTCGCGTAGAAGCAAGAAATGAGGGTAGAAGTGATACTTATAGGGGCACTGGGCGCTCAGAACGTACGATCAGGCAGGCGGCTCCTTGCCAGCGTCGGTAACGCAGCGTCATCCCACCACCAAAGCCCATCCCTGGTCACCTCAGGAAGACTTCTAGATCTATAGATAACCTCTCAAGACAAGAAGTAATGACGCAACCCCTCATTTCAACAGCCGAACTCAAGAAAATCCATCCAAAACTTCTATGAAACATCTCTCAAAGAACCATTCAACATTGCCTGCAAAAGGACCTTCACATTTCATCCCGCAAGGCAGCTTCCAAACCCTTGCTTACGAAGGAATCAAAGACAAACGAATCGCATTTGAAAAAAAATACAAGGACTGGAGCGAACAATAGTGGAGAAAGTAATAGAAAGGTGTGGAGGCCGGAGTGTGTGTGTAATCTGGGGTTTTTTAATGGTGCAATGCGTAAAGGAGGGTCGTACTCCTTACCTGAAAACACAATGAATGGAGAGCAGTAGATCATGGTGCTAGATGATCATATGTTTTCTTTTCAAAAGGTGCAAGGTTTTGATCACTTTATCCAGGGTAATGCCCTCTGCCATAAGGCTAGGGAGTTAATGAAGTGGTTATCAGAGAGCAATATTCAACTGCTGGAGAGGTCTGGGAAATCCCCAGACCTTAACCAAACCGAGAACTGCTGCAATCAGATGAAAGGTAAGCTTGGCTCCTGCAAAACCCCATCAGTGCCTTGTCTTATTCAGCAGATTAAGGCTATGGAACCAAAACATAGACCTGGAATATTTCAAGAACTCTGCCAGTTCCATGACCAGACGTGTACACACGGTCATCAGTGATGTAAGTGTGACATCGCCTTTGAAAATATAAGAGGACGAACATTCTTTTTTTTTCCGTTTCTCTCACAAGAGGGATGGTACTGGAGCCACTCTAGATATATGAGAAGTACTCTATACTGAGGCAAATGACGTAGAGGAAGAACAGCTACTCAAAAAAGAAGAAACCTACGTGGCACCTATTCAACACCAACAGCTTTTGGAAAAAAAAAATTGATGATGCACATTATGTGGGATTTCCTGGACAAGAGGATAATATGTTTATGATAATGCTGGTTTGAATTGTGATGCTTATAAATTTGAAACTAGGAAACGAATGACATTCAGCAAGAGGTATAGGTAAAAATTACGTTTTTCTTCTGCTGACATAAACATGGACCTTCTTTCCCATTCTTAAATAATGCTCAGGACCAAAGTAAAGGATAACATGTTCAGTGTGAGAAAAAGAACGAGTAAAAACTGAAGAGAAGAGAAGCGAGTTGTAGACTTTAGAGTGGAATCGTAAGCGTAAGAGTGAATAGGGTTATATACATACACACACACACACACACACACATATATATATATATATATATATATATATATATATATATATATATATATATATATATATATACAGGGTGTCCCAAAAAATGTACTCACTTTTTGACACCCTATAACTCACTGATTTTTTTTTAATTTTTTCAAATCTGAAAAAAAAATCAGTGTTATAAGGTGTCAAAAAGTAAGTACACTTTTTGAGACACCCTATATATATATATATATATATATATATATATATATATATATATATATATATATATATATATATATATATATATATTCTTTCATACTTGCCCTTAGTTTCGCGGGTTAGCTAAGCAGTGCTTGGAAAAGACGAAGTAAAGATGTATTCACTCATATCCAGTCCCTAGTTGTCATGTGTAATGCACCGAAACTACATCCAGGCCCCAAAGACCTTTCCATGGTTTGCCCCAGACGTTTCACATGCCCTAGTTCAGTCCACCGACAGAATGCCGACCCTTGTGTACCACATCGTTCCAATTCACTCTATTCCGCGCCCGCCTCTCACCCTCGTTTATGTTCAGGCCCAAAGCACTGAAAATATATTTCACTCCATCCTTCCATCTCCAATTTGGTCTCCTCCTTGTTCCCTCCAATTTTGACACATATATTCTCTTTGTTAACCTTTCCTCATTCGTTCTCTCAATATGTCCAAATCATTTCACCACACCCTCTTCTGCTCTCTCAACCACATTCTTGTTACCACACATCTCTCTTACCCTTTCATTACTTGATCAAACCACCTCACACCACATTTTGTCCTCAAACACTTTATTTCCAACACGTCCACCCTCCTCCTCACATCCTCATCTACATAGCCCATACCTCGCCTCCATACAACAGTGTTGGGACTGTTATACCACCAAACATAACCATTTCTGCCCTTCCAGATGACGACCTCGCTTTCAACATATTCCACGATGCTCCACCTTAACGTCAGGTAACTAGTCGTGCACCATCGCCAGAGGAATGGATGAACAGCTGGGTTGGCTCTGAAATGGACTCTGGTACACAAAATAAAAGGTGAATATCTACAAGTACAACTTACTTAGACAGCGAGGAAGAAGAAAAATGAAAATGAAAGTACTTAACAGTTGAGTTCCTTGAGCACGATGTTACGACCCTTGAACATAACGGTACGACCCCGGAGCACGACAGCGCGCCCCTAGAACTTGACGGTATGACCCTGGAGTCTGAGGGTACGACTCTCCAGCACGACAATGCGACCCTTGGGTATCATGGCCTTAAAGGGTCGAGTTAGAAGCCAAACCATCGTACCCTCGGGTCATATCGTCGTGCTGATGGGGTTACATTGAGAGAGAGAGAGAGAGAGAGAGAGAGAGAGAGAGAGAGAGAGAGAGAGAGAGAGAGAGAGAGAGAGAATATGCCGTTGCCAGTGTCAGCATCAACAACAGGACTCCCTCTCCACGCCCCCAGGACCATCCATTGCTGCTAATTATCACTGCCTCGCTTCCTGCCTGTCCACACCCTCCCCTCCCTCTCTCTCCCCCCCTGAGGCCGGGAGAGGGAGAGGCTGTGGAAGTTGTTGGATGTGGGCGAAGAGGAAGTATTGTGGTGGGGAGAGCTGCCGGTGGTGGCGAGGAGTTGAAGTGGTTTCGAACTGAGGAAACTGTTGCAAGAGAGAGAGAGAGAGAGAGAGAGAGAGAGAGAGAGAGAGAGAGAGAGAGAGAGAGAGAGAGAGAGAGAGAGAGAGAGAGAGAGACTAATGGAAGTAGCAGGGGTAAAACTAGCCACACACGTCGAAAAGACTTTCGATGATTTTCCAAAGGTGACCCACAGGAGGCTGGAGGTTCCCGGACGCAATATAATGAACAAATGGACGCCTGGCTGGCTGGAACCCAGTGAGCAGTTCTGGAAGTGTGAGGGCATCAGCTTCAAGCTGGCCAAATGGTCGCACCAACTGATGTACAAATTGATGGGTGACGAGGAAGATTTTTTTTTTCCCCCGGAAACTTTATCTGTCTACGGTTCCTGGCAGCTGGAGGAGATAAAGCTATGGTTGTATTTCTTGACTGGTGACAGGAGGGAGGGGCGGGTTGTGGGAGTTGGGGACTATGAGATGGGGTTTGTTGTAGGTGGCTCTGGTGGAGTAGGGGTTGGTGCTGGATGAGAATGTGGAGTCTTTAAAGAGTTCAATTTTGGATGGCCATCTTGGAGGACTCTTGGTTGTGTCGTGTTTGGAAAATGAAAGACCAAGAGGGTGACAAGACCACCCGGGCTTAACCCAAGTACTCCATCGTTCATTAGTCATCACGTGAGGCTGGACACAGCGGATGTCATCATACGACATAACGTAATCACAAAGTAATCAGGAAGGTACAGCACGATACAAAAATAACATTATTACAAAAAACAATGAAACGGTGAAAGGGAGAATAACTTACAATGTAAAATTTTGTTATATATATGATTTTAGAAGATAGATAGATAGATAGATAGATAGAGAGAGAGAGAGAGAGAGAGAGAGAGAGAGAGAGAGAGAGAGAGAGAGAGAGAGAGAGAGAGAGAGAGAGAGAGAGGCTGCTGAGGGTGTTTGTGATGTGGCGTAGAAGGTGGGGTTGACCCCTCGCTCTAGGCCGAGTAACAGGTGGCGGGGTGGGGCGGGGCGAGGCATCAGGATTCATTAAGAAGGTCGAACGCGACGTGACGTGGAATACCAATGATCTAGATAGCGGCGGAGGCAGAGGACACTGCTCCTTCCAGAACCCTCACCTCGCCCGCCGGCCCGCTGCTCTGACCTCAGACCCGACTGGTTGCCGCTATGTCCCACCAGCGTGACCTCTAACCTGAGTGGCTGCCACTATGTCCCCTGGCCGGTGCTGTGACCTCTGACCTGAGTGGATGTAGATCTGAACTTCATGGTCAGGTCAAAGGATATAGGGACACTCGCAGGACAGGGAGGTCAAACTCACTAGCGGGAGGTTCAAACCAATGGCAAGGCAAGGTGGTGGCCACTCCAGCAGGGGGACGGACACTGGCAAGGGAGGTAGACATTCTACCAAGGAGGGAGGGTGACACACTGCACGGGGGTGGACAGACTGACTGGCATGGTGTTGGACACACTGTCAGAAGGTGGACAATGGCAGGAGTTGGACACACTTGTAAAGTAAGGACACTTTAGAAGAGTGTGGACACATCGGGATAGGGAAGACATACTGGCAGAGGGATGGACACATTGGAGGGTGAGGGAGCACACTGGCAGGGGGTAGACACACTGGCAAAATGGAGAATACACCAGCGTGGTAGTGGACACACTGGCAGGGGGTAAACACACTGGCAAAGTGGGGAATACATCAGCAGGGTAGTGGACACACTGGCAGGGGGTAAACACACTGGCAAAGTGGGGAATACATCAGCAGGGTAGTGGACACAATGGCAGGGGTAAACACACTGGCAAAGTGGGGAATACATCAGCAGGGTAGTGGACACACTGGCAGGGGTAAACACACTGGCAAAGTGGGGAATACATCAGCAGGGTAGTGGACACACTGGCAGGGGTAAACACACTGGCAAAGTGGGGAATACATCAGCAGGGTAGTGGACACACTGGCAGGGGTAAACACACTGGCAAAATGGAGAATACACCAGCGTGGTAGTGGACACACTGGCAGGGGTAGACACACTGGCAAAATGGAGAATACACCAGCGTGGTAGTGGACACACTGGCAGGGGTAGAAACACTGGCAAAATGGAGAATACACCAGCGTGGTAGTGGACACACTGGCAGGGGTAGACACACTGGCAAAATGGAGAATACACCAGCAGGGTAGTGGACACACTGGCAGGGGTAGACACACTGGCAAAATGGAGAATACACCAGCAGGGTAGTGGACACACTGGCAGGGGTAGACACACTGGCAAAGTGGGGAATACATCGACAGGAAGGCGGCCACACTGGCAAGATGAACATAATGGACACACTAACACGGTGGTGGACAGTAGGGCGGGTGGGAAACATACTGGGAGGATGGTGAACACAGTGGCAAGGAGAAGACACACTGGTAGGGGTTGGACATACTTATAGGGGATGAATATGCTAACAGGGTGGAGGAAATACCCTAGTAAGGTGGAGGACATACTGGCAGAGGGATGTAAGCACTGGATGGGTGGTGGTAATACAGGAAGGGAGGGGAACACAATGGAAAAGTAGTGGACACCCTGGTTCAGGGTTGGACACGCTGGCAGGGTGCTTAACACAATGGCTGAGAGGAGGGGGGGGGTAACACGTTGGCAGGGTGCTGAACATACTGGGTGGGAAGTGGACATGCTGGCAGGGTGATGGACACACTGGCAGGTTCGTGGTCAAGCTGGTAGGATGGTGGACACAATATCAAGGGATTAAAACACTGGCATGGAGTGGGCACACTGGTAGGGGGTGGAGACGTAGGCAGGGTGGAGGACATACTGGCAGGGTGGTGAACGCTGGCTGGCAGACACAACGACAACAGAAAAACACTGGCAGGGGGTGGACACACTGGTTAGGGGATGGAAACACTAACAAGGGTAGGGTACATGAGTGTGGAAATGGACAAATTGGCAGGGGTCCACACTGGCAGGGGATGATCACTTCGGCAAGGGGGTGGACACACTGGCATGGGTATAGACACAGTGGCAGGGTAATGGAAACTTTGGCAGGGTGGTGGACACAACGGCAAGGGGAAACACTCTGGCAGATTGGTCGACACACTGACAAGGGCGGACACACTGGCAGGGTGAAGGACACACAAGCAAAGGGTGGACATAGTGGCTGTGGCTGGACACAATGCAGGGAGATGGACACACAGACAGAGGATGGAGACACTGGTATGATGGTGGACACGCTAGCAGGGTGGTGGACACACTATGAGGCGGCGGACAAAGTGGTAGGGGGATGAACACACTAGCAGTGGTTGGAGACCCCTGCAAGGTATGGAAACACTGTCCATGGTAAACATACTGGCAGGGTGGTGGGTCCAGTAGCAGGGTTGGGAACACACTGGGAGGAGGTGGGCAATCTAGCACGTAGGTGGAGACACTGGCAGGAGAGGACACATTGGCAGGGTGGAGGACATACTGACAAGGGGTGGATATACTGGCTGGGGGTGGACACAATATGCAGGGGGATGGACACGTTGGGGAGGGGGTGGACACACTGGCAGGGATTGGAAATACTTTTAAGGGTGTACACACAACAGAGGGTGACCACTGGGAGAAGAGCTGACGGTGTGGCAAGTGGTGAACACACTGGCAGAAGGGTGGACACACTGTCAGGAACTGGATACCCTGGAAGAGACTGGCAAGGTATGGGCACATCAGCAGGGGTTGGACATACAGGCAGGGAGGGGAGGATGCTGGAAGGGTGGTGGAGAAACTTGAGGGGTGGTGCATAAACTAAGGGTGGACACACTGGCGGAGGGTGGACACACGAGTAGGAGTGGACACGGCGGGAGGATGGGGAACACACAGGCAAGATGTGGACTCCCTAGCAGGGGAAGTGAAGCACCAGGAGGAGGAGGAGGAGGGAGAAACTAGCAGGGGTTGGACATGCTTGTAAGGGGTGGACACCAGTAAGGTGGGAAGGGCTAGGAGGGGACACACTGATAAGGGGATGGACATACTTGCAGGCGGGTAGGACACAAGGGCAGAAGAGTGGGCACATTGGCAGGGTGGGGAACACACTGAAATTGTGTAACACACACTGGCAGGGTGAGGAACACACTGGCAGTGGGATAAACACACTGGCAATGGAAGAAAACCTTGGTAGAGGTAGACACACTGGCAGGGTGAGGAACACACGGGCAAGGTGGTGGACATACTAGTATGAGGATGAACACAATGTCATACAATGGCAGGGGGTGGCCACTAGTAAGGGATGAGCACACTGGTGGCATGACTAACAAACCGGTAGGGTTGTGGACATACTGGCAGGGGGTGGGTGGACACATTGGCAGGGTGGTGGATACACAGTCAGGATTTCTGTACACAGTGGCAGGGTACGAATACACAGGCAAGGTGGTGGACACAAGGGTAAGGTGGTGAACACACTGGTAAGTTAGCGGACATGCTGGCAGGGTGATGGTCAGGGGGTGGACACACTGGTAGGGGGATGAACACTGACAAGGGGGATTAAACTAGCAGGGGATCCAAACACTGGAAGGGGTGAACACACTAGCAGGGGATGAATACACTGTCAGGGGTAGACACAGCGGTAGGGGGATGGGCATGCTCCCAGGGTCCTGGATATACAAGCAGGGGGTGAACATACTGGTGGGTGGACGCACTGGCAGGGGAGTGGACACATTGACAGGGTGATGAACACTCTGGGTAGGGTTAGAAACGTTAGCAGGGTGACTGACACACTGGCAGAATAGTTGACACACCAGCAGGGTGATGAACGAACTGGCAGGGGGTAGACATACTGGCAGGGTGGTAGACACACTGACAGGATAGTGCACACACTGGTAGGGTAAGGAACACACTGACAAAGTGGTGGATGCACCAGTAGGATATACTGGCAGGGGGATGGACACACTGACAGGGTGGGAAACACACTGGAGGGTAGTGGACACACTGAAAAGGAGGTAAATACACTAGATAGGGGAAGAAAACAATGTCAGGGTGGTGGACACACTGGTAGGTTAGTAGACATGCTGGCAGGGAGATGGGATGAACACTGGCAAGGGGTGGTCAACACTAGCAAGAGGACTGACACGCTGGCAGGGGATGGACACACTGGCCGGAGTGGACACAATGCAAAGGGATAGATACAAAGGGAAAGGAAAGGGCATATTGGCAAGGGGGTGGACATACTGGCTAGGGGTGGACACAATAGCAGGGAATGAACACAGTGGCAGGGGAGTGGACACCCTGGAAATGGAATGGGCAGTCCTAGGGTGGTGGACATACTGGCAGGGTGACACTGTGGGAGGAGGATGGGCACACTGGCAAGAGGGTGGACGAAATGACAGGGGGTGGTAACACTAGCAGGGTGGTGGACACTGTGGGGACACTGGCAGGGGGACAGACACACTAGCAGGTAGAGGACATTGGCAGGGGGGCGGACACACTAGCAGGTAGAGGACACAATATCAGGGGATGGATATAGTGGGAGGGGGATGAGCACAATGGCAAGATGTTGGATACATTGGTAGCAGGTGGACACAGTGTTAGCGGGTGGACACATTGACAAGGGGCGGACACAGTGGTAATGGGTGGACAAAGTGGTAGCGGGTGGACACAGTGACAAGGGGCGGACACAGTGGTAATGGGTGGACAAAGTGGTAGCGGGTGGACACAGTGGTAGCGGGTGGACACAGTGACAAGGGGCGGACACAGTGGTAGTGGTAGCGGGTGGACACAGTGACAAGGGGCGGACACAGTAGTAGCGGGTGGACACAGTGGTAGCGGGTGGACACAGTGGTAGCGGTTGGAAACATTGGTAGCGGGTGGACACATTGGTAGCGGGTGGACACAGAGGTAGCGGGTGGACAAAGTGGTAACGGGTGGACACAGTTGTAGCAGGTGGGCACAGTGGTAGCGGGTGGGCACAGTGGTAGCGGGTGGACGCAGTGGTAGCGGGTGGACGCAGTGGTAGCGGGTGGACACAGTGGTAGCGGATGGACACAGTGGTAGCGGATGGACACAGTGGTAGCGGGTGGGCACAGTGGTAGCGGGTGGACAAAGTGGTAGCGGGTGGACAAAGTGGTAGCGGGTGGGCACAGTGGTAGCGGGTGGAGACAGTGGTAGCGGGTGGAGACAGTGGTAGCGGGTGGAGACAGTGGTAGCGGGTGGACACAGTGGTAGCGGGTGGACACAGTGGTAGCGGGTGGACACAGTGGTAGCGGGTGGAGACAGTGGTAGCGGGTGGACGACGCAGTGGTAGCGGGTGGACGACGCAGTGGCAGCGGGTGGACGACGAAGTGGTAGCGGGTGGTCAGACACCAGGCCCAGTATCAAACACAAGACCCACGTCAGACACCAGGCCCAGTATCAGACACAAGACCCACGTCAAACACCAGGCCCAGTATCAAACACAAGACCCACGTCAGACACCAGGCCCAGTATCAAACACAAGACCCACATCAGACACCAGGCCCAGTATCAGACACAAGACCCACGTCAGACACCAGGCCCAGTATCAAACACAAGACCCACGTCAGACACCAGGCCAGTATCAGACACAAGACCCACGTCAGACACCAGGCCCAGTATCAAACACAAGACCCACGTCAGACACCAGGCCCAGTATCAAACACAAGACCTAACATCAGACACCAGGCCCAGTATCAGACACAAGATCCACGTCAGACACCAGGCCCAGTATCAAACACAAGACCTAACATCAGACACCAGGCCCAGTATCAGACACAAGACCCACGTCAGACACCAGGCCCAGTATCAAACACAAGACCCACGTCAGACACCAGGCCCAGTATCAAACACAAGACCTAACATCAGACACCAGGCCCAGTATCAGACACAAGATCCACGTCAGACACCAGGCCCAGTATCAAACACAAGACCTAACATCAGACACCAGGCCCAGTATCAGACACAAGACCCACGTCAGACACCAGGCCCAGTATCAGACACAAGACCCACGTCAGACACCAGGCCAGGTATCAGACACAAGACCCACGTCAGACACCAGGCCCAGTATCAAACACAAGACCCACGTCAGACACCAGGCCCAGTATCAATCAGCAGTCCCAACATCAGACACCAGGCCCAGTTTCAGACAAAACCCAGCATCAGACACCAGACCCAGTATTAGACACAAGACCCAGCATCAGATGCCAGGCCAAGTATTAGACACAAGACCCAGCTTCAGATACCAGGCCCAGGATCAAAAACCAAGCCCAACATCAGAAACCTGACCCAGTGTTACATACAAGACCCAGCATCAGACATCAGGTCCAGTATCAGACACAAACCCCGGCCAATCATCAGACACAAGACCCAGAATCAGGAAACATTATCAAACACATTATCAAACACAAGACCCAACATCAGCCACCAGGCCCAATATCAGACACCAAGCCCAGCATCGGACACCAGTTCTTGCATCAGACACCAGGCCCAGCATCAGACGCCAGGCCCAGTATCACACAACAGGCTCAGCATTAGACACTAGGCACAGCATCAGACACCGGAGCCAGCATCAGGCTCAGTATCAGACGCCAAGCCCAGTATCAGCAAATCGTCCCAGAATCAGACACAAGACCCAGGATCAGACATCAGACCCAGTATCAGACACAAAAACCCATCATCAAACACCAGGCCCTGTATCAGACACCAGGTCAAGTATCAGACAAAAAAAATCCAGCATCATACACCAGTACCAGCATCAGACATCTACCTCAGTATCAGAAACAAAACCCAGCATCAGTATCAGACGCCAGGACCAGCACCAGACACAAGACCAAGTACCTCTGACACCAGGGCCAGTACTGAACACAAGTCCCAGTATCAGAAAAATACCCAGCATCAGACATCAGGTCCACAATCAGATACCAGGCCCAGTATCAGACACAAAACCCAGTATCAGACACCGGGCCCAGTATCAAACACCAGGCTCAGTGTCAGACACCGTCTTATCATCAGACAAAAGGCCCTGAATCGGACATCAAGCCCAGCATAAAAAAATAGGCTTAGTATTCGACAACATGCCCAGTATCAGACATCAGACCCAATATCAGACACAAAACCCAGCATCACAGCAAGCCCAGTATCAGACACCAGGCCCAACATCAGAAAACAAAGCCCAGCAGCAAACACCAGGCCCAGCATCAGACAAAACACTCAGCATCGAACAAAATACCCAGTATCAGAAATAAACTAGCATCACACATTAGGTCCAGCATCAAATACCAGACCCAGTTTCTGACACAAAACCCAGCATCAGACACCAGGCCCAGTATCAAACACAACACCAAGCATCAGACATAGGCCCAGTATCAGACACCAGTCCCAGCATCACACACCAGTCCCAGTATCAGACACTAGGCTCAGTATCATACACCTGAGTAAGTATCAGACATCAGGTCCAAAATCATACACCTAGCCCGGCTGCAGACCCCGGGCCCAGCATCAAACGCTGGGCCCAGCATCAGACACCGAGCTCAGCATCCGACACCGAGCTCACCATCAGACACCAAGCACAGTATCATACACAAAACCCAGCATCAGACACCAGGCCCAGCATCAGACACCAGGCCCAGCATCAGACACCAGGCCCAGCATCAGACACCAGGCCCAGCAGCAGACACCAGGCCCTGCATCAGACACCAGGCCCAGCATCAGACACCAGGCCCAGCAGCAGACACCAGGCCCTGCATCAGACACCAGACCCAGTATCAAACAAAAGACCCAGTATCAGAAATAAACTAGCATCAGCCACTATGTCCAGCATCAAATACCAGACCCAGTTTTCTGACACATAACCCAGCATCAGACACTGAGCACAGTATCAGACACAAAACCCAGCATCAGACACCTGGCCCAGCAGCAGACACCAGGCCTAGCATCAGACACAAGACCCAGCATCAGAGAACAGGCATAGTATCAAACAGAAGACACAGCATCAGACACCAGCCCGAGCATCAGGCACCATTCTCAACATCAGACACCAAACCCAGTATCAGACACAACACCCAACATCAAACACCAGAACCAGTTTCAAACATAAAACCCAGCATCAGACGCCAGACCCAGTATCAGAGACCAGGCTCAGTATCAGACACTAGGGCCACTATCAGATACTAAACCCAGCATCAGACACCGAGCCCATCATCAAGCACCAGGCGCACCATCAGACACCCAGTCTAGTATCAGAAACCCAGCCCAGTATCAGACACCAGAACAACCATCAGACACAAGACCAAGCATCAAGAACCAGGCCCAGTATCGGACACAGGACCCAGCATCAGACACCAGGCCCAGCATCAGACACCAAGCCCAGAAACAGACACAAAACCCAGAATTAGACAGCAAGTCCAGTATGAGACCCAACATCAAACACAAGATCTCGCATAAGAGACCAGGCCCAGCATCTGACACGAGGCCCAGCATCAGACATGAGGTCAAGCATCAGACAACAGGCCCAGAATCAGACACAAACCCCAACATCAATCCCAGTATTAGACACAAGACCTCGTATCAGACACAAAATCCAGATTCATTCGCGAGGCCCAGCATCAGACATCATGCCCAGCATCAGACATGAGGTCAAGCATCAGACAACAGGCCCAGTAAAAGGCTCAAGAACCAGTATCAGACACCAGGTCCAGTATCAGAAACAAAACCCAGCATCGGATACTAAGCCCAGAATCAGACACCAGGCGCGAAATAAGACACCAAACCCAGTATCAGACACTAGGCCCAGAATTAGACAACAGGCCCAGGATCAGACAAAAGACCCAGCATCAGAAACCAAGCCCAGTATTAGATACAAGGCCCAGCAGCAGACACCAGTCCCAGCATTAGACTACAAGCCCAGTATCAGACACAAAACCCAGCATTAGACGGCAGGCCCAGTATCACACAAAAGACCCGACATCATCACAAACAGACCCAGCATCAGACAACAGGCTCAGCATCAGACACTAGGCTCAGTGTCAGACAGAAGACTCAGTATTAGACACCAGGCACAGTATCAGACATAAGACCTAGCATTAAATACTAGGCCCAATATAACGCACAAGACCTATCATGAAACACAAGACCCAGCATTAAGACACCATGCCTAGCATCAGACACAAACCCAGCATCTGACACAAGATCCAGCATCAGACACAAGACCCAGCATCTGACACAAGATCCAGCATCTGACACAAGATCCAGCATCAGACACAAACCCAGCATCTGACACAAGATCCAGCATCAGACACAAGACCCAGCATCAGACACAAGACCCAGCTTCTGACACAAGACCCAGCATCTGACACAAGATCCAGCATCAGACACAAGACCCAGCATCTGACACAAGACCCAGCATCTGACACAAGACCCAGCATCAGACACAAACCCAGCATCTGACACAAGATCCAGCATCAGACACAAGACCCAGCATCTGACACAAGATCCAGCATCTGACACAAGATCCAGCATCAGACACAAACCCAGCATCTGACACAAGATCCAGCATCAGACACAAGACCCAGCATCTGACACAAAGACCCAGCATCAGACACAAACCCAGCATCTGACACAAGACCCAGCATCTGACACAAGACCCAGCATCTGACACAAGACCCAGCATCAGACACAAACCCAGCTTCTGACACAAGGTCCAGCATCAGACACAAGACCCGGCATCTGACACAAGATCCAACATCTGACACAAGATCCAGCATCAGACACAAACCCAGCATCTGACACAAGATCCAGCATCAGATACAAGACCCAGCATCTGACACAAGATCCAGCATCTGACACAAGACCCAGCATCAGACACAAGACCCAGCATCAGACACAAGACCCAGCATCTGACACAAGACCCAGCATCTGACACAAGATCCAGCATCAGTCACAAGACCCAGCATCTGACACAAGATCCAGCATCAGACACAAGACCCAGCATCTGACACAAGATCCAGCATCAGACACAAGATCCAGCATCAGACACAAACCCAGCATCTGACACAAGATCCAGCATCAGATACAAGACCCAGCATCTGACACAAGATCCAGCATCTGACACAAGACCCAGCATCAGACACCAGACCCAGCATCTGCCACAAACCCAGCATCTGACACAAGACCCAGCATCTGACACAAGACCCAGCATCAGACACAAGACCCAGCATCTGACACAAGATCCAGCATCAGACACAAGACCCAGCATCTGACACAAGACCCAGCATCTGACACAAGATCCAGCATCAGACACAAGACCCAGCATCTGACACAAGATCCAGCATCAGACACAAGACCCAGCATCTGACACAAGATCCAGCATCTGACACAAGATCCAGCATCAGAAACAAGACCCAGCATCTGACACAAGACCCAGCATCTGACACAAGATCCAGCATCAGACACAAGACCCAGCATCTGTCACAAGATCCAGCATCAGACACAAGACCCAGCATCTGAGACAAGACCCAGCACCTGACACAAGATCCAGCATCAGACACAAGACCCAGCATCTGACACAAGACCCAGCATCTGACACAAGATCCAGCATCAGACACAAGACCCAGCATCTGACACAAGATCCAGCATCTGACACAAGATCCAGCATCAGACACAAGACCCAGCATCTGACACAAGATCCAGCATCTGACACAAGATCCAGCATCTGACACAAGACCCAGCATCTGACACAAGATCCAGCATCAGACACAAGATCCAGCATCTGACACAAGACCCAGCATCTGACACAAGATCCAGCATCAGACACAAGACCCAGCATCAGACACAAGATCCAGCATCAGACACAAGACCCAGCATCTGACACAAGACCCAGCATCTGACACAAGATCCAGCATCAGACACAAGACCCAGCATCTGACACAAGACCCAGCATCTGACACAAGATCCAGCATCAGACACAAGACCCAGCATCTGACACAAGATCCAGCATCAGACACAAGACCCAGCATCTGACACAAGATCCAGCATCTGACACAAGACCCAGCATCTGACACAAGACCCAGCTTCTGACACCACACTCAGTTTCAGAGAGAAGACCCAGCATCAGGCACCAGGCCCAGGATCAGACACAGAAGCCAGCATCAGACACCAGGCCCAGAATCAAACACTAGAGGTCCAGTATAACACACAAGACCGAACATCAGAACAAAGCCCAGTATTAGACATAAGACCCAGCATCAGACACCAGTCCCTGCATCGAAGAGCAGGTCCAGTATCAGACATAAAACCCAGCACCAGACACCAGTCCAAGCATCAGACACAAGAGCCAGTATCGAAAACCAGGCCCAGTATCAGACACAAGATCCAGTATCAGAAACCAGGCCCAGAATCAGACACAAAACACAGATTTAAACATCAGGCCCAGTATGAGGCACAAAACCCAACATCGGACACAAAACCAAGCATCTGACACCACATCCATTTTCAGGGAGAAGATCCAGCATCAGGAACCAGGCCCAAGATCAGACACAAGACCCAGCATCAAACACCAGCCCTAGCATCAGACACCAAGCAGGGAATCAGATACAAAACCCAGCATCAGACACAAGACCCAGCAACAATCACTAGGCCCATTATAAGACACAAGACCTATAATGACACACGAGACCCAGCATCAGACACCAGGTCCAGCATCAGACACAAGACCCATCATCAATCATTAGGGCCAATATATGGCACAGGACCATTCATGAGACACGGGACACAGCTCCAGAGACCAGGACTTGTATTAGACACCAGGCCTAGCATCAGAAACCAGGCACAGTATCAGACACCAGGCCAAGCATTAGACACCAAGCCCAGTATCAGACACCAGGTTCAGCATCAGACACCAGGCCCAGCATTAGACATCAAGCCAAGTATCAGACACCAGGTTAAGCATTAAACACCAGGCCCAGAATCAGATACCAGGCGCAGCATCATACACAAAACCCAGTATCAAACATAAGACCCAGATCAGACATCAGTCCTAGCATCAGACATCAAAACCAGCATCAGACACCAGGCCTAGTGTCAGACACAAGACCTAACATCAGACACCAGGCCCAGTATCGGACAAAAAAAAAAAAAAATGCATGAGACACCAGGCTCGGTATCAGACACAAAATCCAGCATCAGACACGTCCCAGAATCAGACAAAAAACCCAGCAGCAGACACCTGGCCCAGCACCAGACAAAAGAGCCAGCATTAGACACCAGGCCCAGTATCAAACATAAGACCCAGCATCAGAAACCAAGCCCAGCATCAGACATCAGGCCCAGTATCAGACAGACGACCCAGCAGCAGACACCAAGCCCAGCATTAGACACAAGACCCAGCATCAGAAACCAGGCCCAGTATCAGACACAAGAACCAGCGTCAAACATCAAGGCCAGTATCAGACACAAGACCCAGGAACAGATACCAGGACTATTATCAGACACCAGGACCTACATTAGCCACCAGGACCAGTATGAGATACCAGACCCAGCATCAGACACCAGTATCAGCATCAGATATCTGACAAAACATCAGAAACTAAGCCCAGTACAAGACAGCAGGCCCAGCATCAGACACCAGGCCTAGTATAGACTTAAAACACAGCATCAGACAATAAACGCAGCATCAGACACTAGGCCCAGTATCAGACCAAAGATCCAGCAGCAGACACCAGAACCAGTATCAGACTCCAAGCCAAGAACCCGCATTAAACACCAGTATCACATGCAAGACCCAGCATCAGACACCAGGGCCAGCATCAGACACTAGGCCCATTATAAGACAAAAGACCCACTATGAGACACGAGACCCAGCATCAAACACTAGGCTTAGCATCAGACACAAGACCCAGCATCAGACACCAGGCCTTGCATAATACACAAGACCCAGCAACAGATACCATGCCTAGCATCATACACAAGACCCAACATCAGACACAAGACCTAGCACCACAAAGAAGACCCAACATCAGGCACCAGTCCTAGTATCAGACACAAGACCCAGCATCAGACACCAGGACTAGTACCAGACACCAGGCCAGCATCAGACACCAGACCCAGTATCAAACACCACGCCCGTATTAGAGAGAAGACCCAGCATCAGGCACCAGGACCAGCATCAAACAAAAGACCCAGCATCAGACACCAAGGAGAGTATCAGACACAAAACCCAGCATCAGACAACAGGCTTAGTATCAAGACACAAAATCCAGAATCAGGCATCAGTTCCAGTATCAGATAAAAAATAAACAGCACTAGACACAAAACCCAGTATCAGACACAAGCACCAACATTAGAAATTAGGCCCAGCATCAGACACCAGGACTAGCATCAGACTCCAAGCCCAGCATCAGTCACCACGCCCAGCACCAGACAGCAGACCCAACATTGGACGCAATGCCCATATGGGGATTTCAACGTGGCGAATCTTTCGTGAAAGTGAAGCGTCTTGCATAATGAATGACGATCTTAGCCAGTTTTCTTCCACATTTCGATAAAGACTTTCATGAGGGGCAAGATCTTCACGATTTCTAGAACAGCAACTTTAATATTCAAGAATCTTTAACTGGCTAGAAATGCGTGCATGAATCCTTGAAGGATCCTGATATCTATAGCTACCAGCACTGCCTGTGTCTCCTCCTGCGTGTGATCGTGGCCCTCACACCATAATGACCCATAAACACCAGAGCTTCGTGAGCATGACTACAATACGCACCTACAACTCTCCATTTCTCGGAGTCCAGTACGACCTCATCTCCCATTCCCCCTTCATCAAACCTCTATTACCTAATAATCCCAGGTATTTCTCACCCATGAATCTTCAATGAACCCATAAGTTCAGTAAAATAGAAACCAGTGTTCTCCATAAGCAATGTCTCGGTAATCGTTTTTTTTTCCCGACCCCCTCCACCACCTCTTCCTAAGTGAGCCGGCCTATCCCCCTGCTAACAAGGACCAGGAGCCATCATCCACTGGTCATACCTGTCCACTAGTAACAACTCTCCATTATTAAGACCTGTCCACCGGCAACACCGGCACCTGTCCAAGACACGGGACGAAATCCAGGACCAAGGTACTGTGCTCTGCTGTTGACCTGACACAGGGAGGTAGGGGGAGTGGAATCATGGGTATCGGATAGACAAAGAGATGGGATGGGGAGGGGAGTAGGTTAAGGGGAAGGGAGCGGGTTAAAGTGAGAGTAGTAGTTTAAGGGAAGCAGGTTAAGGGGAGAAGAACAGATTTAGGGGAGGGGCAGGTTAAGGATAGGGGGCAGCTTTAGGAGAGAGGGTTAGGTTAAGACAAGAGAGCTGGTTATGGAGGAGGGGGTTGACCACAGGATACCAAGCAGGAATGGGAATGTGGGCTAGGGAGGTGGTAAGTGGGGTGAGGGGAGGGGAGGGTAAGGGCCAGGAAGTGGGATGAGGGCAGGGGGAGTAAGGTCCGGGAAGTGGGGTGAGAACAAGGGAGGGTAAGGGCAGGGCAGGGCAGGGTAAAGGCCGGGAAGTGGGGTGAGGGCAGGGGGAATAAGGTCCGGGAAGTGGGGTGAGAACAAGGGAGGGTAAGGGCCGGGACGTGGGGTGAGGGCAGGGCAGGGTAAGCCTGGGGAGCAGGGTGAGGGCAGGGGAGGGTAAGCCTGGGGAGTAGGGTGAGGGCAGGGGAGTGGGGTAAGGCCAACCAGGAGAGAAAACATTTTAACATTTCAAGCTGTGGTATATTTTTCCTTCCAGCCTCCCATCTCCTCCACCTTACCCCCGCCCTCCCCTCCTTCCCTCACCTTCCGTGACCTTTGACCCCGATATCTCCCGTGACCTATGACCCGGTGACCTCTGGCATTAGCTACTGCCCGTGGGCTCTGAAATACACCGCGTGAATAACGGAGCGGCAGCAGCGAGACATGGCCGCGGCCTCACCTACACGCCCACCCGACATGATGCACACAATTTTATTTTGGTTTGACTAATTAACACACACACACACACACACACACACACACACACACACACACAAAATGTGTGACGTCAACCGCGCCACAGTGTCACCAAATCCAAGTCACTTTGGTCACTGATACGTCAGCACCCGAAATCTATTTGCATATTGTTTCTTTTTTTTCTTTTTAATATATTCCTGCCTCCCCCGTGCCAGCCAGGAAGCATCAAGAACTCAGGCCTTGCTGCCTCTTCTGTTCCTTCTTTTAAAAAGTGATAATACAACAGGAGAGACTTATAGCCCCCCCCCCCCCACTACTCTGGACCCCTCCTAATCGCCTTCTGTGACACGCAGGGAGTACGTTGTAAACACACACACACACACACACACACACAATGACAGCACGTCGCCCTGATACGCCACACTATCCACTTCACTCTATCCCGTGAATGCCTTTCACCCTACTGCATGTTCAAGCACCAAGCACTCAAAATCTCCTTGTCCCTTCCACTTCTGACACATGCATCCTCGGTTCAGCCTCTCCTCACTCATTCTCTCTGTACGTCCAAACCATTTCAGCACACTCCTCAGCTTTCTCCCCATACTCTTATCATCACAATTCTCTCTTAGCCTTACTCGATCAGCCTTCCTCACATCACATACTGTCTTCAAATACTTCATTTCCAACAAATTCACACTTTTCTGTACAATTCTAATCTATACCCCATGTCCCGCATCCATACAATACAGTTGGCATTACTATACCTTTAAACACCCATTTTCGCCTCCCCACACATTCTTAAATGCACTGGAAACCGCCCCCTTACTCATACTGTGACCATCCTCCGCTTCCACCTGGAGCAAATCACCATTCTCTACTTGTTTGCACACATGCCTCACACTCTTGATGAAAACTCCTCGATGCTGTTTATAGTTTTTCTCCTACACAGTATATTTATAATACCTTCATACACACACACACACACACACACACACACACACACACACACATATATATATATATATATATATATATATATATATATATATATATATATATATATATATATACATATATGTGTGTGTGTGTGTGTGTGTGTGTGTGTGTGTGTGTGTGTGTGTGTGTGTGTGTGTATATACTTGATGGCCATTTCCTGCCTTATCGAGATAGAGCCACGAACAAACGAAGAAAAGCGGCATCCGTTCACATCCTTTCTGTAGCTGTCATGTGTAATGCACCGAAACCAAAGTTACCTCTCCATAGCCATGCCCCACAGACCTTTCCATGGTTTATCCCGGACGCTTAACATGCTCTGGTTCAGTCCATTAATAGCACGTCGACCCCAGTGTTCCACATCATTCTCATTTACTCTATCCCGTGCACGCCTTTCACCCTCCTGCATGTTCAGGCCCCGATCACTCAAAATCTTTTTCACTCCAACTTTCCATCTCCAATTTGGTCTCCCCATTCTCCTTGTTCCCTCCACTTTTGATGTATAGATCCTCTTTCTCAACCTTTCCTCCATCCTTTTTCTCCATAAGTCTATACCCTTTCAGTAAACCCTCTTCACCTCATCAAACCACCTCACACCACATTGTCCTCAAACATTTAATTTCCAACACATCCACCTTCATACGCACAGCCCTATCTATAGGCCATGTGTTAAACCCATATGAAATTGTTGGACTACTGTATCTTCAAACATACCTTTTTTTGTCCTCCCAGAGAACTTTTTCTCTTTCCACACATTCTTCAGTGCTCATATAACTTTTGCCACCTCCCCTACCCCATAACTCACATCCGCTTCCATGGTTCCATTCGCTGCCATATCCACTCCCGGGTATTCAAAACATTTCACTTCGTCTAAGTATTCTCCATTTACACTCTCACCCCAATCAACCTGTCCCCCCTGCTGAGCCTAATAACCTTGATTTTATTCACATTCACTCTCAACTTCCTTTCACACACTATTCCACACTCGGTCAACAAAATCTGTAGTTTCTCGAATCTGCCACCAGTGCTGTATCATCAGCAAACAACAACTGACTCATTTTCCAGGCCCTTTCATCCCTAACAGAATCCATATTCGCCCCTCTCTTCAAGACTCACGCATTTACCTCCCTCGCCATCCAATCCATAACTAAATTGAACAACCATGGTAACATCACACACCCCTGCCGCAGACCAACCTTCGCATGGAACCAATTCACTCTTCTATTCCTACTTTAACACATGCCTGATACCTTTCAGTAAAACTTCTATTTCTAGCAGTTTTCCTCCCAAACCGTATATTCCTAAAACCTTCCACAAGGCATCTCTATCAACCCTCTCATAAGCTTTCTCCAGATCCAGAAACGACACATACAGATCCATCTATTTATCTAACTATTTCTCACAAACTTTTGAAATCACACTGCACCTCCATAATCTGATGCTCTGTACAAAGCTTCACCTCTCTCAATCAAAAATCTCCTATTCAGTTTACCAGGTACACCCAACAAACTTATACATATGTAGTCTGAACACTCAACTTTATCCCTATTTTATACAGTGGCATTATACATATACAATCCTAAGGCATCTCACCATGATCCATGCATACAATGAAAATCTTACCAACCAATCAAAAAGACAGTCACCCCCTTTTATAATAAATTCAACTCCAATATCATCCGCTCCAACCGCCTTGCCAAATTTCATCTTACGCAAGGCTTTCACAACCTCTTCTCTCTTCACCAAACCATTCTCTAGAACTCTCTCACTTCGCATACCACCCTGAACAAACCATCCTACATCTGCCATCCTATTATCTAACACTTTCAACAGTTCTTCAAAATACTCACTCCGTCTCCTCCTTACTTCATCATTACCTGTTACCGGTTCCCCTTTTGCCCAATTCACACATGTTCCCATTTCTCTTATTTTTCCTACATTATCAACCTACTTCTAAATCATCACCTTATGCTCCCTAAAGTTTAGTGATACTCTCTCTCCCCCAACTCTCATTTGCACTTTTTTTCAACGTGCACCTTCCTCTTGACCTCCAGCCGCTTTCTCTTACAGATTCCCTCAATCATTTAACCTCCTCCATGTAAATACCACCAAACGACTTTCTTTTCTCTTCTATTAGCAATTTTATTTCTTCATCCCATCACTCACTGGCCTTTCTGATCTGCACACTTCTCACCTTTCGCATGCCACACGCATCTCTCGCACATGCCATCACTGCTTCCCTAAATACCTCCTATTCCTCGCCCACTACCCTTGCAATTCTACATACACTCTATCACTCCAGGTATTTCTTTCAACCTCTCTCTCTCTCTCTCTCTCTCTCTCTCTCTATATATATATATATATATATATATATATATAATACAAACCCCTAACAGCCAGGATCGAACTCGAGACCCCTGTGGAACAGGTGGGAGCGCTACCGCTAGGCTATGATAGCCTAGCGGTAGCGCTCCCGCCTTTTGCACGGGGGTCCCAGGTTCGATCCTGGCTGTTGGGGGTTTGTATGTTCTATGAAGGTGCGCATTCATATGCACTATGTTCGTGTGTGTATATATATATATATATATATATATATATATATATATATATATATATATATATATTTTCCTACGAGTCTACATTTCCCCGTGGACACATATGAATATACTTGATCACTCGCTCAATTGTGATCCTTTCCAATATTCATACTATTCGCCATTTCCCGCATTAGCGAGGTAGCGTTAAGAATAGAGGACTAAGCCTTTGAGGGAATATCCTCACTTGGCCCCCTTCTCTGTTCCTCTTTTGTTAAATTAAAAACGAGAGGAGAGGATTTCCAGTCCCCCCGCCTTCTACGACAGGCAGGGAATACGTGGGAAGTATTCTTTCTCCCCTATACCCTATATATATATATATATATATATATATATATATATATATATATATATATATATATATATATATATATATAAGCTTCCTTTATGGACAAGTGCCTTTCATAAGGTCAATAAAAGTAAGAAAGTTAAAAGGTAGACATTTTCTAAGGTACTGAAACGCGTCAGGTCACAGTCGTTAAGAAAGACACGGGAAGATGAAGACCTGCAAAGCTATGCCATAAAAGGAACAAATAGACGTTCAAGGGGCAAAATTATCATGACGGCAAGACCGACAGACAACTGTTTTCACACAAAGAACTGAGCCTTGAGCCCCTCGGGCATGATGGCACCATCTTTGAGCATTACAGTATGATCCTCGACAGGAAGGTGCGACCCCTGGGTATGTGCCGTATTGTCTGCTTACAGCCTCTGGTAGCACGTGTGCGGGTGTGTGTGTGTGTGTGTGTGTGTGTGTGTGTGTGTGTGTGTGTGTGTGTGTGTGTGTGTGTGTGGTTAGAAAGTCTGTTGGACTACCTATGACACAGGTCATGCCTGTTATTTTCCCTATTCATCTGTACTGATTCTTAGCCCAGCAGACAACGGTATCTGTTTCCTCCAGTAATGCCAGTCCCCTGCCTGCTGATCACCCTCATCTGTCGTCCTACCTCTAAACCCCTGGCTAACCACACACTCACCTGCCCTACTTCTATCTACTAGTGTCTTCTGCCCTGCTCTTTAGCCCTTCCTCACTAACCACTACTACCTTATTTCTAACCCCTAGTTTCTATGACCGTAATTCCAACCTTTATTCACAGATGTCTAATGCCCTACTTCAACTCCCCACCCCCCTCCCTCCTCCTCATGTACTAGACCCAGCCACTCCCCATATGGAAGCGTCTGTTTTCTCCACTGTTATACCACTCTCCCTAGGCTAATCCCAATGTCTGTTGTCCCATCTATTAGCGCTATCTGGCGCGCGTCTATTCTCGTCCGCGACGCGACCTGGGAGCGTTGGGGCAGGGGGGGAAAGTAGGCTGGGAAGGGGGAGGTGGAGGGGGAGGGAGGAGGGAAAGAGGGAGGGAGGGTTGCAGCCAGCGTCCAAACACATGCAATTTAGATGGACCAAAACCCTGGGGGAAGGGGCCTCCTGGCTCATAAGGATTTAATTGACAATCACATGTTGGGACCTCGACCTGAGATCTAGGTCCACCCCACCTGACCCCACCTGACCCAACACCTTCCTACCTTTGTTCTCCCATATACCCCCTCCCTAACCTACCCCCCTCCGCTACTCCTATCACCCGATTCTCCCATTTACAACCACAACAAAAAATACATAAACATACGGACAGAGAATTATTCGTACCTCCATCATAACGTTCACACGTAATTCAATATAATTCTCCTTCCCTCTCATGTGCCAGAATTTCCACAGGTGTGTCCTAATCTTATCCCTCTGGTCACTTCGGACTTCATCTTTTGATCTTACATGTACATATCTTCCTCTTTTCATGGCGTACTTCTCTTACCAATACAGTTCTGTTTTGTTATCACCTTTATCATTTTTCCTCTCTCATGTGGTGAGGGCGAAGCGCTTCCCTTCCTTGCCTTATGAGCAAACCTTATTAAAGGCACTCGTAAGCAGGTACACAATCTCTCTCTCTCTCTCTCTCTCTCTCTCTCTCTCTCTCTCTGGCCTACGTGTTAATGCTGTCTCCTGGCAACATCTTGTCCTAGGTATTCCTAGGTAGCTAGGGAGACATATAGGCAGACATATAAGCAGGTATTCATTCTTCATAGAAAGCCTCATTTTTACTGCTACTTTCCTCTGCCAACTTTCTAACTTACTTTCTTCTCTCCCACAGTATATGATCAACTTACTTTTCCCATCATCTTCACTCCTTCCCTCCCTTCCCATTTTTGATACTTAAATTCCACCTCTCCCCACGGTAATAATATCCCCACCTCTCATCCCGGACAAAATCTGTAACACCAGAGCGATAATCTTCTTCAGTTAACCTTCAGTATAAAATGCCATCCCGTCGCTTCGAAGTCCAGGTCAAATAATGTAAAAGTCAGAGAACCTAAAGGAACGATATTCTGAAATCCTAAAGAGACGATATAAGAAAACGGGGATTATCTGGAGACCCGCACCCCATCTCCAAGCGTTTTTCTGGGCTAGCTCAACCTAGATTTTCCTAGGGTAGGTTTGAGGACAAGCCTGACCTAATCACATTAAGGATGCAGGGACAACCGTACAATAACATCTCAAAATAAGAAAACAACAATTAATGGAGAGATCAAGTTCAACGGACGAAGTCAACAAACAGAAAACGAAGTTGACGAGATAAGCAGAGGACGAAACACAAGGTTCGTCGGAGGCAAATCTGACCAGAAAATAGTCGGTGGTGTGTGGGTGAGGAGTGTGGGGAGGGAGAGGGTATTTAAGGGATCCTGTCCATACTAATCGAAAGTCAACAGAAGCTGTATGGGTGTGTGATTCCTCAAAGGAAGGCGGGATAAGCGGGATTCCCTGCGACGCGAGAAGGGTTCGATTCCCGATACCAGCGCCACTTGTCGCTGGTGGAGTGTTTGATCGTCTCCTGGTCCAAGTGCTACCCCCCCACCCCCTCCCCTCCTCCCTACCCCCTTACCTGAATGCATATCGTTACCAAATGGAATAAAAACATTTGATAATCTCTGAGTAATTCATCGTTTGGTTAATACGTGGCAGAGTTACGGGCGGCCCCAGCCACGCCCCCACTGCCTTACGCCCTTCCTGAAGCTTAAACCACTGGTCGTACCCTGGGTCTTGAGGGAGGGAGGAGAGCGCCCCTCCCGCATGTGCTCCTCTGCCGTCGACCAGCCTGGAAAAGAGTGGAAGAGTGCGGGGAGCGGCAGGTTAGGCGGAGTCGCTGTGGAAGCCGGGCTCTTGGGTAAACAGGAGAATTTCCCAGAAAAACAGGCCACCTTCTCCTTGGCGGCCGCGTAGGGCCCTCCCGCCTTGCTGCTTGTTGTCTTATCGTCCTCTCATATTTGCTCTTCTTAGTGTTAATTCCTCCTGTTAAGGGAGGTAGGGAGCTACTCCGGAACCTTTGATCCTTCTCTTCTAGGGAGACTCTCGCCTATCACATCTTGCTAAGTATTCCTTGCAAGGTCTCCTCCTCTCTGTCCTCAGGCAGGAAGGTTTTACAGAGAGATGTGAGGGATTAAGTCGTAAAGATGAGGCATGGAGAGTCATAAAGGCACACAAATTACTTGCCAGATCCTCCGTCTGTCTTCAAGATAATAACGTCAAATCTCAGCTTGTTTTGTGGCTCCCCTGCTCCAGCTTGCTGGTTTCGCCCACTTGCTGCTGTTTGTTGCCATCTCCGGGCGTGGCTCGGGCAGACAGACACACACAGATTCAGGTAATGCAAGACACAACAGACGCAGGAGGAAGGTGCGTAGTGTCGTATCCTTCTGTACCGACCACTGAAGTACCTTCTGGGTATCCTGTGGTGGTGGTGTGTGTGGGCTGCATCCCAAACTTTATGCATTTCGGTATATCATTACTTACTCTTGAACTGTCCACTGTTTATATATATATATATATATATATATATATATATATATATATATATATATATATATATATGGCATCTCTTATGTGGCCTTTGCCCTTCACAGGTATCTAGCTGTATAAGAAAAAGCCTTTAAGATCTTACCTACAAAGTACTGACCAACAATGAATGGGGAAGATCATTTCATATAATGGTTCAGGAGGCAGAGCATTTTGTCTCTATATTCAGGAATCTTATCCAAATATTGTGGAATGTTATGATCATGTTGCTATTACAACTCTACTGAAACGTTTCATTCACTGGTATGACGGTGCTTTAGTACAGAAAAACAGATGGATGAAATCGTTCCTTTAAACATTGTTGTGCGACGTATGACGGACCGTCTCACCCCGTCTGTGGCCAGGGACGATGTTGTCAGCGTAGGATTGGTCTCCCGTCGGCAAATGCCTCCAGTGGTCAACGGTGAACCCATAACCAAGTTCCTCAGGTCATGGAGTCTATGCCACTTATGGTCTCCGACAGCCAAGTTCCTCAGGTCATGGAGTCTATGCCACTTACGGTCTCCCACAGCCAAGTTCCTCAGGTCATGGAGTCTATGCCACTTATGGTCTACATGGCTCCCTATATTTGACGAGCAATGTCATTTTACATCAGCGTGCGTGTGGGTAAAATCTTTCCTCCATGAGCATGATCCCGGGTCCTTTATATCCATGACCAGTTCTCACACGGTTCAGCCCACGTTCCAAAGCACGGCTCCTCCAGCGTGACAGGAAACTGAATGGATTCATTAAACATTTTATCCTGGTAATTACTGCACCACAGTACGTACTGGTGGGCCACATCGAGGTAGTCTCTGCTCTCACCACAGTCCTCACTGCCACAGCCAAAGCCATGACCTCAAAGGAGAACATGGCTCATGTCCCGCCTGAGGGCGCTCGCTCGCACCCTTCATTCATTCAAATCCCAAATCGTAATGTTTATAAATTTTGGTTTAGGAGGCCGTTGGGGCGGGTAAATGTGTATCCTGGAGATGGTGAAAGTGTGTTATGGGGTTGGCGTGCCATGTAAAGCAAGTCATTAACTCGGAGACATGTAATTAACTGGTCCTTTACGGTGGCCCTTCTTCCAGTCTCCCGAGGCAGTTGGAGGCTCTGCTGGGAAAAAAAAATAATGTTTCTTATTTTCTTTCTCTTTATAATTACGTTCACGTTAAATGACTCAGTGTGTTCAAGTTGACGTAGCTGGGATTACCAGATGGTCTTGACGCAAGATGGGTAGTCAGAGGTACTTCCTGAACATAACTGCGATCATTAAGTCTCCATAACTCCCTTTAATTGTAAACTTTTTCTGGAAAACGTCGGGAGGTGAAGGCAGACATAATGGACGGGGTTAAGAAAGCATAATTCATGAAAGCATAATTCATAAACCACTTCGAAGTTAAGGGTTTCCTGACGACTACACAAAGGGAATGATGTGAAGCACAGTATATAATATTCTTCCTTTCACTAAACTGGAATATATCTTGTGGTCGACAACCCGCTGTTGCACGATACATTTTTCAACTCTCTGGAACAACTGTACAGCAAAACTGTTTGCCCGGGCGGCACCATGATTTGCGGCCACTCCAGCTTCCAGAATGATGACTCTGGGCTCGCGGAGCCAACTGGAGCAGCGGAACAACACATCCAGGCTTCACCTCATTGAAAGTTGTCCGTCCAAACATTGCCATAAATCTGGAATATCACTAAATGTCATAACTCAAAACTTGATCCTCATATTTGCATTTCGGGACGTCGGGTCGTTTCCAAAAGTTGTGTGTGTGTGTAAACAAGGGTTAAAAAAAAAAAAAGTTACGATTTATGGAACGTGTTGTTGCGACATAAACCTGACGTACGTGTTTCAGATATGAGTTCCATTTCATCCACCTTAACGTACCGCCATGACATGGACCTTACAGGACACATTAAACAACACCCCCAAACAAAATGACCTTTCAAAACCACTACTGAGCACATCCATACGTCTCCAGTTACGTGAGATGACCAGAAAACAAAAGACAAACAGGATAAGAGCTTTCAAGAATAATAGTTTATTTCCCCAAGATCTCTTATTAAACTAAGGCTGGCATGGCAGTTCAGTGTATCCACAACTTGGTCGTTTACTGGCAGGGTGAGGGGGAGGGGGGGTGAGCCACTTCAAAGGGAAGAGTTTGGACTGGTAATTTCAAGGAAGGCTTCGCTACACTGCATCTGACCTTAATGAAAGACCCGCTCCACTTCTTTTTATCATCCGCTGAGAGAGAGAGAGAGAGAGAGAGAGAGAGAGAGAGAGAGAGAGAGAGAGAGAGAGAGAGAGAGAGAGAGAGAGAGAGAGAGAGATGCCTAGTTCCCTTCTCACATCATCTTGCCTACACCCCTCATTCACTACGACCAGGAATGCTACTCTCTCTCTCTCTCTCAGGTAGTAGGTGCTAGGCAGCCACCGACCAGGGAGGCACTATTCGCCTGGGCATGTAGAGGGTTCGTGGCGGATGCGCACTGAGCCAGCACTTCAGTAGCTGTCAAATTCAACTCCTATACCTCAGGTATCTGTCTCTTCTTTTCTTCTGCCTCAGCCACACGTGGATAGGTGGCTTTCCGTCCACAAACATATAACCTCTCCATCTCACACATAACACTTGGCAACACGTAACTCACACGACTTGGTCTTCGTAACTCTTATAGTTCCCTGCGGTGAGCACTACGCACCAGCCCTGCCTTGTGGCAACGTGTTTCCGCAAGTACAAATAAGTAAATAATCCCCGGAGGCCAATCAAAGATACTAATGTACTGTGCTATACGATGATACATGGTGGCACTGCATATGGCGCTGTGTGTCTCTGCCACCACGACAGATGATGGTACTACCTCCTCCTCCTCCTGCCACCACGACTGATGTTGGTACTACATCCATCTTCTGCCACCACTGACAGATGAAGGTACTACCTCCACGTCCTGCCACCACGACAGATAAAGGTACTACCTCCACCTCCTGCCACCACGACAGATGAAGGTACTACCTCCACCTCCTGCCACCACGACAGATGAAGGTACTACCTCTACCTCCTGCCACCACGACAGATGAAGGTACTACCTCTACCTCCTGCCACCACGACAGATGAAGGTACTACCTCCACCTCCTGCCACCACGACAGATGAAGGTACTACCTCTACCTCCTGCCACCACGACAGATGAAGGTACTACCTCCACCTCCTGCCACCACGACAGATGAAGGTACTACCTCCACCTCCTGCCACCACGACAGATGAAGGTACTACCTCCACCTCCTGCTACCACCACAGATGAAGGTACTACCTCTACCTCCTGCCACCACGACAGATGAAGGTACTACCTCCACCTCCTGCCACCACGACAGATGAAGGTACTACCTCTACCTCCTGCCACCAGGATCTATTACGTTACTCAAGTCCTTTTTTATCAGCGCTTCATGAGAAAAAAAAAACTGATAATTTCTGTTTATGTCCGAGTCAAATAATGGAAGAGCCTGTAACTGTCCCATATATCTCTTTTATGTCAGGGACTGGATGTGGTCTTTTAGGCCCCCGGGCAGTTGGTTTTTTCTTCTCTTTCAGCACGACTTTCTAAAGCTGCCGTCTCATATCAGGAGTCTTACATCTTGTGACACTGTTCCAGACGCTGTCCTATAGAATACAAGATTATTTCCTACAGGGGTATTAAGCTTTTGACACAGGAGTCTTCCATCCGGTACCATAAAGTAAGGGAATATTTCTGAGCATCAGATTCTTTTCTGTACAACATTAGATCCTGTTTCAGAAAGGATTCGATCCTATGTTACAGAACATTAGATCGTCTCCCTAAAATAAGTGGATTTTACTTCAGGTACATTCGATTCTATGCACAGGGTTCAAGTACTCTGGGAGTATTCGATCTCGTCACTGGTGTGCGAGGTGAGGGCTGCTGGGTGGCAGCGCACCGCTGGTGGAATCAAGCACAGGACATGATAAACTTTACCAATAGATCCCACACCTGACTCCTGCACGCTGAGCAGCCAGGTTCTCACATGCATGTGACAGGAGAGAGAGAGAGAGAGAGAGAGAGAGAGAGAGAGAGAGAGAGAGAGAGAGAGAGAGAGAGAGAGAGAGACCTGTTCACCTTCCTCTTTCTGTAACTGTAAGAGTCACAGGTTTTGAGAAAGCATGAATAACGTGATGGAAATCACAGATCAGGGCATCTCTATAGGACCAACTTCAGCATCTGTATGACCAGTAAAAGGACATCAAAAAAAAAAGAAAAGAAAAAAAGAGAGAAAAAAAAAAGGTTGACCTCGTCTTTGCCTTGACCTTACGAAGCAGTGACGGGAGGGAGGGAGGAGCTACACACCTGCAGACACAACGACCGATGCACACCAGAGACGCCCCATTCAGACCCAGGTGACCAGAGGAGTCCACTTACTGGTGGTGGCGACGGTGACGGGACGAGCAAGGTAGACAACGACACACCGTCCCAACCAGAGACCGTGACACATTCAGCAAGTGATGACGCAGGTCAGGTCAAGGGCCATGCCACTCTATTAATCGAGGGCGTACCGACGTGCCCATAGGTCGTACCGTGGTGCCCATGGGTCGTACCGTCGTCCCTATAGGTCGTACCGTCGTGCCCATGGGTCGTACCGTCGTTCCTATAGGTCGTACCGTCGTGCCCATGGGTCGTACCGTCGTGCCCATGGGTCGTACCGTGGTGCCCATGGGTCGTACCGTCGTGCCCATAGGTCGTAGCGTGGTGCCCATGGGTCGTACCGTCGTGCTCATGGGTCGTACCGTCGTGCCCATGGGTCGTACCGTCGTGCCCATAGGTCGTACCGTGGTGCCTATGGGTCGTACCGTGGTGCCCATGGGTCGTACCGTGGTGCCCATGGGTCGTACCGTCGTGCCCATAGGTCGTACCGTGGTGCCCATGGGTCGTACCGTCGTGCCCATGGGTCGTACCGTCGTGCCCATGGGTCGTACCGTCGTGCCCATAGGTCGTACCGTGGTGCCCATGGGTCGTACCGTGGTGCCCATGGGTCGTACCGTGGTGCCCATGGGTCGTACCGTCGTGCCCATAGGTCGTACCGTGGTGCCCATGGGTCGTACCGTGGTGCCCATGGGTCGTACCGTCGTGCCCATAGGTCGTACCGTCCCTGATGCTTATGAGAAAGGCTGTGAAAATGTGAATTATCTGAAGTGTAGGTAGACAGTGGGTCAGACCCCTACTGTGGTGGGCCAACCGTTGATCAGATGCCCGTTGTTATGGGCCAACAGCTGGTCAGACGCCTAGTGTGGTGGGCCAACAGTTGGCCAGACACCTGGTGTGGTGGAACATCAGTTGGCCAGACACTTGGTATGGTGGGACAACAGTTGGCCAGACACTTGGTATGGTGGACCAACAGCTGGCCAGACACCTGGTATGGTGGGCCAACAGTTGGCCAGACACCTGGTGTGGTGGGCCAACAGTTGGCCTGACACCTGGTGTGGTAGGCCAACAGTTGGCCAGATACCTGGTGTAGTAAGCTAACGGTTGGCCAGACGCCTGGTGTGGTGGGCCAACAGTTGGCTAGACGCCTGGTGTGGTGGGCCAACGGTTGGCCAGACGCCTGGTGTGGTGGGCCAACAGTGGTCCACGCTCTTGGTGTGGCCTCGTCACTGTTGCCATCTCCTGCCAGTCCTTACCAGGAGCACCCGCCACTCCTCCTCCCTCAGGAGGCGTGCCTGTGAGGGAAGTGTTCACCATTTCGCCGTAGAGATAAATACAAGAAAATAACAGAACAGATATGGCGACGATCAATAGTCGAATCATTAACTGATCACATGCACTTTTCACCCTAAAATCATCCTGCCTGAAGGACGACCTTAGCAATACTGAAGTTTCCACCCTCAGAGGCCCCACTGAAAAGGATGACAGCATCAAGATACTAACCCACATCCTTCCATAGGGCCTAATCCATCAACAACCATAAAGCCGCGGCAGAACCTTAAGGACTATCCCCTTTAGTCCCGGTGCGCCCTTCCTCACTCATGCATTTAGGGACTTCATCATCAGGGCAGGTCAGGGCCTCTTGTGGGGGCTGTGTTTGGGGCCTCGGGCAGCCTCATCAAGACGGGGCTTAACACGTCTGTAGGTCGGCATGGTTGCGGCTCCCCTCCCTCCATCACTCCTTCCTTCCCTCCCTCCATTAATCCTTCTCTTCCCCATCTCCCCTCCCTCAGCCATTCCCTTCCTCATCTCTTTCCATCACTCCTTCTCTTCTCCACTCCCTTATCTCTCCCTCCACCATATCTTCCTTCGTAATATCTCCGTCCATCACTCCCCCTCTACCCTCCTCCCATTTACCCCTCGCTCACCTCTCCCTCCATCTCTCCTTCCCCTCTCCCTTCCCTCATCTCTCCTTGCCTTCTCCCCTCTCTCATTTCTCCTTCCCTTCTCCCCCTTCCTCGTCTCTCCCTCCACCACTCCTCCTCTTCTCCCCTCCCTCAACTCTTCCTCCATCATTCCCCCACCCCCTCCCTCATCTTTCCCTCTCCTCGTCCACATCTTTAATCACCTTCCCTGAGGATTTTCAGATGTTCAGTCATCACCAATTATATCCTCGTCTTTCTTCAGGTCGTCCGAACATCCTGTGTGGCACCCACTACCCTGGTACTGCTGTTCCCTCACTGGTGTCTGGGAAGATAACTTTATCTCCGACGGATGACATGTCCTACGTGTGGTAATGTGGGCTTAATGGTGGTGAGACCTTGTCTTTCGTGCTGCTGCTGGCTCAGTGATGGCTTGTGGAGCAACGTTCTGTAGTGGCTGAGGCTCTGTGATGACCTGTGGAGCCACGTACTGTAGTGGGTGAGGCTCAGTGATGGCTTGTGGAGCCACGTACTGTAGTGGGTGAGGCTCAGTGATGACTTGTGGAGCCACGTACTGTAGTTGGTGAGGCTCAGTGATGGCTTGTGGAGCCACGTACTGTAGTGGGTGAGGCTCAGTGATGGCTTGTGGAGCCACGTACTGTAGTGGGTGAGGCTCAGTGATGGCTTGTGGAGCCACGTACTGTAGTGGGTGAGGCTCAGTGATGGCTTGTGGAGCCACGTATTGTAGTGGGTGAGGTTGAGTGATGACTTGTGGAGCCACGTACTGTAGTGGGTGAGGCTCAGTGATGACTTGTGGAGCTGTACATGGTGGTGGTGGTGTAGGGGGCGGGGTGACGAAAGTTCACTTTCATATGGTCCTTTAAGTCTTGTGATTACATAAAATGGTGGTGGAAGTTATGTCCACACGTGGTATCGGAGGTTCTATGTCCATCATGTGGTACACAGCAGCTAAAGGTTCACGTCCACCGGTCTACATGTGTGAGCTCTGTCTTCATGTGGACACCAGAGCCTACAGGTTCCAGCCTCACGTTTCCATGTATAATGCTGGAAGCATTGCCACCACACCTGCCTGGCTCACCGTCCTCCATAGACAGTGTGTCACCCGAACCTTTTATAAAACTCCATCAAGCTTGGTGGATAATAAAGAACAAGAATAATACTCTACATAAACAGAGAGAACATCAATTAGGCTTTGATCAACAGGCTGGCAGAGAGGAGGGGAGTCAACACGGTGGTAAGGGGTGACATTTCCAGCACATAGGCTGCCCGCCTCGCGGTCTGGAACAGACGCCAGTTAAAGGGGCCACGTCACACTCGATACTCATATTGCTGCTGGACGACGGCACACACACACATACACACACACACACACACACACACACACACACACACACACACACACGATTCCAAACAAAACTGTACATACAAATACTAAAAACAAACACGCACCCATACAATACAAACCCACACAAAAACCAGAACATCCAGCCGTGGTTCGCGGGTTCGGTTGGAACCATCCCGGCCGTTCATTAAGAGGAGAACGAGACTCCTGTTGAGGTCATGGATCCGAGCCCCACGCTGGACGGAAAACTCCACGTAAAAGTAGTACCACCACGAGCCTAAAAACTCGCCTCCTCGTGATGCAAATATCGTTAATCATTGGAAGTCGCCAGACTGTGAGGGGCTATCTCCACCTTGCGGCCCCTTACCTGCGGTGCCCTACAGTGCTACGAAGATGGAAGGTTTCACCTTCCTCATCCTTATTAATGATACCTTGATGGAGGCACCTGCCTGAGGGAGAGACGTCGACGGCACTAACGTTTGTGTCAGCAATGACAACCGCTCCCCCAACCACATCGCCATCTTAGATGTATCACCCATCCAAGCCACCAGAGCTGGATCACCACCAACCACCGTCACCATCAACCCAACTAAAGACTGTAGTCATGGACATCAGCTTCGCTTCCAACCTTGTCCCATCCCTCTACTGTCTCACTACGCTACTAGCATCTTGTCCCATCCCTCTACTGTCTCACAACGCTACTAGCATCTTGTCCCATCCCTCTACTGTCTCACTACGCTACTAGCATCTTGTCTCATCCCTCTACTGTCTCACTACGCTACTAGCATCTTGTCCCATCCCTCTACTGTCTCACAACGCTACTAGCATCTTGTCTCATCCCTCTACTGTCTCACTACGCTACTAGCATCTTGTCCCATCCCTCTACTGTCTCACAACGCTACTAGCATCTTGTCTCATCCCTCTACTGTCTCACTACGCTACTAGCATCTTGTCCCATCCCTCTACTGTATCACCACGCCACCACCATCTTGTCCCATCTCTCTACTGTCTTACTAAGCCACCAGCCTCATCAAGGACGTCTAGTTCAGCGAGCTTTTCGGCGTCACCAGCCCCATCAAGTTCAGCGAGAAATTTGGCGCCACGCTGCAGAATAAACTAAGGAGGATGGTACACATCAGCACCCGCATCAAATGCTCCATCTACACATCAGCACCAGCATCAAATCCTCCGGCTATCGTCTGAACATTCTACGTCGACTCGTTAGACTTGAACTCCCTCCCCAAGTATCGTTCTGCTTATTCAAACCTATACCTTCCCCTTCTGCGACTTTCCACATACCCAGCACATGACAGAGCCTAACAAGAAAAAGTTTAGAGAAGAGCACCACCTCACACAACACCTGTCAAGAGGCACTCAGGACACTGGCTTTCTCGACACTCTCCAACCCTCACCTTGACCATGATCGACAACTTGAGAATAAGCCACAGAATCATTTTTGCTACTGTCACCTCATTGCCCACCTGAGATCCGTCGTCCCCAAGCTGCAGTTCGGGATCACAACCGCATCGAACCCACAAGAGCTGGTCCAGACCGCTACAAGAGCAGCCCCGTCCCAACCACTGTAAACATCATTAATAATTTAAATTAGCCCCAACCTAGTGTATGTGCAGAGACTGTCTGCCTCACTCCCCTACCTTTTTATAGGCCCTGTGTTTATGCTGGGCGTATTTTCACAGTGTGTTTTCAGCCCATGACTTAATTCAATAAACAGTTTATTATCACTATCATAAGGACGGGTATCAAGGACAAACCCATATCAAAGAGGGTTCGAAGTTCAAGTTTGCCACTGGGCCCTCAACCCCTCCACACACACACACACACACACACACACTAGAGAGCCCCCAGTCAGGGCCCAACACGCTCCAAAGGGTCCCAGTCCAGCCAGACCTCCCACACACTAGAGGGCCCACTAAGCACCACCAGTGAGTTGGTGTTTCATGAATCAGCGAGACAGATGGCTCGCTTGGGGCCCGTCCTTCCCACGGGATAATTGAATTTAAAGTTTTTTCTCTCGCTGGTCCATTCCGTCACACTGTTTAGCACTTAATATTTTTCTACTGTTTGTGGTTGTTGGAAGTGGGTGTAAATTTAATATTTCCGCGCGAGTGAATAGTAATCAGTAAAAAGAAATTCACGCAACATTTCCCAAAATGAAATGAAGCTCCGATTGAAACAGTGAGCTAGAAATTCGAATGAAACAATCAACCAAAGCTCCGAATAAGACAATGAACCGTAGCCCCAAATGAATCAATGAACCAAAGCTTTGAATGAGACAGTGAACCGAAGCTCCGAATGAGACAATGATCCAAAGCTCCGAATTAATCAATTGACCGAATCCCCGAACGAGACAATGAACCGTAGTCACGAATAAATCAATGATCCAAAAGTCTGAATGAGAATCAGCCGAAGCTCTGAATGAGACAATGAATCAAAGCTACGAATGAAGAGAACTGCTTTGATATAAGCACATGCGCGAACATAGTTCTTGAATCTCATGTTAAATCTCCTTCAATATTCATGTATCTCTCAAGACCCTGGTTAACTTACAAGGAGTCTTCCCTCAACAGTCACTAAATAACCACGAGACATTTGGAGCTCCCCTTCCTCTACCAGTCACACCCACACAACAGTCTCCTTAAACTGTCTCCTCCTTAGGGCCAAACTGCCCCATTTACAATTTCCCAGTACACGTGAGGCCTCAGGGACAGTCTTTGGTGTGTTTTTCTTATGGAACCTCCCAATCGAAGGCAAACTTTTACAAACTTTCTCCTCGACGTTCTCAAACTTAAACTCCTACTCTTCTAAATGGCCTCGGGTGAGCATCTCGGTTCCTGAGCCATTTTTACCAATGTCCCAGACAACGATTTATTCTCCTGGAGATCCCAAAGTACTGAATTAAAAGATAAGGACCTACTAAATCCTGAGGATGCCCCTTGATGTTCTAAGAATCCCATACTCACGTCGTCTCTTGTCTTTCTAGGTACTGGAATCACTGTATTGCTACATATACCCTCGCTATTCTAAGATTCTCTTGGTAAGTAATGTATTGTCCGTTTATATCCCAAGACAATATCTGTAAATACAAGAATCCCTTTTCTATATGTCAGAATCCCTTTATATGTGTTCCAGTCTATCTGCAAGTTCTGGAATCACTTCCAGCACCCACAGAATCCTTCCTCTTATAAAGAACTCTTCTGGACCCTTTCATCCTTCCTTCACATCCCTACAACGTCTTCATCTCTCCACACATTAGGAATTCCTTCTAAGAATCTCTAAGTAGGCCCTAAAAAAACCTCCACCACCCAGAGAATCCCTCGGGAAATCCCTGTACCCTGGGGGATAAAATCCCCTCGTCCACCCAGAGACAACCTCCCTCCCTCCTCCTTCCATGCCTCCTGCCCTGCTAGTCACCCAGCATACTTATGAATCCCTGAACTCGGGTTAGAATATTTCTATGCGGTCTAGTATATCTCCCTGCTAGTCACATGGTGCTAAGACACTGACCTAGGATTACTCTCTAGGTTCTAGTATCACTGAGATCATATCCTGGGAAGTGTGTGTGTGTGTGTGTGTGTGTGTGTGTGTGTGTGTGTGTGTGTGTGTTAAGATAGGGGAATGAGGAGAGGCGAGTGTCGGCATAGGTGAGGGTAGACTTAGAGGCCCTGGACCATGAATGGGGCCACACAATGAGGCCCTTTGGTGCCAGGTGAGGGCAGGAGGGCCAGGTGCTGCGGCCGGCTGACAGTGAGGCTCAGGTATTATTCACTACAACCTTTTTGGCCACCAAGCCTCATAAATAATGGACACCTTAATCCTGTAGGGAAAAAGTCACTGGCCGCCGGGCCGACGGCAGCCCGTGTGTGCGTGTGTGTATGTGTGTGTATGTGTGTGCTTGCGCGCGCAGCAATGTAATGATATACGTACGGTTGTTGATAAGTTAGTCCTACAGTCAAACATACTCACGCATTGTCATACGTTAGATAAGACGGTACAACCCTTGGGTGCCATAGCGTCTCTGGTCTTTGACTCAACAGACGGGTCAAATATCAAACCGTCATACCCAAGGGTCGTACAGAATGGTCGTACCATAATGCTCAAGGATCGCGCCACAGTGTTCAAGAGTCGTATCGCTCTGTTCCAGGGACGTTTGACGGGCGTAAGGGTCGTACTCACGTACTCAAGGGTCGTACCATCGCTCACAAGGTTCTGATCCCGCATGCAAAAGCCGGACTTCCGTGCTTGGGGGTCGTACAGCTGTACTCAAGGGTCGTACCCTCGAACTCATGTGTTGGACGACGCATTCAAGGGTTGCACCGTCGTGCTCAAGGGTCGTACTACTCCCGCCAAAGTATAACGCGTATAGTTCTTAGTAAATATAAAGCTCGCCAAATCATAATATTCATCGTAAAGTTTGTAAATATACGTTTCGCTAAAGTATACAACGCATACGAAAGTTTGTAAATGACACTCACAACTGATCATCATCCTTATAATATATATATATATATATATATATATATATATATATATATATATATATATATATATATATATATATATATAATTCAGGAACATATCTTGACATTAAATCGTGTAATGCTGTAAACATGTTAAATGGACACAGTCCTTAACGATCAACACATCACTAACTGCTTAACGACAACGAAATCATAAAACTCACACGATCGTCCAGAGGTCACACTCTAGTGTCCCAGTTTACACTTGGTGGCGCTTCTTACCTGCTCGAACCAACGAAACAACGAACCCGAAGCTCAGACAGGCTTCAAGACCACTATGGTCAGGAATGGACTGTGGTCTGGAAACATTCTCTTAGCTGGGTTTCCCCACTAAATCCAGACACATATGAAATGTAACAAAGCAGACATCATAGTAAACAGGTGCCCTATCCACCTTGTAGGTGACATAAAGAGCTCATATTACGTTCACATAAAGACACGGTGTCACTCTCCCTTCACAAAGGGTTCGACTCCTGAAAAATCGATAAGCAGTTGAAGGGTTGTACAGACGGCCGAGGTGGTTGGTTGTTGGTGCACGGAATCCGTGTCAACAGATGTCACAACACAAACACATCTCACAAGATGTGGAGGAAAAACAAAAAAACAAATCGTGGACAAACACAAACATAAAAACTAGTTTAAACAGAATACCCTACCTTACTCACATGGCATCAATGAACAGAGCGACATATTAGTCGGAAGCTTATAATCCATAACAAACTTACAATCTATAAAAAAAATAAATATCTTAGAATCTATAACAGAGTGAGAATCTATAACTTGTACCTGTGAGATTCGTGACATGACAACATAGTACATGGTAATATATTACAGAAATGTCTTACAGTCTACAACAAACTTGTTCCTGGGTGGAGGCACCTCCTGTAGTGCCCCTGCTATATATAACTCCTGCAAACACTGAGAATCCATATTAGTTGAGGGACGTGAATTTTGACCTGTGCACATGCTAGTCATACAGTCAAGAGACACGTGTAGTGGGAGACAATCATCAGCTGGACAAGTGTCATGGCTGTGTGTCAGGAGAGAGACACCACAACTGAGCGGTGCTCTAGGAACAGCAAGGGGCAACAAGCAGGGGCAACTAGGGTGACATGCAAAGCAGACACGAACAGTGCGGCCGAAGGGCTGTCCGGGGCCTCCCTAAACTCCTTCCTGGTGCCCTCCGTCACTCACCAAGCTCCTCTCCATCCCTCTCTCTCCCTCTCTCTCTCTCTCTCTTTCCCCCTCTCTCTCCCTCCCACCATCCTTCTTCAGAATCACTAAATGGATGGTGCTGTTTCTTCTCAGTTTGGCATTTCCCAGTCTAAGTAATTCTTCTTGAACAAGTCTGTTTTTTTTTTGCCATATTTTATATACCCCTCATCCAGCAGGTCCCCGTGTGTGTCCCCCCCATGCACCAAGTTCCTTCCGTGGGCCATTCTGGCCATCCCGTCCCTCCTGCTCCTGTGGTCCTCGTTGCCCCACATGCTCCAGGCTGGCCTTTCACTGCTTCCTACCTTTACTGGCGCCATCCGGCCCCCTCAGTATGGTGCATTCCTCAATGTTCCCGTAGGGTTGGAAGAGCTGCCGTACATCCTCTTCTGTCTGTTGTTTACTTAGCATGCCCACGAACAGTTTCCTGTCCTCTGAAATGACGAGAGGAACCCTGTTGTAGTTCTTCTTCAAGCGCTGTGGCACTGCACAATTATGTAATAGTTTTGATTTTTTGTTGTTTTTTTTTTGGTTTGTTTGGGTTTGCCTTTAACTTCAGGTTTGTTAGAATAGTGAAGACATATGCGATTACTAGAGAAAAGAGGGAATGTGGTCTTTATAAAACCTCCCTCGTGATTACCATCATCGATACAATACTCATCAAATGTTGGACTAACGACTATGAAGATCATGACAAGTGGCAGAGTCTCCGACTCCTTCAAAAAAATCGACTTCATAGTCGGTAAAAAACTACATCAAATTGCCAAGTTTCTGTAACGTGGTGGTAGTGAGGCAGAGAAGAGGATATAGCAGCTCTTTGCGAGTCTCTGGTGCGGGACATGAGATTCACCCAAAAATCCAAAGAAAAAAAAAAAAAAGAAGAAAAAATATATATATGTATATATATATGGAAAAAATATCATGGGTACTTTTGGTGTGCAATTTTCTTGGGTAATCTCCGTGAATGCAGAGGTCAGACTGCGAGGGTAAAATGTCTGTATTCCAAGTTCAGAAAATTACATTCTATTTATCTAAAAAAAAGGTTGGGGGAGAGGGGGGGGATATATTGGAGGGAAAATCCTGCTCTGTTTGCAGTCTTAACGAGCCAAAGGAAAATAAAAAAAAGTCACAAAAAAGTCAAACAGAGACAAGGTCATACAAAACACAGGGGCTTGGTGAAAAATGCCAGCCGAGTGACCTGGTGATACAGGGTTCGAGGCAAAAATATGTGAGGGAAGAGGCAGTACAGCACAGATCCTGCTTCACCTACCAACTGACTCGCGAATAAACTACGTCTTGTCACGCCAAGTTGAGCACGGCATTCAATTATGACCTGTCACTATACATGTCTTTAAGTAGGTCAGTGATGGCTAAGTATGCCAAGGTACCAAGTGAACCTCTCTCACGTCAGCCTCAGCCAAAGTCTCGGACACTTTTATTTTTTTTATTTAATGGTCATCATTGTTGTGACCGGCTCTGGGGGATGGCTCTTGTGTCCTACAGTTTATCTCTGTTACTTCCTGATCATGTGTCGCAGTACATACAGTGATATACAGGTTCTGCACGACACCTGTCAACACCTGCATGGGACCACTACTGATTATGGTGGTCGTTAGGTGTTTCCCTATATACATCACGCCCCGGGAGCAGTGCCTCTTGCACCGCTCCCTCATGAGGCATGACGGTGACGATGGTGTGAGCCGCGAGCGTTAGGGTAGCGAGGGGTACACGCCTCGCCTCCAGTGACCACGTCTCCAGCAGGCAGGAGGCAGAGGGCGGCCTGGACCCGCCCTCAAGCAGGGCCAATACTCGTACGTGAGTCAACATGAGACATTTCTAACAAGGTTCACTCAAGGTTACATCACTGGAGGTCAGGCTATGTTACGTTCTTTGACATAAAAACAGTTGAAAGCAGTTACTTTAATGGTGTTCCGTGCAAGTTTATAGGTTACTCTTGCATCACTCCGGCCAACATGAAAAGTTAATCTACTTGAGACTCGGTTAGATTATGTTCGTCGGCTTCACTTGCCTTACTAGGTAAAAAAAAAAATTCAAAAAGATAAAAAAGAATAAAAGAAAATCAAAATCACTGTTATGAAACAACTTTGATAATCTGGGTCACGATAATCTCGAGACAAAGTCTAGTGAACGACAGGATTTACTGGTGAGCAATGGTTGTTGTGACTGGGAACATGTGATAATGGTTCTTGGGATTTTAGTTGTTTTGGTCCTAAATCTTGGAATACAGATTGGTGAGCATGTTCACATCACGAGAGAATACAACATCGATAGGTCAAAATTCAACTACACCACCACGCCACAGAGTTGCATTGGTAGCACTTGCTGACTTGTCCACACACAGGGAACTAACCTGGTTAACCCATACAACTGCTCGTAACAAGGGGTTGAGCAGACAACACTATAATGAGTACTTTTAGACCTCCTCCCTCGTGAGTAACCTGACGCGCTCATTCAGTAAGGCTCAGTCGCGTCGACTGAACACAACAGGTGGGTCGGCTGTGGGGCGGCGGCGCGGGGGGCCTTCCTGACTGAGAGCGTCTCTACTGCGGGAGGAGTAAGGGAGAGAGGGGGCCCCAGTGGACAATGTGTGTCTCTCTCTCTCTTGTGGACAGGTCAGCGAGGCTTGATATTGTTACTAAAACAACTACTGTCCTCTAATATGTGTGGAATACTTCAATAAACAACAGGGATATTGTAAATACATTAAGCTTAGCCACAGACAAAAGAATGCAAGCTGACACAGAAATTGAAAACTGTCCCAGAAAAATTTACCTGTGGAGAGACCTGTTATTGAAACCTGAGACCTGCAGAGTTGTAGCCTCATTGGTGGACGGGTCTGTCTGGCATGTGACTGGCCGCTAATGCCAGTGAAGTCATAATCATTCTCGTTTCTGATTGGCTAGCATTTACCTGTACACTATATGACGTCAGGGCCAAGCCTTATGTCTGCGTTGGGACTGGCTATTGGTGGAGGGGGGAGGGATACATCATTTCTGATTGGCTAGTTACTGTCCTGATGCCAAATGGTACACCAAGAGGAAAAATATTCAAACAGGAGGAAATATTCAGAGATGTACAGCATACAGCTGGTAGATGTACAGCATACAGCTGGTAGATGTACAGCATACAGCTGGTAGATGTACAGCATACAGCTGGTAGATGTACAGCATACAGCTGGTAGATGTACATCATACAGCTGGTAGATGTACAACATACAGCTGGTAGATGTACAGCATACAGTCGGTAGATGTACAACATACAGCTGGTAAATGTACAGCATACAGCTGGTAGATGTACAGCATACAGCTGGTAGATGTACAGCATACAGCTGGGAGATGTACAACATATAGCTGGTAGATGTACAACATACAGCTGGTATATGTACAGCATACAGCCGGTAGATGTACAGCATACAGCTGGGAGATGTACAACATATAGCTGGTATATGTACAACATACAGCTGGTAGATGCACAGCATACAGCTGGTAGATGTACAACATACAGCTGGTAAATGTACAGCATACAGCTGGTAGATGTACAGCATACAGCTGGTAGATGTACAGCATACAGCTGGGAGATGTACAACATATAGCTGGTATATGTACAACATACAGTTGGTAGATGTACAACATACAGCTGGTAGATGTACAACATACAGCTGGTATATGTACAACATACAGGTGGCATATGTACAATACACAGCTGGTAGATGTACAAAATAAGCCGGTATATGTACAATTTACAGCTGATATATGAACAATATACATCTGGTAGATGTACAATATACAGCTGGTATATATATAATATACAGCTGGTAGGTGTACAATATATAGCTGGTAGATGTACAGCATACAGCTGGTAGATGTACAGCATACAGCTGGTATATGTACAATATACAGTTGATATATGTATAATATACAGCTGGTATATGTACAATACACAGCTGGAAGATGTATATGTACAATATACAGCTGGTGATGTACAACATAAAGCTAATAGATGTACATTTAGTGAATAAATTTGTAGTTACTGGGAAAGTATTCGGTCTAAACCATTAATAGTAATAATAATAATAATAATAATAATAATAATAATAATAATAATAATTATAATAATAATATGAGTACATATCACAAATATGTTGTATCTTTGTCTATGAGAAATATAAAGATTGAACACTGTGTGTACCTGTGCACTATGCACATATTTCTGTTACATGTTTGTATATGAACTGTGTGTGTGTGTGTGTGTGTGTGTGTGTGTGTGTGTGAAAATCCTTTGACATCTCTATACATACACACACAACTATGGGGGTCATGGCTGAGGCAGTACATATGGGGCAAGGGGCGGGAGGAAAGGGATGGTGGGGTAAGGGGCGGGAGGAGGGGGTTGAGGGTGGTGGTAGTTACCACATACAAAATAGCAAAAAAACGACGTCCACGAAAATCCCTGAGGACAACCCGAGGAGAGAGAGAGAGAGAGAGAGAGAGAGAGAGAGAGAGAGAGAGAGAGAGAGAGAGGTGAGGAGGACTATGAGGGAAGCAACTGGATGGTGTGTGTAGACCGGCAGTGTGACTGTTGGACGACCAGCGACAGTGACACGGACAGCAGAAGCTACAGAAAGAACGATGGAAGTAGTGGAACAAGAGCAATGACAAAAAAGCATTAACAGTAGCAGGAATAGTAAAACTATAGCAGTCGTAAGTAGTAGTAGTAGTAGTAGTGGTAGTAGTAGTAGTAGTAGTAGTTGTAGTAGTAGTGGTAGTGGTAGTAGTAGTAGTAGTAGTAGTAGTAGCAGTAGTAAGAGTAGTATTAGTAGTAGTAGTAGTGGTAGTAGAGTAGTAGTAGTGGTAGTAGAGTAGTAGTAGTGGTGGTGGTGGTGGTAGTAGTAGTAGTAGTAGTAGTAGTAGTAGTAGTAGTAGTAGTGGTAGTAGTAGTAGTAGTAGTAGTAATAGTAGTGGTAGTAGTAGTATTAGTAGTGGTAGTGGTAGTAGTAGTAGTAGTAGTAGTAGTAGTAGTAGTAGTGGTAGTAGTAGTAGTAGTAGTAGTAGTAGTAGTAGTAGTAGTAGTGGTAGTTGTAGTAGTAATGGTGGTGGTAGCAAGAACATCAGTAGTTGCAGCAGGAACAGCAACAAGAACAGCATCGGCGGCAAAAGCATTAGATGCAGCAACAAAAACAGCAAGACCATCAGCAAGAGCAGCAGCATTATCATCAATAACCGCCGACCATAACAGCGACAGCCGCAAGAACAGCAAACAGCAACAATAACAGCAAAGCAATATCAACATGAACAGCATCAGTAGTAGCAGCAGCAGACACTATAAAACAACAACAGCAGCAGCAGCAGCAGAAACAAATACAGCAACATCAGCAGCAGCCATCAGCACAAAGAACAATAAAACCACTAAGACCAGCAGCAGAACTAACCAGAACAGCAGCAGTAACAGCACCAGCGGCTATAACAGCAGTGACGGAAGCAGCAGCAGCAAAAACAACAAAAGAACAGCAGCCGGAACAAGAACATCTGGAACATTAACAACGAATAACAAAAACATGCAGCCACATCAATAATGACAACAGAGGCAGCAGCAGCAACAACAACAACAGCTACAGCAGCATCCGCAACAACAACCACAGCAAAAGCAACAAACACACCAAGAACAGCAGCAACAACATTAATGACAGCAATTACAACAACGACAACAACAGCACGAGCAGCAATACATAAACAGCAAAAACAGCAAGAACAACAGCCACAACACAAAAAAGCAACAACAACAACAACGACCGCAGCGGTAGCCAGAATAACAACTACAACAAAAACGAAAAAATACACCAAGAACAGAGCAACAACACTATAACCAACAATAACAACAACAACAGGGAGGCAAGCCTTCCTACCGGAGTGGGGAAGGTGGTGGGAGGTGGGGAAGGGGGGCAGGAGGTGTTCTAAGTGGGTGGAGAGGGGGGGGGGAGGGAATGGGAATGAGGGATATGAACGTGGAAGTGATGTATACAAGAGAAGTATACGTGGATGGTGTATATGGGAAAAATGTACGTGGCGGTGTACATATAAGACGTACATGGGAGAAGTGTGTGTGTGTGTGTGTGTGTGTGTGTGTGTGTGTGTGTGTGTGTGTGTGTGTGTGTGTCGGAGAAGTGTATATGGAAGTGTACAAGTGTTTATCACATGTGAGAAGAGCAAGGGGGCGAAGTGTACATGGAAGCGTACAAAGGAGAAGTGTTCATGGAAGAAGCATGCGTGGAGGAAGTGTACATGGAAGGTGTGAGCACTGTATGTGGGGATGTGTATTCGTGGGATATGGACACGGAAGATATGTACATACGAAATATGTAGGTAGGAAAAAATGTACATGGCAGAAGTGTGCGTCGTAGAAGTGTACATTGCAGCAATGTGCAGACGTGAGAGTGGGTGCGCTCCGTCAGGTGGCAACGGCAAGATCGCTGCGTTCCATGGCGGGGTCTGAGCCAGCCAGCACCCAGCGTCGCCACAAGGTAATAAAGTAATGGCGGAATCCAGCCCGAGAGGAAAATTCTCGACGACTAAAGTGACGAAGAGCAAATAGCCCTGTACACGAGGCCAAGGCAACGACAGCCTGTTCAGACAGGGGAAGCTGCTCTTTACTTTCCCACCGTCACCACCACCACACCATCCCCACACCACCACCACCACCACCACACGGAGCGGCCAACTCCACCACTCAACACTTGGCGGGATGTTATTTTAGCGTACATGCAATAACTGAAGTGCCAAGAAAAGTCAGGGTAAAACAAAAGGTGAGGCAGAAAATTGCTCATGCACGGGCGTCAAAAACATGGGAGGGAGAGAGGGAAAGATGGGAGGGGTGGGAGGTGTGTGGGTGGAAGGGAGGGAAGGACATGAGGAATAAAAGGGAGTGGAGATAGGAGGGAAAAGTACGTTTTTCTACGAGTAGTTAGGACGACAGTGTTCCCTCCAGCACGGAGAGAGAGAGAGAGAGAGAGAGAGAGAGAGAGAGAGAGAGAGAGAGAGAGAGAGAGAGAGAGAGAGTGTGTGTGTGTGTGTGTGAAGGGGAAAGGACACGTACACACACGGCCAACCAATAAATCAATATCAGATACATGTCCACCGGCAGCAGGAGCATCCCCCCCTCCTCTCCCCATCTCCCTCTCTCTCTCTCTCTCTCCCCACCAGCAGCCAACTCCCCCTCTCCCCACAACCCTAACAACTGGTGCTTCCAACACCCACGCCCAAAAGATCTCCTCAACAACCAAACATCTCAATTTACGATAACAGCCGTCTACCTCGCCAGCCAACACCTCCCTGTGCTTCTCACAAGGTCACGCAGTGTTTGCTCGCCCATCCAACTTTATCCGCTCCAGCTATGTGGTGCGGTAAACATCAGGCAACGAAGGAGGGGGAAAAAAAAAGTGACATTTCCACCATCCTGAAGTCTTCTGCTGATAGCACCATTCAACAAAAGACTCTGTTATTAGTTCACTTTTATTAAAGCATGTTACTCATACAGCCATTGTGCAAATATGATATTTACACAATTAAATCCGGAATCAAAGTAGAACGATTTCGTCTCTCTGTGTGCGTCTCACTTGAACTACCAGACGTACGAGTAACATATGTTCCTGATGCACATTCAAAACGATCGATATGGCTGGCATGATACGAAGAAAATAAATAATCAAACTATTATCGTCGACCAGTCACGAGCACGGAGCCATAAAGAAAAGCGGGGGGGGCAACGGATATATTATATCAACTTGAATAATATTCACCGGGAAAAAAGACTGAGTTATCATGTCAGCAGCAAGGGTGTGCTGCCGGGGCTGCGGGGTCAACATCGTACCGCACCTGTTGCAGGGCCTCCGCCTCGACACTGGTTACTGTACTTGTCCTCGTGTTTGTGTTTGTGCGTTTTTATGGTGTTTTGTGCATTTCTTTGTGTGTTTATTGATTCTCCCCTTATATGTGTGAGTTACCGGCCACACATAAATGATCTCAAAAATGAACATGTTTCTTGTTTTCTGTACGCATGTCTTGCTTAATATATGGTGATGTGGGCCCCTGGCGCAGGCTGGGGGGGGCTTTAGGGAAGTGCCTCTTTACCATGCCACACATGCTCTCTCCAGCCTGTGATTCATCTTATGGTTCCTACCAACCAGGAGAGCAACCATATCAACCACTTGTTCAACCGAACCAGAACAATCAATTCTCTAACAGCCATTCAATCGTATAGGACATTTGCACTAGACAGTTTAACTACTCACCAAGCACTCCTATACAACCCATGAACACTCTCGTACGACCCTTAAGCACTCCGGTACGACCATTCAGCACCAAGGTACGACCCATGAGCACTTGGGACGACCCCTGGGCACAAAGGAATGACCCTTAAACACTCCAGTACGACCCTGTAGCACTCTGGTTACACCCCGAGCACGACCTCTTTAGCACGACATTACCACCCTTAAACATGACGCTACGACCTTTAATAAGACAGTTCTTCCCTTAGGTGTTAATGCCTGGCTTAGGGTCAGGTCAAAGGCCACACAGACCATTATACCAAGGGAGGCGTACTGTCGTGTTCAAGGGTCGTGTAGCTGTGCTTTACGAAGATAATAATAATTTTATTTTGTTGAGGAATTGGACCTACCTCCCCATGGGTCACATGACAACACATCTGATCGCAGCAAACGTCTCATCAGTCAAAATAATTTTCACTATGACTAATATTCAGCCAATCAACACACTACGATCCCTTCTGTTACGCCTAGCTAACCAATCAACGAACGTCTCTCTCTCTCTCTCTCTCTCTCTCTCTCTCTCTCTCTCTCTCTCTCTCTCTCTCTCTCTCTCTCTCTCACACACACACACACACAATATACATCTGACCAATCATCGAACTATCATTAAAGAGAATGTTTACCCAGTGACCAAAGAGCACGATTCTTTCTTCTTGCAAGATAATAAATTGATTCTAAAGACTCGCAATCCATCAGCAAATAGCTCTTCCGACAGTGATCCTAGCCGCATATACTCGAGCAACGCCCATCCTAGCCTAGCCCGCATTTATTTAGTACTATCCGAACACCACTTGCTCTGAGAATACTGATCTTAGTTCCAGTACTCTCACAACACCAACTCCAGAACTACACTGCTACAGCGGCTGTCACTGACAAGAGAGAGGAGGAGGGAAACACGACGGCAGACGAGACCAACTTATTATTTGTACACATACACAATCGACGTTTGCTTGCTAACTACAGGGACGCGTCAACTGCCGAATGCAAATGAGGTACAGTGGACAGTCTTATGATCCTGTAACTTTAACCAACTTGTTTTCTTTTCTGAATTTACCTCCTTTACCCTAACTTACATTAGGTTAACCCTGACCTCAAGTTATCTAACCTAACCCATCTTATATCTTATTCTAAACTTATATAATAATCCAACCCAACCCAAACTAACTACTATACTGTAAGGTTCACTAATGAACCGTTTTGTTTGATAACCTGACCTTTAACCCAAGCTAATCTGACCTTGAGATGCCGCAAATGATAAAAGTTCGATATCATTACCATTAACCTTGAAACTGCAATTCTTGCTAAAGTAACTTGAGCCAAACACTAATCTTAATGTACGCTAACCTCTAATATTAACTTACACTAACCCAGTATAACTTACACTACCCTAATCTCAACTTACATTAACCTAATCTTAACTTATACTAACCTAATCTTAACTTATATTAAACTAATCTTAAGTTACACTAACCTAATCTTAACTTATACTAACCTAATCTTAACTTGTACTAACCTAACTCAACTTATATTAAACTAATCTTAACTTACACTAACCTAATCTTAAATTACACTAGGCTTAACTTACACTAGGCTAATCTTAAGTTACACTAACCTAAACTTACATTAACCTAATTCTAAGGTACACTAACCTAACCTTAACTTACATTAATCTTAACTAACCTGTTAATAAAAAAGCTCTAAGCACGAGATTTTGGACATGCTTGTCTGTAGGCGAACGAACGTAGTAAATTGACGCGAACATAAAAATGGTGTACAGCGCTGCACATCACATCACTTTTATATAATCCATATCATTTATAGATTTCCATTATAAATTTGGAAGTATAATCAGTGCAGCATAATGGGAGTTCCGTCACTGTGGGAAGACAGTGTAAGATAATGCTACGCCAAGAGTTATACAGCACTCCCGGTGGTTGACCCCAGTAACTCATTATTGTCACAACCACCATCACCACCTACAACAACAACAATGATAGTTACTAAAAACAAACACAACAACCACAGTCACAACCAACATCAGCCTTAGTTACAACCAATAATAACTACAAACCACAAGGAACTGACAAGAAATGATTTCCGGTCAGACTCACACATGTGATGCTTGCGTCACCATTATAAAACCTCGCGAGCAAGACAGTTGCGACCCCATGCAGACGATGGTACGATCCTTGGGTGAGAGCACAGAGGGCGCGCACCGACGTGCTCAAGTGTGTGTGTGTGTGTGTGTGTGTGTGTGTGTGTGTGTGTGTGTGTGTTGCTCAAGAGGTTATCTGAGGAAAGTCTCCTGATCACATTACCGAGGACTGTAAACACATCATCTGGAGCCACTCGGTGCCCGAATGTGCCATCCACCACCATGACCCACAGCCGTGATGCTTCCCCTCACTGCTGCACCTTTAGAGTTCACCGTCTCCTCCCATTTTTTTCTTTCTCCCAGAGAGTAGTAAGGAGGTCAGAGCACGGCCAATCGACCTCCTCCAGGGGAAAATGTATTTAGGAAAAAGGAAATCTTTGATTCTTTACGTCACCCGTGTGGATGTTGGAGCCTCGGGGTAAGACAAAGGGAACTGGACGGAGAAGAGTTGGATGAAGATGGACGAAGAGGAGCTAGATGAAGAAGAGCTGGGTGACGTGGAGGTGGAGGAAGACAAGTTGGACGAGAAAAAGCTGCACGAAGAAGACATGGACGAAGAGGAGCTGAATGAACAAGAGATAGAGGACGACGAATTGGTTAAAGAGGTGCAAGACGAAGATCAGAAGGCCGAAGTAACCGCTTCAAGAACATCGTTCTAAGAGCAACAACAACAACAACAAGGGACACAACATTCACCCGTCCTATGCTTACGTCATACGGTAATGTGACATTCGTTATACGTTTTCAAGCGTGATCTGCTACAACTGTTGTACGTATGTTTGACGTTCAGTAAGGTGGACAATAGCTTCATTATCAGACAGCACTCGACTGACAATCGAAATACACGATACGACAGACAGACAAATGTTCACAGACGATCAGGTGTATGTCACTGTATGTTCCCCTCAATCCCCCCCTCCACCACTTCTCCACCGATGTCGGAACGAAAGTTTTGAATACACATCGAGGATAAAAGGCCGTCTTTAATCCAACCTTGGAGGGGTTCTCCTCATTCTATTTCCACCTGGTGAGGTTCACAACACGTGTTGTACATTCTCACCCACTTCGTTACCCTCCCCCCCCCTCCTTCCCCAACACAGGTCAAGGGGTCGTCAGATCTCACTCACAGTCCGTACCCTCAACCCTACAGCACGACCCTTCAGTAAGACAGCAGAGGAGGCTATGGGATCATCATGCCAAAGGGTCGTACGTGCCGTCGTGTTCAAGGGGTTAATTTCATTAATAGTGTGTGTGTGTGTGTGTGTGTGTGTGTGTGTGTGTGTGTGTGTGTGTGTGTGTGTGTGTGTGTGTCCTCAGCATTACCACTCAGCCCGCCAAATCACCGCAAGGCGAATTAAAGTTGCCTGGGTGTTTTGGGAGACGTTGGTGCATCGTGGTGGTGGTGGTGGTGGAGGTGCGTGGTGGTGGTGGTGGAGGTGCGTGGTGGTGGTGGGAGAAACGGAAAGATGGTTGTTATCATAGTTGTTGTTATTGTTGTTGTTGGTGGTGGTGGTGGTGTTGGTGGTGGTGTTGGTGGTGGTGGTGGTGGAGGTGCGTGGTGGTGGTGGAGGTGCGTGGTGGTGGTGGAGGTGCGTGGTGGTGGTGGTGGGAGAAACGGAAAGATGGTTGTTATCATAGTTGTTGTTATTGTTGTTGTTGTTGGCGGTGGTGGTGTTGGTGGTGGTGTTGGGGGACTATGTGTCGTGGGTTGTGTTGGCGGCGACAGTGCTGCTGTCATTGTTGTTGGTGATGGCAATAGCGTTCTTCATGGTGTGGGTGACGATAGTGCTGGTGGCGGATGTATTGTTGTTGGTGATGCCAGTGTTGTTGTTGTTGTTGTTGTTGTTGGTGGTGTTGGTGATGATAACCAGCAGGGGTGGGGGGTCTGCTGCTGCCCCAGCAGGTGCCTTGTGGCTGTACCTGAGCAGTAACTCACCTGGTGTGTCGGAGGTGTTGGTCAAGTGTGCGGGGGGAGGAGGGGGGGGGAACCGAGCACGCTCTCCCTGGGTGACGGGGCCGCTGCCTCTCCCAGCCTCCACCTCACTCGCTCACCTGCTCTGGTTGGCTAGTCCGCCGTGCAGATTTTCAAAATGGCGGAAGGACGGGACTTCAACGTTATTCACTTTCTTCTCCAGGGGAGCAACTGCACTTGATTGCCTTCATGAATTTTAATTTACATCCGCTGCTCGAGTCCCTCTTATTTATCATATTATTCTCGGCTGCATCAGGAAGGGCGCCGCCCCTGGCCGCTTCAGGTGTAAATAGAGACCACGAGCTTTGTTGCCCCTCGCGCTGGTACCTGCAGCGGCGATGGTGGCTTTCTAGCGAGCCAACCTCCCCAGCAGGAGCACCCAGGTCCTCTTAACTCAGGCTCCACCACTCAAAAATCACGATCACTAAACTAGACGACGAAGGAGGCACAGCAGGAGGGGACGGCGACAACAGGAGGCTACTACTACTACTGCTGGTGTTCCTACGGCTGCCATCTTGTTGTGGGGACGGTGTTGGGGCGGCCACCGCTCTGCCCTCTGGCCTTTCCTCTCACACTCCCACCTGGCACACCTTCTCAGCGTAGCGCACTTCGCCGGACTGAGGGAGGCGCCCCTTCCGAGGCCCACACCGACGCTGCTGCTGCTGGAGCACGTCAGAGTGAGGGAGGGCGCCGGGAGGGAGGGAGGAGGGAGGGAGGGAAGGCGGGAGATAGCAGGTAGGTAGGCGAGCGAAAGGGAGGCGGCCAGGTGAGGGAGGAAGGGACCAGGTGATGGAACGGAGCGGCTATGTGAGAGAGCGAGGAACCAGGTGATGGAAGGGGAAAGTCAGGTGAGAGTGGGAGGGAGGCGGACAGGTGAATAAGGAGGCATGTAGGTGAGGGAGGGAGGGAGGGAGGAAGAGACAGCCAGGTAAGGAAGGAGGAAGGGAGGGAGGTGGCCAAGCGAGGAAGGGGGAAAGGAGGGAGGCGACCAGGTGAGGGAGGAGGGAGGCGGCCAGGTGAGGGAGGAGGGAGGCAGGTAGGTGAGGCAGAGAGGATGCCAGATGAGGAAGGACGCAGCCAGGTGAGAAAGACAAGGAGGCAGGTAGGTGAGGGAGGGAGAGAGGCGGCCAGGTGAGGAAGAGGGGGAGATGGCCAGGTGAGCAAGGAGGCAGGCAGGTGAGGGAGGGAGGGAGGGAGGGGAGCAGGTGAAGGCAGGGGCGGCGGTGGCGGTGGCGGCAGGTAGGTGTTGTGCTGTTAAAGGGGAAATTTAAAGACGGAGTGTTGTGATAAGGTGGACGAGGCCGGTATTTATAGATGGTCTAAGGGAAGACCAGTGCCGGAGGGTGAGGGAGGGACGCAGGGAGAGACGCAGTGTTGGAGAGGCTGTGGGAGTGTACCATTGGAGGGTGTGCTGGGGGGGGGGGATGTGGAAGGATGGCTGGGAGAGTAACAGTGAAGGGAATGTATGGGAGGGGGAGGGAGGGAGGCTAGGAGAGTACCACTGGAGGGTGAGGGAGGGTCATTGGGGGAGTACCTGGCGGGTGGGTCGTGTTGGTACAGCTGACGAATGAAGATTTACAGAGGCAACTGGTGGTGATGGTGGTGTAGGTTGGGTAGGAGTGGTGGTGATGGTGGTGTAGGTTGGGTAGGAGTGGTGGTGATGGTGGTGTAGGTTGGGTAGGAGTGGTGGTGATGGTGGTGTAGGTTGGGTAGGAGTGGTGGTGATGGTGGTGTAGGTTGGGTAGGAGTGGTGGTGATGGTGGTGTAAGCAAGGTAAGAGTGGTGATGGTGGTGTAGGTAGGGTAGGAAGGGTGATGATGGTGCTGTAGGTAGGGGAGGAGTGGCGGTAATGGTGGTGTGGGCAGGGTAAAAGTGGTGGTGAAGGTAGGGTACGAGTGGTGGAAGGTGGTGTAGGTAGGATAGGACTGGTGGTGAAGGTGGTGTAAGTAGGATAGGAGTGGTGGTGATGGTGGTGTAGGCAGGGTAGGAGTAGTGGTGATGGTAGTGTAGGCAGGGTAAAAGTGGTGGTGATGGTAGTAAAGGTAGGGTAAGAGTGGTGGTGATGGTGGTGTGGGCAGGGCAGGAGCGGTGGTGATGGTGGTGTAGGTAACGCAGGAGTGGTGGTAATGGTGATGAAGGTAGGGTAGGAGTGGTAGTGATGGTAGTTTAGTAGGGTAGGGGAAGTGATGATGGTGGTGTAGGTAGGACAGAGTGGTGGTGATGGTGGTGTAAGTATGCCAGGAGTGGTGGTGAAGGTGGTGTACGTCGTATGGGGTGGTGGTGATGATGGTGTAGGTAGGGTAGAAGTGGTGGTGATGGTGGGGTAAGTAGGGTAGGAGTGGTGGTGACGGTGGTGTAACTGTGGTAGGAGTTGTGGTGATGGTGGTGTAAGGAGGGCAGGAGTGGTGGTGATGTTGGTGTAGGTAAGGTAGGAGTGGTGGTGTAAGGAGAATAGTGATGGTGGTGTAGGGAGGGTAGGAGTGGTGGTGATGGTGGTGTAGGGAGGGTAGGAGTGGTGGTGATGGTGGTGTAGGGAGGGTAGGAGTGGTGGTGATGGTGGTAAAGGTAAGGCAGGAGTGTTGGTAATAATGGCGCAGTTAGTGTAAGAGTGGTGATGGTGCTGTGAGTAGGGTAGGGGTGGTGGTGATGGTGGTGTAGGCAGGGTAGGAGTGGTGATGGTGGTGGTGTAGGTAGGGTAGGAGTGGTGGTAATGGTGATGTGGACAGGGTGGGAGTGGTGGTAATGGTGCAGAAAGGGTAGGAGTGGTGGTGATGGTGTAGGTAGGGTAGGAGTGGTAGTGGTGGTGGTGTAGATAGGGTAGGAGTAGTAATGATAGTGGTGTACGTAGGGTGGAGTGGTGGTGGTGGTAGAGTAGGAGTGATGGTGGCGTACGTAGAATAGGAGTGGTGGTGATGGTGGTGTAAGTAGGGTAGAAGTGGTGGTGATGGTGGTACAGGTAGGGCTGGAGTGGTGGTGACAGAAGTAGAGATAGGGTAGGAGTGGTGGTGATGGTGGTGTAGGAAGGGCAGAAGTGGTGGTGATGGTGGTGAAGGCAGAGTAGGGGAGTGGTGGTCATGGTGGTCTAGATAGGGTAGAAGTGGTGCTGATGGTGAGGTAGGTAGGGTAATTGTGGTGGTGATAGTAGTGTGGGTAGGGTAGTAGTGATGGTGAGGTAGGTAGGGTAGTGGTGGTGGTGTAGGCAGGGCAGGAGTGGTAGTGACGATGGTGTAGGCAGAGTAGGAGTGGTGGTGATGGTGGTGTAGGTAGGGAAAGAGTGGTGGTGATAGTAGTGTACGTAGGGCAGGAGTGGTGGTGATGGTGGTGTAGGTAGGGCAGGAGTGTTGGTGATGGTATTGTAGGTATGGTAGAAGTGGTGGTGAGATGGTGATGCTGGTGTAGGTAGGGTAGGGGTGATGGTGATGGTGGTGCAAGTAGAGTAGGTGTGGTGGTGGTGTAGGTAGGGTAGGAGTGGTGGTGGTGTAGGTACGGTGAGAGTGTGGTGGTGTAAGTAGGGTAAGACTGGTGGTGATGGTGGTGTAGGTAGGTTAGGAGTGGTGGTGATAGTGGTGTAGGTAGGGTAGGAGTGGTGGTGATGGTGGTGTAGGTAGGGTAGGAGTGGTGTTGATGGTGGTGTAGGTAGGGTAGGAGTGGTGTTGATGGTGGTGTAGGGTCGGTGGTGATGGTGGTGTAGGTATGCACTTGGTGCTGATGGTAGTGTAGGCACGGTAAGAGTGGAGGTGATGGTGGTGTAGGTAAGGCAGGAGTGGTGGTGATGGTGATACAAGTAGAGTAGGAGTGGTGATAATGATGGTGTAGGTAGGGTAGGAGTGGTAGTGATGGCGGGGTAGGTAGGGCAAGGGTGGTGGTGATGGTGGTGTGAGTATGCCAGCAGTGGTGGTGATGGTGCTGTAGGTAGGGTAAAAGTGGTGGTTATGGTGCTGTAGGTGGGGTAAAAGTGGTGGTTATGGTGTTGTAAGTAAGGGTAGGTGTGGTGATGGTGTTGTAAGTATGGGTGGGTGTGGTGGTGTAAGCAAAAGTGGTGGCATAAAAGATGCTAAGAGTGGTGGTGTAAGGGTAAGGTGGAGGGAAGGAGGAGAGAGGGAAGTGTCGGAGGGAGGGGAGGATGAACGGGATGTGCTGGAGAGGGATAGTGTAGAAAGGATGAATGGGGTGGGGAGGATGGGCATTGTGGAGCTTCGAGTCTCCAACACCGACCTGGCGTCGTGGTGAGACAAGCGGTCTACGGTAATTGTGCCATCCAGCAACTAACATGCACCACATGTGACCTAGGGTGGATCAGAGACCAGGTAACGAGAACCTCATGTGACCCAGGGTGGGTCAGAGGCCAGGTAACGAGAACCTCATGTGACTTTGGATGGGTCAGAAGACAGGTACCACGTATCTCATGTGACCTAAGGTGGGTCAGAGGCCAGGTAAAATGTCCAAGAGAAAATGTCCATCCGCTTCTGACTTCCCCACATCATACCTCACAAATACCCTGACACCAGTGCACTAACTCAGTCCAGCGCGCCACAGGCGGTGACACCAGAACACATCTTGGCCACATGACTCCAGGCTCACCTTTCCCCTTCGGCCGGTACATCGCCAATGCTTGTCTCCTGAAGCAGATGAGATATTGGACCTACTACGGCCAAGCTTCCTGCGGCACAAAGTACAAACGGCAACTGCCCACTGACTCAGGACCTCGTCAACGTCTCCTACTTGGCATACACGTAACGCCTCCCTCACCTCACACAGCGTCGCGGTAACCCTGCCAACTTCATCTCACCTCCACTCAACTCTTCCTCACCTTCAGCTCTCATCCTGATGTATCCTTATTAGAGCTTCACCACCTCTCTACTGAACCAATATAAAGCACCGAGTTGTTATCTGTGCTTCCCAACCCTACTTTCTGCCCTCCTTATTACACACAACAACTATACACCCGCTAAAATGGGAAGGACACAGTGGGAAGGAGGAAACGGCAGAGGAGGAAGGATGGAATGGGTGAAGGGACCGGGTGGGGGTTATGACCAGATGGAGAGTGATGGGGCAAGGGAGGGACGAGGTAGGGGGGGGGGGAGGACACCATGGGGAAGAGGAATGGGGTTAGAAAAGAAAGCCAAGGGGTGCTAGGAAAGAGGGACGGGGAGCATGGATGGGATGGGGTAAGGACAGGCTTGGAAAGAACGGGTGGGGTGGGGGTATGAAGATGTAAGGAGGGAAGGAGGTGGGTGTGTGAGGAGTTGGGAGGGAGAGAGATGGCCAAGACAATGTCAAGCAATGTCGGTGGATGTCAGGAAAGGTCGGGAGAGTCAAGGGCTCGGGGTCACCAGGCCAGAGAGGGACGGGAAGGTGGAGTAAGAGGCTCCAGGTCATCAGGCCAGAGAGGGACGGGACTGAGGGTCAGGAGGCTCTGAGTCAGGGAGCCTCAGAGGGTTGGGGAGAGAAAGGTCTCCGTGAAGGGTTATGAGGGTAGAAAAGTCCTAGGGAGGGTCAAGGAGGGTCGTAAGTTGCTAGGAAAGGTCATGGAGGGTAGTGGGGTGTTAGGGAAGGTCATGGATAGAAGGAGGGTGTCAGGGAGGGTCATGAAGAGAATGAAGGTGCCAGAGAGAGAGAGAGAGTTATGGAGTATTTGAGGGTGCTAGGATGGGTCATGAAGGGTAGGAGGGTGCCAGGGAGGGTCATGGGATATATCAGGGTGCTAGAAATAGTCATGGAGGGCACAGAAAAGGGCCAGGGAGGGTCATGAAAGGTAGAATGGTGCTAGAGAGGGTTAAGTAGTAAACAAAGGAGCCAAGGAGGGTCATGAAGGTTAGGATGGTGCTAGAAAAGAGGGTAGGAAAAAACCAGAGAGAGTTATGCAGGATAGGGGATGCCAGGGAGGGTCATGGCGAGTAGGAGGATGACGGCGAAGGTGGAGGGTGGCGGGGAGGCTCAGCAAGCGTCAGGGAGTGTCGAGGCTGATAAGAGAACGGCAGGAGGGTTGCAGAGGACAGAACTTCAAGGAGGGTTGGGAAGTATTAGGGAGGTCTGTGAGAGTGTCAGGGAGCGTGAAGAGCGAGAGTGTCAGGGAGGATGAAGAGTGAGTGTGTCAGGGAGGGTGGGAGAGTAGGACTGTCAGGGAGGGGTGGAGTGTCAGTGTATCAAGGAAGATTGGAAGAGTGACTGTGTCAAGCAATACCAGGATGGCTCGAGCAGTATAAGCTGTGATTGTGGGAGAGGCGCAGGAAGGGCAGAAAAATGTTAGGAATGATCGGACAGTGTTAGGGAGGATCAGAGGGAGTCGGGAAAGGTTTGGGACTGTAGGGGTTGATAAGAGAGACAGAGGAGAGGTTTAGGAGAGTAAGGAAGCATCACAAAGTCAGAAAGGGTTTTAAGGGTGTAAGTGAGGACCTGGGAGACTAGGGAGAGGTTCTGGAGTGTAAGGAAGGAACTAAAAGAGTCAGGAGGGGTTTGAGATTGTATATGAGGATTCAGGGAGGGGCTAGGAAATGATCTGGAGTGTCACCGAGGTGAAGGATTGTTGGGGTGAATCGGGGAGGATCTGGGAATCTCAAGAAGGATCGGAAGCATCTGGGAGGATCCAAGAGTTCTCAAGAGAATCCGAAAATGTCAGGGAGGGGGGGAAGAGCGTTACAGAGGTAGCCACAAGTGTCAAGGAGGGGAGGAGGAAAGCCTTAGGGAGGATCCAGGAGAGTCAGGAAGGGTCAGAGAGGCTCAAGAAATGCTGGGCAGGTCGGGGTGGATCATGAACTCTTGGCAAGGGTTGCGCAGTGGAACGGTGGGAATTCCAGGGAGGGTCACCGAGAGTTAGGATAGATCTAAGGGCGTCAAGGAAGGGCGGAAAGTCAGCAAGGCTTTGAGAATGTCAGGGGAGGTCAGTGAATGTTAATGACGGTTCGAAACTGCCGAGGGGAGATCAAGGAGTGTCAGGAGGACCCGGGAATGCCCAAAAGCATCTAGGAAGGTTTGCAATTTTTTTTTTTTTTTTGCGAACCCGTGTGTGTCAGGGAGGATGGGATAGTGTAGCCTCTGTCTGTGTCGAAAAAGGTCTGGTAGCATTTTTAGTGTGTTGGGAAGCTGAAAGAGTACAAAAGAGTATCCCAGAGCATCCAAAAGGATCTGCGAATGTCGAAAGATATCGAAGAGTGCCAGAAAGGATCTGGAAGTGCCAGAGAGTATCAGGGGAGTATGGGAGTGTCATAGAAGACTGGGGAGTGTTACAGTGTGTCGGAAAGTGTTAGGGAAGATTAAAGAATATCACTGAAGACTAGGGGAATATCAGAGAGGATCTGGGAGTGTCTGACAACATCGAGCAGTATCAAGGAAGATACAAGAGTGTCATAAAGGACTGGGGAGAGTCAGGGTGGGTACATCAGTGTCAGAGAATTTCCTGTGAGTGAAGGAGGAGGTGGGCGTACCACCGGTGGCCAGGGAGGGGTAAGGCTGGTGCATCAGCGGGAGGGTGAGTTGGGAGGAAACCGGAAGTATGGTGAGAGATAGGTGGGAACCGGATGTGTAGTGAGAGATGGGAGGGAACCGGAAGTATAGCGAGAGCTGGGAAGGAGCCGGAAGTATGATGAGAGATAGGAGGGAACCCGAAGTATAGCGAGAGCTGGGAGGGACCCGGAAGTATAATGAGAGATAGGAGGGAACCGGAAGTACAGTGAGATCTGGGAGGGAACCGGAAGCATGGTGAGAGATAGGTGGGAACCGGAAGTGTAAGGAGAGATAAGAGGGAACCAGAAGTATAGTGAGAGCTGGGAGGGACCCGGAAGTATGGTATAAAAAATCATTGTCCAAGAGAGTCGGGGGTAAGGAGGGAGGGGCTGGGGTTCAGCGTGAGTGGTGGGAGCGGAGAGAGACGGGAGGGAGGGGCGGGCGAGGAGGAGCAAGAGCCACAGGTGGGAGAAGTGAGAGCGGCTCTGGTAGATGGCCTGAATATTTGATCGTGGCTAAGTGACTTGTCTAATACATCATTCATGTTTGATGGCGACCCCGCCTGCTCTAGACCTCCCCCCGCCCTCCCGGCGGGTAAAGGAGAGGGAGGGAGGGAGGGGAAAGGAGAGGAGGGGGTTGGCCGCACTATATCCCTCCCACCCAACACATCCTTCCTCCCCTCCACCTTCTCCATTATCTCTAAACCCGTCTAACAACAGACACCTGTCACCTCACCAACCCTCCCTCTACAACACGAGATGTTGTCCTTCTCAATCTCTTTTTTTTTTTTTCTTTCACATGGAAGGTTGTGATAGTGGAGGGTATATGGAGGGGTGACACAGGGAGGGGTCTTCACCTGCAGTGAGCGCGGTATGACCACTGGGAGGGTGGTTGGAGGAAGTGGATGGGAGTGAGGCGGCCTGAGGGTCACGCGCCAGTTTTCATCTTATTTTGTCTTAGTGGTAATTTGAACCCTTGTGACGACGAGGCTGCCAGCGATAGTCTCGTCCGGGGGAACTGTGACTGAGGTACTGTGACGGACGCTGTGAGTAGGTCATTGTTACGGACCTGTGACGGGGGCTCTGTATTGCGGACTACTGTTACACTGAGACTCTAACGGCATGTGTTACGGGTTACTATAACGAAGAGGCTGTGACGGTGGCATTTTGCAGGATATTGTTACGGAGGAACTGTGACGGTGAAACCCGTGACGAACACACAATATAAACTATAATTTTCTAGTCATTAACGCATCCATTCACTTCTCATTATCATCATATTTAATAAATGATCATAACAAATATAATATATAAAATGTTACAAAAGCTATAAACAATTATATACAAATAAAATTTCAGCCAATTTATTTACATAATATTTTTTTTGTAAAAGTTAATGTACAATAAACAGGTACGTTTTTGGTTAATGCTAATTTAAGGGGTAACGGCTTTATTTTCATGGAAACAGCTGACCCCCACAAATTAAGGCTATCATGAAAAGAATGGTAATAATCCCGTGTACATGTATAGCAAAGGGGTTATGTTTAGTCTAAATATATACATACACTGTGTATACAGACCGTCGGTACACAGCCTTGTATGCACGCCCAACACATGAATACACAAATACTCGTACACACATACGGACATACGTGTCGACATGGTTTTCAAGTGGGATTAAGTGGGAAATACTTCCACAGTTAGACGACCATCTTAGGAACAAAGGACTCTATCTGAGGAACCTTTTGCAGATGGGTTGGAGTGAGCCTGCGGCGTGCTGCAAGGGGGTCTGTTCTGGGGTCTGTGCGGACGTCTTCCCAGAAGGTACGGACCCTCAAAACCATGTTTCCTGATGCGGCCATGATCATAAGGGAAGTGTAAGGCAAAGAGGATGACATCAACGTTCAAGTGGACCAAGACGAACTCCAAAGTTGATCTCATGTATATCATAAGAATACCTGATGAATGGAATATTCACATGATGAAACTGTGAATATAGACAGCATACACAAGTTGGCCAAGTTGTAAGACAGTCGAGAGAAAGTTCAAGAGATGGGGCCCCACGTGTGTAGGACTCCCTCCCTGTGCAGTACAGACAGATAATCACAAACGTGAAAACAAGTCTATCGCGGGACAATGGCAGTCTATCGCGGGACAATGGCTCTATCTGTGAGCTTTGGAGTGAATATACAAGATGTAAACAATGAACAGCAAATACATCCATGCATAGAGAGGAAGTGTATGTAAATAAGAGTGAGATCAGTATACAGGGGTAGAGAGAAAGTGTCTGTGAGTGAGCACAATATACAGAGGTAACGAGGAACTGTATGTAAGAGTACATGAAACTGAGAGTTAAGAGATGCGCGAGTGAGAACATACGGGACTCTCCCCGCTCGAACACTTTCAGCTCTGGATAGAACAAGGCTGTACCAACGAGACCAGCAGAAGCCACCAATTATATATGTAATTACTTCGTTATACTGTTATTACATCGTGCCTCCCCAATCTCCTGAATATTCCCTACCACCATACAAACATTCAAACATAACCATGCTCTCCACATTTACAAGTTCATCATTCCTTCAATTCATCTACTACTATAATAATATATATAAAAGCTTCTTTATCTCTTAAAAAATCATATTCTGCTGAATTTCATATTATGTTCTGCGGGTGTTCTGTGCTTACGTCTTTCAAAGGAATTACGCAGCATCAGTCCACCGAATCCTTTTGACAGTGTTTGTGATGTGGAGATGAGAGACTCGCATGTTAATGTGGTATGATTCAACACACATCCAGGTCACTCATACACTAACATGTGTAAACTTTTCACTTAACTTAGGAGGCGCAAATATAATGTCGGCGATGGAGCTGAAGCAAAACGTATCCATGCTGCTGCTTTCAACTACTCTAATTGGTCAGTCATTCCATATGTTAATAATGCTGATGAAGGACATTGTACTACACCGCCTCATCTGAATCATGTCGTTTTTGTCCATTCGTTTGTAACTATCACTGCGAGTGAAATGAGATCACTCCAGCCTTATGTCGTCTGTTATACCGAGACTGTCCAAGCATCTGGCAACTTTGAACACTTGTGTTAAATCACCTTTTAACCTTCTCTTTTCTCAGCTAAATATATCGAAGTCGTCTTGTTGGCTCTCATGGGATTGGTGTCACCCCAAGACCCCTTTTTCCAGGGGCTTCTGGAATTCCAGGCACTGCGCTACGCTCAGTAGGAGGGAAAGGATGGACTCTTCTGAAGCGAGTGATTTCTTCGACAAGACAACCGCGTTTCGTCAACTGACAATGATACAGCCTCGGGTAAAGGTGACGCTTTACTCGCTGTGTAACCTGAAGCAGGCGGAGTCCGGTAACATTTTGAACACATACACTCTTGGTGCTCGCTTGGTTGTTTGGGCTTACAGCCCACCAACTGCTAGGGTCATTAAGGTCGTCAATCCCAAGGATATTCACTCAATTTCTCCGTACCGTGTACACACAACATCTGTTCTTCCTTCCGTGTATCTCTGGTCAGGTGTCTGACCACCTACCCTGGCTCGCCCCCCCACACAAGGAGGTCCACCACACGCAGCCCATGATGACCTGCCACACTGCACCACCACACGGGAAGGTTGTCTGGGTGAAGAATAACTCATTCATGCAGACTGGACTGGTGAAGGAGAACACTGTACACGAAGTAAGAGAGTACGTCACAGCCATCAAGTCTATGAATATTGTTTATATATATATATATATATATATATATATATATATATATATATATATATATATATATATATATATATTATTTCTATTTTTTTCATACTATTCACCATTTCCCGCGTTAGCGAGGTAGCGTTGAGAACAGAGGCGACTAGAAGGAGTGGAGCGGGGGACTGGAAATCTCCCTCCCCATTTTACTTTTCCAAAAGAAGGAACAGAGAAGAGGGCCAAGTGAGGAATCTTACCTCTAAGGCTGTCATCTGTTCTCGAACGCTACCTTGCTAACGCTGGAAATGAACATATATATATATATATATATATATATATATATATATATATATATATATATATATATATATATATATATATATATATTCATTGATTTATTAATCAATTTATTCATTCAATATACTTAATCGCCATCTCCCGCGTCAGCAAGGTGGCGCAAGGAAACAAACGAGGAATGGCCCAACCCACCCACGTACACATGTATACACATAAACGCCCATATACGCATATATACACACATATACATTTCAACGTATGCATAACATATACATACAAAGACATATACATATATACACATGTACATTTTCATACTTGCTGCCTTCATCCAAACCCAGTCGCCACCCCGCCACACATGAAATATCCTCCGTCTCCACCAGCGAGGTTATATATATATATATATATATATATATATATATATATATATATATATATATATATATATATATATATATATACTTCATATTATTTAATGTCTATCGACTTTTGAGATGTCATTAACCCTGAAGTCATTCTATACAAGCTAAACATATCTATTTCTATCTATATACCTATCAATCTATCTATCTTTAGTTCCTCAAGTTTCCAGTCATGTCTTCAGAATTCAGCAGCCGCTAAGACTGCCATGGGCATTCTTTTCCATACATTTTTTCGCCTCAAAATCTAGAGAGAGAGAGAGAGAGAGAGAGAGAGAGAGAGAGAGAGAGAGAGAGAGAGAGAGAGAGAGAGAGAGTGTGTGTGTATTGGTCTTTATTCTGACCGTACGAGGAGGCCTGCAGACACGTTCCTCCCTGCCCGCCCCCCTGCAGGATGGTGCTCACACCATCGCCAGCAGGAGTCACTGGTTCCCCGGGACACGCCTCGCACAATGTCACGATAAAAGCATGGTGGCACCTCCGGCAGTGCCTCTCCCTCAACGTATACTGGGTAAGGAAAGCAATTAACTTAATGAACTCATGTTGGGAGGAAGGATAATTTCCTCAGAGAAAAAAAATATATATATAGCTATGAAAACTGCCTCTTCTCCCCACCCACCTCCAAAATAAAATAGAAAAGGAATCAAGAACTTTCTCGTTGACAATCAATGACATTTTCAAGACTTGACCTCATTCGGGAGGTCAGACATACAGGAAATATTCTCCCATAACACTACCACCTGGCTCTGACCAGCCCCTCCCATAACACTACCACCTGGCTCTGACCAGCCCCTCCCATAACACTACCACCTGGCTCTGACCAGCCCCTCCCATAACACTACCACCAGGCTCTGACCAGCCCCTCCCATAACACTACCACCTGGCTCTGACCAGCCCCCTCCCATAACACTACCACCTGGCTCTGACCAGCCCCTCCCATAACACTACCACCTGGCTCTGACCAGCCCCCTCCCATAACACTACCACCTGGCTCTGACCAGCCCCTCCCATAACACTACCACCTGGCTCTGACCAGCCCCTCCCATAACACTACCACCTGGCTCTGACCAGCCCCTCCCATAACACTACCACCAGGCTCTGACCAGCCCCCTCCCATAACACTACCACCAGGCTCTGACCAGCCCCTCCCATAACACTACCACCAGGCTCTGACCAGCCCCTCCCATAACACTACCACCAGGCTCTGACCAGCCCCCTCCCATAACACTACCACCTGGCTCTGACCAGCCCCTCCCATAACACTACCACCTGGCTCTGACCAGCCCCCTCCCATAACACTGCCACCTGGCTCTGACCAGCCCCTCCCATAACACTGCCACCTGGCTCTGACCAGCCCCTCCCATAACACTGCCACCTGGCTCTGACCAGCCCCTGCCATAACACTACCACCTGGCTCTGACCAGCCCCTCCCATAACACTGCCACCTGGCTCTGACCAGTCCCTCCCATAACACTGCCATCTGGCTCTGACCAGCCCCTCCCATAACACTACCACCTGGCTCTGACCAGCCCCTCCCATAACACTGCCACCTGGCTCTGACCAGCCCCTCCCATAACACTGCCACCTGGCTCTGACCAGCCCCTCCCATAACACTACCACCTGGCTCTGACCAGCCCCTCCCATAACACTGCCACCTGGCTCTGACCAGCCCCTCCCATAACACTATCACCTGGCTCTGACCAGCCCCTCCCATAACACTACCACCTGGCTCTGACCAGCCCCTCCCATAACACTACCACCTGGCTCTGACCAGCCCCCTCCCATAACACTGCCACCTGGCTCTGACCAGCCCCTCCCATAACACTACCACCAGGCTCTGACCAGCCCCTCCCATAACACTGCCACCTGGCTCTGACCAGCCCCTCCCATAACACTGCCACCTGGCTCTGACCAGCCCCTCCCATAACACTACCACCTGGCTCTGACCAGCCCCTCCCATAACACTGCCACCTGGCTCTGACCAGCCCCTCCCATAACACTGCCACCTGGCTCTGACCAGCCCCTCCCATAACACTGCCACCTGGCTCTGACCAGCCCTCCATCATAACCACCCCCCTAACCTACCCTGGCTCTGACCAGCCCCTCCCATAAACAACGTACCACTCCACCTGGCTCTGACCAGCCCCTCCATAAACTCAACACTCCTACCACACTGGCTCTGACCACCCTCCCCTAACACTCACCTGGCTCTGACCAGCCCCTCCCCATACCACTGCTCTACCAGCAAATCACTGCTCAACCTCCTAACACATCATCGACATCAAGTAACTTAACTGCAATAAACACTAATCTGACCATATCATGCTGGCTTCCACTCCATAAAGTAAGAATTCATAAAATCATTCAATCAAAGTTGTTGTTAAAAATTTCATGATTGATAAAATATTAAATCATAAATATCAAAGTTGAATAAATCAATAATAATAATAAAATAATCAATAATAATATAAAAATATCACAATATATATAATGAAATATAAAATAATGATAAATCATCATAAATAAAATAAAATAATAATAATAAAAAATAATAATAACAATGATAAATTATCACAATATAATAATGATAATAATAATAATAATAATAATCATAATAATAATAATAATAATAATAATAATAATAATAATAATCATAATAATAATAATAATAATAATAATGAAAATAACAATAACAATGATAAATTATCACAATATAATAATGATGATAATAATAATAATAATAATAATCATAATAATAATAATAATAATAATAATAATAATAATAATAATAATAATGAAAATAACAATAACAATGATAAATTATCACAATGTAGTAATGATAATAATAATAATAATAATAATAATAATAATAATAATAATAATAATAATAATAATTATAATAATGATAATGATAATAATAATCATAATAATAACAATAATAATAATAATTCGTCTACGGTTCAAGGCAGCTCGTCCACTGTCCCAGTTTCACGACAGTTCCCTCCTGTGTAATATATGTCCCAAGTTTTAGAATAACACATTATCAACACTTCCTACACCTACCCCACCTTGCCACATGTGTGTGTGTGTGTGTGTGTGTGTGTGTGTGTGTGTGTGTGTGTGTGTGTGTGTGTGTGTCTGTGGGCATTCAAGTACATTTGTACTCACACATACAGCATATCTATACAATTTCGTTTGTGTATTTCTATTCTCATACAGGCATTCGTATCCGTTCTTCTGCACGTACATGCACACTACCGTTCATAAGCATGTTGTAAACGTAGACGTGCTTTCGTACAAGCATTCATACCTTCGCAAATGCTTCCGATCATGCATTCATCTTATCATACATACATACACGTCGTCATATTTTCTTGATCACTTTCGCACATGTATTCATTCTTTCGAATACACTCACACACTGGAGGGAAAGATACCACCTCATTCTCACAAAATGGGGGGATATTCTTCCCTCTAGTACCCTCCCCAACCATACTGAGGGACTTATGTTCCCTTCACTACTCTCCTGATGGAGGGCTATGACTCCCTCTAGTGCTGGAAGGGTTCTGGACGACCATGTTCTAATGGAAGGGTCGTGGAGGGAGGGTCGTGTTCGGCCCCCTACTCAACCCCTACCTTGCCAGAGGGGTCGTCGAGTTCATCTCCCTTATCACTAAATTAATTGTTGCTACTGTTTCTGTTGGCTGCCAGTCCTGCACACGAGGGTGTGTGTGTGTGTGTGTGTGTGTGTGTGTGTGTGTGTGTGTGTGTGTGTACTGAGGGGCCTCATCTCTTCAGGACACTCACATTTTTTGCAACCCTGAGCACGACGCCAGCACAATCCCTGAAGACGTAGTCACGACCCTTGAGAATGAAGGCCTTGCCTATGACCTGACCTAACCCTAAGAGTGTCGGGTCAGGTCAGAGAGGCTCGACTCGATCCCCCCCCCCCCCACAACACTCAAGGGTCGCATCGGAGTTCTCAAGAGGTCGTACCGTCGTGCTGAAAGATCGTACCGTCGTGCTCGAGGGAGTGGAGTGGTACCCTCGTGGGCGAGGGGTGACCACCTCCCACCTTTACTACACCCCGCCCCCCACCAAACTTTTCCCCAGGAGAAGACTGCTCCGTCAGAAGACACGGCCTCACTTTAAAAGGCACGCTACCCAGTCTTAAAGACGCGGTCCCACTTTATAACACTTCACACAGACCCACATCGCCCCCCTTATTTTATCTCCCAAAGGTCCCTTAACATTTATTTAAAGACAATCTTTCACTTTTTAAAGAACAATGTCATTTTTTTGAGAGAAAGATACTACAACACTTGAAAACTACATCATTACTTAATCCCTTACTTATAACAGTAACATCCTTACTTTTAAGGGCACATCCAAATACTCAACAAGTCCCCCCTCATCTACTTTTAAAGTTACTACTCCTTACTTTTGGAGACATGCGTCCCATACCTTAAAGTTAGCCCCCCCCCCCCCCACCCCCCACTTATAAAGCCATACTTCCCAGTGCATAAGGCGTCCCCTCCCGCCAACTTCAGAGCTTACTGGGGGACAACCTAGGATGATAGATGTAGAGCTAGGGAGAGTGATGGATACAGGGAGACAAGACAGAGGGAGGTAGGGCTAGGGAGGAAGTAAGAGGAGAAGGAGGATGGAGGCACGAGAAGCGTGGGTGAGAGAGAAAAGGTAAACTGAGGGAGAAAATGAAGGGAAAGGAGACGAAAGAAGAGTGAAAACGGGAAAGAAAATACTGTAAAAGAAAGACGCCGATATATATATATATATATATATATATATATATATATATATATATATATATATATATATATAGAGAGAGAGAGAGAGAGAGAGAGAGAGAGAGAGAGAGAGAGCCGTTATACCTTCATGACTCAAGCTAAAAATACACATTATTTATTCATTCGTTTATTTAGACCTTGACCAGAGCTCTGTGGGTGGAGGGCCTGTTGACCTCATCTGTGTGGGTGGGAGGTCTGCTGACCTCATCTGTGTGGGTGGGAGGTCTGTTGACCTCATCTGTGTGGGTGGGAGGTCTGTTGACCTTATCTGTGTGGGTGGGAGGTCTGTTGACCTCATCTGTGTGGGTGGGAGGTCTGTTGACCTCATGTGTGTGGGTGGGAGGTCTGTTGGCCTCATCTGTGTGGGTGGGAGGTCTGTTGACCTCATCTGCGTGGGTGGGAGGTCTGTTGACCTCATCTGTGTGGGTGGGAGGTCTGTTGACCTCATCTGTGTGGGTGGGAGGTCTGTTGACCTCATCTGTGTGGGTGGGAGGTCTGTTGACCTCATCTGTGTGGGTGGGATGTCTGTTGACCTCATCTGTGTGGGTGGGATGTCTGTTGACCTCATCTGTGTGGGTGGGGGCCTGGTGACCTCATCTGTGTGGGTGGGGGCCTGGTGACCTCATCTGTGTGGGTGGGGGCCTGGTGACCTCATCTGTGTGGGTGGGGGACTGGTGACCTCATCTCTGTGGGTGGGGGCCTGGTGACCTCATCTGTGTGGGTGGGGGCCTGGTGACCTCATCTGTGTGGGTGGGGGCCTGGTGACCTCATCTGTGTGGGTGGGGGCCTGGTGACCTCATCTGTGTGGGTGGGGGCCTGGTGACCTCATCTGGATGGGAAACGGCAAACATTTATATGTGTGTGTGTGCACGCGCGCGCGTATGTATGTATGTATGTATACAGACACACACACACACACACACACACATATATATATATATATATATATATATATATATATATATATATATATATATATATGTTTCCTTGCGCTACCTCGCAAACGCGGGAGACAGCGACAAAGAAAAAAAAATATATATATATATATCTTCTTTCTTTCTTTCAAACTATTCGCCATTTCCCGCATTAGCGAGGTAGCGTTAAGAACAGAGGACTGGGCCTTTGAGGGAATACCCTCACCTGGCCCAATTCTCTGTTCCTTCTTTTGGAAAAAAAAAAAAAAAAAAAAAAAAAAAAAAAAAAAACGAGAGGGGAGGATTTCCAGCCCCCCGCTCCCTCCCCTTTTAGTCGCCTTCTACGACACGCAGGGAATACGTGGGAAGTATTCTTAATCCCCTATCCCCAGGGATAACATATATATATATATATATATATATATATATATATATATATATATATATATATATATATATATATACACACACACACACACACCTGTTCACCGTTTCCCACGTTAGTCAAGTAGCGTCCGAAAGTATGGTTTCCTTCGCTCTCATCCACACTCCAGCTGCCATGTATAATGGACCAAATCAGATCCCTAACGACAATTATAGTCTGCAGACCACTTATATACCCTGGTTCAAACCAAAGACAGCACGTCGCACCCTGTATATCACATCATTCTAATTCGCTGTATTCCTTACGCGACTCGCACCCTCCTGCACGTTTAGGCCATGAACACCCCATCCGTCCACCTCCTCCTTGGTTCCCCCTTTTCTTTGTTCCCTCCACATCCGACAGGTATACCCTCTCAATCATCCTCTCCTTACTCATACCCTCCATGTTTAACCATTTCAAATCTCTTATACACACTCTTCTTATTACCTCCTCTCTCTCTCTCTCTCTCTCTCTCTCTCTCTCTCTCTCTCTCTCATACCACACCTCTCTCTCTCTTTACCTGATCATATCTTAACTCGATCAAGCCTCCTAACAACACATTCATACCATCACACATGCTCATCTTTGCCCTCACCGACTAGGACTTCTTGTTCCGTGCACTCCTCCTACGCAGCCAGGACCTCCGCCCCCTCATCCACCTTATGGCTCACTTCAGCTCGCATGCTTTTTGTCACTGTCACCACCACTCCCACGTATCCAAAACACTCCACTTCCTCCAGGTTCTCTCCATTCAAACTCACGCACCATCTAACTCTCGTTCCTCTGCTAAACCTAATAACCTTGCTTTACTTGATCGCATTTCATTATATATATATATATATATATATATATATATATATATATATATATATATATATATATATATATATATATGTTAACTAATTTCCGTAATTTATTTAAGAAAAGGCTTTTGTTCCAGCTACTGCTTTTGTTTGTTTATATCTGCTTGCAGGCTCCTTTGTTTTATTATCTTTTTTCCTCTCGCCGATCCTTTTGTTCATTTATATTCCAAGGCCGCCGTTATATATATATATATATATATATATATATAATATTTTGTGAGGTACCTCGACATGAAACTTTTTCCTTTAATGTTTCAACTCATTTTGTTTTCTCATTATATATATATATATATATATATATATATATATATATATATATATATATATATATTCTTTTTTTTTGCTTTGTCGCTGTCTCCCGCGTTTGCGAGGTAGCGCAAGGAAACAGACGAAAGAAATGGCCCAACCCACCCCCATACACATGTATATACATACATCCACACACGCAACTATACATACCTACACAGCTTTCCATGGTTTACCCCAGACGCTTCACATGCCCTGATTCAATCCACTGACAGCACGTCAATCCCGGTATACCACATCGCTCCAATTCACTCTATTCCTTGCCCTCCTTTCACCCTCCTGCATGTTCAGGCCGGCCCCGATCACACAAAATCTTTTTCACTCCATCTTTCCACCTCCAATTTGGTCTCCCTCTTCTCCTCGTTCCCTCCACCTCCGACACATATATCCTCTTGGTCAATCTTTCCTCACTCATTCTCTCCATGTGCCCAAACCATTTCAAAACACCCTCTTCTGCTCTCTCAACCACGCTCTTTTTATTTCCACACATCTCTCTTGCCCTTACGTTACTTACTCGATCAAACCACCTCACACCACACATTGTCTTCAAACATCTCATTTCCAGCACATCCATCCTCCTGCGCACAACTCTATCCATAGCCCACGCCTCGCAACCATACAACATTGTTGGAACCACTATTCCTTCAAACATACCCATTTTTGCTTTCCGAGATAATGTTCTCGACTTCCACACATTCTTCAAGGCTCCCAGAATTTTCGCCCCCTCCCCCACCCTATGATCCACTTCCGCTTCCATGGTTCCATCCGCTGCCAGATCCACTCCCAGATATCTAAAACACTTCACTTCCTCCAGTTTTTCTCCATTCAAACTCACCTCCCAATTGACTTGACCCTCAACCCTACTGATCGCTGTTTACCGCGCTAACGAGGTAGCACTTGGAAACTGACGATGAATGTCCCATCCACACACACACACACACACATATATATATATATATATATATATATATATATATATATATATATATATATATATATATTTCTTTTTCTTTCACACTATTCGCCATTTCCCGCGTCAGCGAGGTAGCGTTAAGAACAGAGGACTGGGCCTCTGAGGAAACTTCCTCATCCAGCCCCCTTCTCTGTTCCTTCCTTTGGGAAAAAAAAAAAAAAAAAAAATATATATATATATATATATATATATATATATATATATATATATATATATATATATATATATATATATCCATACACGAACATATACATACACATACATATCAACGTATATACATATACATACACAAACATATACATATATATACATGTACATATTCATACTTGCATGCCATCATCCATTCCCGACGCTACCCTGCCCCCCCACCCACACACACCCACACACACCTTGAGCGAGGTAGCGCCAGGAGAACAGACAAAAAAGGCCACATTCGCTCACACTGTCTCTACCTGTCATGTGTAATGCACCGAAATTGCGGCTTCCTATCCATATCTAGGCCCCACATACCTCCCCATGGTTTAACCCAGACGCTTCACATGCCCTGGCTCAGTCCATTGACAGCACGTCGACCCCGGTATACCACATCGTTCCAATTCACGCTATTCCTTTTACGCCTTTCATCCTCCTGTATGTTCAGGCCCTGATCGCTCAATTCTTTTTTTCATTCCATCCTTGCACCTCGAATTTGGTCCCCCGCTTCTCCTTCCCGACACCTCTGACACATATATCCTCTTTGTCAATCTTTCCTCACTCATTCTCTCCATATGACCAAACAATTTCAACACACCCCCTATTTTTTTGTGTGTGTGTGTGTGCGTGTGTGGTGTGTGTGTGTGTGTGTGTGTGTGTGTGTGTGTGTGTGTGTGTGTAATACTTACATGTAAAGTTTTTGAAACTGTCTGTTAGTTTTTCCACGTTCCTTTGAAATACAGAAACCTAACTGTAGCCTACTGATGCATGTTTGTAAAACATGTAAACCCGAATGTGCGGAAAATGACATTTATGGCTTATATATATATATATATATATATATATATATATATATATATATATATATATATATATATATATATATATATATATATATATGAGTGTGAACGAATGGGGCCTTTGTTGTCTTCCTAGCGCTACCTCGCGGAAATGAGGGGGGGAGGGGGTTGTTATTTCATGTGTGGAGGGGTGGCGATGGGAATGAATAAAGGCAGACAGTGTGAATCATGTACATGTGTATATATGTATATGTCTGTGTGTATATATATATATATATATATGTAAATGCTAACGCGGGAGACAGCGACAAAGCAAAATAAATAAAAAAATATTCATATACATACATATATATATATATATATATATATATATATATATATATATATATATATATACCCTACATATATATATATACCCTGTGTAAGGGAATGTATTCATACATCTGACCCAGGTGTCCCAGACCATCTCACCGCAAAGCCTCAGAACCTTCCAAACTCGATCCAAGTAAAAGACAAAGAAAATGTTGGCCATTTTTTTCATCCCAGGTTGATAGTTAAAGCTGAGCTGATTGTGGCGGCCCTCTTACCCAGGGACCCGCCAGCTGTAGTTGTTGTTGTTGTTGTTAGTGGTGGTGTTGTTGGTGATGGTGGTGTTGTTGGTGATGGTGGTGTTGTTGTTGATGGTGTTGTTGTTGTTGTTGTTGTTGTTGTTGTTGGTGGTGGTGGTGGTGCTGTTGTTGCTGTTGGGGGTGTTGTTGTTGTTGTTGTTTTGTTGTTGGTGTTGTTGTTGGTGATGGTGTTGCTGTTGGTGGTGGATTTTGTTGTTGTTATTGTTGTTGGTGGTGGTGCTGTTGGGGGTGGTGTTGTTATTGTTTTGTTATTATTGTTGTTGTTGTTGTAGTGGTGTTTGTTATCATTGTTGTTGCTTGTGGTCGTCCTAGTGTTGTCCAAATCACCAGCACCAGCTGAGGTTACCATCACCAACACCAGGTCAGGTGGACATCATCCCCAACACCAGGTCCCCACCACCACAAGGTCAAAACACCATCAACAGCAGGAGTTCAGGTCAGGTCATCACCAGCGCCAGGTCAGTTCAGGCCAGACCATTAGCATCACAAGACTATACGTCATAACGAGAGGCAGTTCGTTACGGCCAGGAACCGTCACACAAACACTGAATTGTTGATGACCAACTACATACCTGAGCAGGTGTTGTAATATACATCACACTCAAAAGCGTTCTCGTTAGATACAATAAGCCAGCTCTCGACTGGCAACAGAAATACATCTTCGAAACTAAATTACTCAGGAGCAGCTTTGTATAATGCACGCCGCCTAAACTCGTCCCATTTCAGTATTTCTCTGTGACTCGTAGCCATGAGGGAGGTCCCTTACACGACCCTCTTCTGTCAAGAGATATATACACCTGGAGTATACTTAGAGCCAGCCATGATCCACTAAAGTGTATAACCTTTGTATATAATGATGGGTGTATCATCCCACCCGCAGTGCTGGCTCATACACTTGGCGGGAAAATCAATGTCAGTTGTAACAAAGACCGAGGACGAAACATTTTCGCTCGTTCGGTTTATCTCTTGGGTGAGTCTGTAGGTCTACTTCGCTGCCTCACGAGTGCGTGTATGTACCTCACGCTATCCCAAGTGTGTAGGTATACTTCACGACCTCCGGAGTGCGTCCATGTGCAGCCATCACACAAATATTTGGATGTATATTACCCCTTATGTGTATATATATATATATATTACTCTCAAGTCCATATATATTGCCCTTACGTGCATATGTATTACCCTCACGTGCATATATATTGCCCTCACGTGCATATATGTTACCCTCACGTGCAAATATATTACTCTCATGTGCATATAAATTACCCTCACGTGCATATATATTTCTACTTCACGATCAAGGGAGTTCAAGGACACACTTCAGAGTCTCACAAATATATAGGTCTCCAGCAACCTACCCTGAGTACATATAGAAACATGTTCTCCACCGTAAAGAATGAAGCTTAATTTTTTATAAGGACCAGTGGAATATATATATATATATATATATATATATATATATATATATATATATATATATATATATATATATATATATATATATATATATATTCCTATGAGTCCACAGGGAAAATGAAACACGATAAGTTTCCAAGTGCACTTTCGTGTAATGATCACATCATCAGGAGAGACACAAGAAAGAAATATAAGTCAGTTGATATACAACGAAGAGACGGAGCTAGGACGCCATTTAGTAAACAAGTGACTGTTTTACCAAATGGCGCCCGAGCAACGTCTCTTCGTTGTATATCAGCTGCTGACTTATATTTCTTTCCTGTATCTCTCCTGATGATGTGATTATTCCACAAAAGTGCACTTGGGAACTTTCGTGCTTCATTTTCCCCGTGGACTCATAGGAATATACTTGATCAAGCGTAAAATTGTGATCCTACCAAATATATATATATATATATATATATATATATATATATATATATATATATATATATATATATATTCTGTTTCATCTAACTTGGTCGTCTGGAGGGGCGGCGGTTCCAGGGGCTTCGTCATATGTGTTTTCCACACGGGTCTGGAAGAGGCCTTCTACCATACCAAGTTTCCTTAAGTAAATACTAATGTAATTTGCCAGGGAAGAAACTCGGCCCCATTGAATATGCTCTTTACTTTCCTCTACCTCTCCTCTCTCCTTTGAGGCCACCATTCCTTTTTTTTCCCCCTGTCCTCTTCTGGAACTCTGGAATTCGACGGTCTTCTTTATTTCTGTCTATCCTTTTTTTTTCAGTTCGAGTTCTCGTGGTCCTCTCAGTTTTCCTTTGTCCTTCACCTGTAGTCTTTTCTTCTCTTTCCCTGCCTCCTCTCCAACCCCCTCCCCCCCGCTCTCTCTCTCTCTCTCTCTCTCTCTGACGAGCTCCTTTTAGTCTTGCTCTCGTCCAGTCCTTCAACACTGCGGGTCTGGCTGACAAGTCCGTCCAGTCTTTCAAACAGTGAGGGACTCAATCACATGTGTGTCCAGTCCTTCAACGATGATGAGCTGAGTGTCTCCCTCAATCTATCCTACAATAACCTTTTTCTGTCTATTCTAATTCACACACACACACACACACACACACACACACACACACACACACACAAATTTACACATACATGAACCAAATACGAACTTTGCATAAACTGCTTTACCAGATCCCCATAATGCTCTGGTAAGTCCCCGCGCTGCTCTACCAGGTCTCTACACTGCTCTTTCTACCTGTTCCCTACACAGCTCTACCAAGTCGCCACACTACACCAACAGGTCTCTAAATCGATCTCCCAGGTTCCCATACTGTTCTACCAGGTCCATAAACCACTCTGCCAGGTCTCCACACCGCTCTACCACGTCTCCAAACTGAGCTATCAGGTCCTCACATTGCTCTACCAGGTTCTTCACGCCGCTATGCCAGGTCCCCACACTGATCTACCAAGTCCCCACACCGCTCTACCTGGTACCCACACCGCACTATCAGGTCCCCACATCGCACTATCAGGTCCCCACATCGCACTATCAGGTCCCCATACTGCTCTACACGGTCCCCACACTGCTTTACTAGGTCCTGACACTGCACTATCAGGTCCCCAAACCGACCTGACAGGTTCCCATACCTATCTACCAGGTTCCCAAACAAATCTACCAGGTTCCCAAACAGACCTACCACATCCCCACAACGATCTACCACGTCTCCACACCGAATGTACTTAGTTCCCACACCAGTCTATCACGTCCCCATACCCAACTACCAGGTTCCCACAACGATCTACCAGACCTTCAGAATAAAATTTCAAAAGAAGAGAGAGCGGGGTGAGGGTGAGGGGGGGGGGGGGGGGTGGAGATACAGTAGCAGCCCAGTGTACACCCCAGGAATGGACGCCGGGGAGTTTACAGCCGGCGGATGTAGGGCGGGGAGGTGTATAAACAGAGAGCGTACAGAGTGGGAGGCTACAGCAGGAGGAGTGTACAGCGGGGGAGGCTACAGCAGGAGGAGTGTACAGCGGGGGAGGCTACAGCAGGAGGAGTGTACAGCGGGGGAGGCTACAGCAGGAGGAGTGTACAGCAGGGGAGGCTACAGCGAGAGAGTCAGAGAACGTCCCAGCTGCGGCCGAAGGTCTGGCTTCCCGAGATTAATTATACTGTGGACGAAAAACCCTGCGGCACCAGATGCGTCCCCTGAAGGAGACCAGGCAGGCTGCGGCCGCGGATTGGCCCGAGACGTGGGTGCGGGTGGGGCTGTGGGCAGTAGGTGCGGCGGCCACAAGGGCTCCGCTTGCGGGAGGAAGGGAGGCGTTGGGTAAAGGGGGTGCAAGGGGCCCGCCTGCGGGAGGGACAGAGTTGGGTTCAGCGGGCGCAAAACGTTCCGCCTGCGGGAGGGAGGGAGGGAGGTGTTGGATGGAGCGGTTGCAAGGGTTCCGCTTGCGGGAGGGAGGGAGGCGTTGGGTGCAGCAGCCGCAAGGGCCCCGGCTGCGGGAGGGAGGGAGGTGGTAGGTGCGGCGGCCGCAACATGATAGAGAAGTGCTCCCAGAGGAAGGGGACGCCCTACATCTCCAGCCAATTACAAGGGATGGATCGCCCGCCCGGGAACCCTGGCTGGGATTAAAAAAAACCTTCTGCATGTGTCTCCTGGTCACCAGTCTGTGTTGTGTCTGTGTCTCCTGGTCACCAGTCTGTGTTGTGTCTGTGTCTCCTGGTCACCAGTCTGTGTTGTGTCTGTGTCTCCTGGTCACCAGTCTGTGTTGTTTCTGTGTCTCCTGGTCACCAGTCTGTGTTGGTGTCTGTGTCTCCTGGTCACCAGTGTGTTGTGTCTGTGTCTCCTGGTCACCAGTGTGTTGTGTCTGTGTCTCCTGGTCACCAGTCTGTATTGTGTCTGTGTCTCCTGGTCACCAGTCTGTGTTGTGTCTGTGTCTCCTGGTCACCAGTCTGTGTTGTGTCTGTGTCTCCTGGTCACCAGTCTGTGTTGTGTCTGTCGTCTCCTGGCCACCAGGCTGTACTGTATACGTGGTCCACCATATGCGTGTCTGTATATCTTTCTACCGTGTTAAATAGGTACAAATTGTATATAATATACCTCTGTGTATGTTTGTGTGAACGTACCAATGTATTTTGTCTAAGTGTGTTACTAATAATTGCATTCGCGTGTCATGCAGTGCATGTGGATGTATGTTCCTAATCCAGTATGTATGTTTGTATTCATTAATGGATACATGTATGTGTTAATGCATACATCTCTGTATGCATATGTCAAGCAGTACCTCACGCGAGAGCATGCGGCCTAATGCTTTACAATGTCGTCAAGGTCACAGGGTTCCAGGCACGGAGGCACTCTCGTTCCAGTTCCAGATACCGAAGCACTGTCGTCCAAGTTCCAGGGTTCCAGATACGGGCAGCACTGTCCTCCCAGTTTCAGGGTTCCAGACACGGTAACATGGTCGTCCAAGCTCCAGGTTACCCTACATGGCAGAACTGGCGTCCAATTCCAAGGGTTCCAGACATGGTAACACTGTCCTCCTAGTTCCAAGACTCCTGGCACGGTAGTACTGTCCTCCCACTTCCAGGGTTCTAGACACGGCAGCACCGTCATTCATGTTCCAGGCTTCCATATACGGCAGCACTGTCATCCAGGTTCCATTTGCAGTAACACTGTCGTCCTGGTTCAAGGGTTCCAGCCACAGCAAACACCGTCGTACAGGTTCCAGAGACGGCAGCATTGTCCTTCCAGCATCAGGGTTACAGACACGGGAGCACTGTCCTCCCAGTTCCAGGGTTCCAGACAAGGCAGCACTATCCTTCTAGTTCGATTTCCAGAAGAGGCAGCACTGTCGTCCAAAGTCCCAGGGTTCCAGGCACGGCAGCAGTGTCCTCCCAGTTCCAAAGCTCCAGACACGGAAGTTCTATTGTCCAGGTTCCACAGTTCCAGACACGTCAGCACTTTCATCCGGGATCCAGATTTCTTGTGTTTACTGTCAATACCGCGCAGCATTTCCCTCAGTCCATGTCGTAAACTTCTTATGTGCGTCACAGTGCTGGTGCCTCGTACTGTGACTGTGACAAGTGCGTCACAGTGCTGGTGCCTCGTACTGTGACTGTGACAAGTGCGTCACAGTGCTGGTGCCTCGTTCTGTGACTGTGACATGGGCGTCACAGTGCTGGTGCCTCGTACTGTGACACGTGCGTCACAGTGCTGGTACCTCGTACTGTGACTGCGACAATCATTATGATCATCATTTCCTTCCTATTCTCCTTTCCGTTTTCATCCTGTCTTACTGGTCTTATTTATGTCCGGTATTCTTCCTCTTCCTTCCCTCACCATGTTCCTCTCCACATCTCTCCCTTACAGCCCCTCCGCTAGGTCCAATGTAACCCATGAATTCGACGGTACGATCAGTGACCACAACATGCGATCCTTTATCACGACGGTACGATCCTTGAACACGACGGTACGATCTTTGTGCATGGCGGAACAATCCTTGATCACGACGGTACGATCCTTTGAGCAAGACCTTACGTCTCTCGAGCAATACAACGGTAATATTCTTGAGCATGACGGTACGACCCGTGGCCACGACGATACGACTCCCCAACATACGACGGTACGACTCTACAGAGCAAGACCGGAGGTTGACCATAGCCACTGACCTGATCCTTAAGAGTCAGGTCCTGATAACCAAGGGTCATCCCGTCGTGCTTAAGGGTCGTATTGTCGTGCTCAAGGGCCGTACCGTCCCGGGCCTCCGTCATTCACAATATAACACTTCTGATCTACAATTTCACAGCTCAAGTTGTGACTGAGCATAAACAAATTAATATCAAACTTAAATATAGCAATGAAATATTTCCATATACCAGACGTCTGAGCACAGTTTAACCAAAATCTGTGGTGAACAAGTCTTCTAGGTCCTGACCTATCTATTCATCATCAGTCAGTCTACACATGAATGTATGTATGCATCTATCTACCTATCTATCTTTATATATGCACCTACACATCTATCTCTACCTTGTTATTCCTCTTTTTCTTCTCCACTTTTTAAATCCCTCCCTCTATTCCTGCATCACTCACATCATAATCCTATTGATCAATCTTCTCTGAACTCTTTATCTCCTCTCTCTTCCATCCCATCCTACCACAATCAACTCCTCCTATTCCATCTTTTTATTTCTTCCTCTTGTGGCATATTCTATATCCACATCTTCCTGCTGCTACAACATTCCATATGTCTATTTCCTTTGTCTTAATCTTTTTCTCTTCTTCCTCTCCCTTCCATCCTTTCTCCCGAGGATGATGATGAGGAGGAGGAAGAGGGGGACGAGAAAGAGGAGGAGGGGTAAGGGAAATAAGAGGAGGAGGAGGAGGATCTAAAACGAAGTTTCATCTCTTTTATCACTGGAATCTGGAAGTTTTTTATGACATTCGTCTGTAATCTATACTGAAGTCAAAGATCCGCTCGGTGCCAAAACTGTGGGAGGAGGGGGAAGGGGGGGGAGGCAGGAAGCTGTGTGTCTCAGAGACTGGTAGAGACGGAGGTTATATGTCTCAGTGGCCGGGAGATTATGCGATCTCTTTCTTTACCAAACAGAGGCAGTGTCAAGAACATATGACTGGGACTCAGAGGAAAATATCCTCACTTGGCTCCTTCCTCTGCACCTTCTTGTGGAAAATAACAATATACAAGGGGAGGACTTCCAGTTCCTTCCTTCCCCGCCCCTCTTTGTCACCTTCTACGACATGCAGAAGATACGCGGGCAGGATTCATTCACCCCATCCCAAACAGACGAAAGAATGGCCCAACCCACCCACATACACATGCATATACATAAACGCCCACACACGCACATATACATACCTGTACATTTCAACGTATACATACATATACATACACAGACATATACATATATATACACATGTACATATTCATGCTTGCTGCCTTCATCCATTTCCGTCGCCAACCCGCCACACATGAAATAGCACCCCACTCGCCTCGCGCTAGGAAAAGACAACAGAAGGCCACATTCGTTCACACTCAGTATATATATATATATATATATATATATATATATATATATATATATATATATATATATATATATATATATATATATATATACTAACTTAAGGACAGTATGGACATGGGAAAAGTGCCCAAATCATTACAGTCTGGAGGGAAAGAATGAATGAATCAATGTGAGCTCCTCAGGTATTTGTAGACCCAACCTTTAAACAGTTTGTAGGAGAAAACGACAGATGGGAGAGAGCTGCACAGTTTCACTGTTGAATTGATGTGGGAGGCATTGTAACGGTCACATCTCGTGTAAATGGTTTCCTCAAGCAAACTATGGGAAGCTGCAGCCAGACGGTCACTGGTGTAAGTCTTGGTGGCAGGTACACATGCAGATAGTAGGGGGGAAAAAGCATGATAAGGAAGATGATAACATCTCGGGGGACAGAGCGACAGCTAGAGTATAGTTCCCGGGTCACATACACACTCCCCGCTTGTCCAGTATTTGAGCCAGCTCCGAATCCTGAGGCGCATAGAGGTAAAGGGTTCATGTGTGTGTGTGTGTGTGTGTGTGTGTGTATATATAAATATATCTATCTATCTATATATATATACATATATATATATATATATATATATATATATATATATATATATATATATATATATAGATAGATAGATAGACAGATACAAACACACACTAAAGTACCACAGTTCTGAGTGGATATAGTAAATGTTGTTGTTACCCACTATCTTCACGCTACAACAATACCTTACTCACCACACACACACACACACACACACACACACACACAGAGGTCCACATACATGAGACAGGTGAGGCAGAGCAGCCTCCACCATCGAACCATATCGTCTTGAGGCAAAACCCAATCCCAATCTAACGGGACAAAAATGACCCTCCTAAAATATCAACATCCCATCCCCTGCATATAATGGAAACTTTGGGGCATGACGGTCGAGAATTCCTAGCTACTGTGAGCGGGATGTCGCCCTTGTGCCACACAACAACACTACAGCCAGTTTAGTCTCCTTTGTTGGTGATATTATTTCATTACAGTGGAAGAGGATCTGATGCTACGCCCCTCCCACATCCCCCTTTGATATAGAGAGGCAGGTGTCCCCCACCCCCACACATCTGCTGAGTCTCGGTAGGGGATCAGGACACGTCGCTGCAGATATGGCTGACCTAATGATGAATCGAGAGATTCTACTTTTTCTTTGATCCTTTCCTTTGTGGGGTGAGGAACTGAAGGGGAAGGGGAGCAGGGGAGAATGGTGGAAAGAGGGCGCCTGTAGCAGTAGTATGGGGTTGCTGTGGGAAGGGAGGGGTGTTGAAAGGGGATTATGGATGAGTGATGCTGGGGTTGTGGGAAGGATGAGGAGGAAGAACATGTGAGATATGTGGACGCAGGTAAATGAGGAGGGCAGGTGGCCGCGGAGACCAGACACGGTCGAGTTAGTGAGGCGAGGTGGCCTGAGAGGCTGTTGTTAGCTGAAACATGAAGGGGGTCAGTCAAGTGAGGACAAGGTAGTTAGGATGCCGGTCGGTGCAGGTCATCTGAGTAACAGGATGTCGAGCGGGACCAGGCGAAAATAGTGAGGAGTACAAGCGGCTCGGGCAGGACGGTTCCCTCCCTGGCAGCAGTACGTCCCCACTACATCAACAGAGCTCAGGTGGACTAGGAAGAGAGGAAGGAGGAGGGAAGGAGGCGTGACCAGGGGAGACGCGACACTGGAGGAGGGAGGTGATGGTGAAAAGGGAAGGGGGAAAAATCAGGGAAGAACTTCAGGAGGTGGGGAGAACATAGGAAGCGGCTGGACACAGACGTTATAAGGTAAATGAAGGTGAGTGAGAGGATATCTGAGGAAACAATATGACTGAACACCTACAGAGATCACACACTGAGCCTTACGGAAAGACGCTAGCAAGAAGAATATATATATATATATATATATATATATATATATATATATATATATATATATATATATATATATACATATATATATATATATATTATCCCTGGGGATAGGGAAGATAAAATACTTTCCACGTATTCCTTGCGTGTCGTTCAAGGCGACTTAAAGGGGAGGGAAGAAAGAAGGGGGCCAAGTGAGGATTTTCCCTCGTAAGTTCAGTCCTCTGTTCTTAACGCTACTTCGCTAGCGCGGGAAATGGCGAATGTATGGGGAAAAAAGAAAAAAAAAAAAAAAAAAAATATATATATATATATATATATATATATGTATTAAATATATATATATATATATATATATATATATATATATATATATATATATATATATATATAGAGAGAGAGAGAGAGAGAGAGAGAGAGAGAGAGTTTCCACACCATCGGCCAACCAACTGACCCACTACAGCCAACCATCAGTAGAGGCCTAAATACTTCCTTACACACGCCATACTTGCAAAGGCAACATCTCTTGAAAAGCTTCTCCAGCCTATACACAAAGCCTAAGATATTTTCGTCTCCACAAGCTGGAGTTTCTCAAACAGCATTCAACAAAACTTTAGATACCCTTTTCCTATACCATACCAAGTGGTATATAATATATATAAAAGGGAAATTAAAGGAAAATTATTTACCACTGCATTATTATGTAGTGGCCTAAGAGATGCCGCCAGACAGAGAACTGAGGTGTTTGGTGCATGACACGATCATCACCGTGTGTGTGTGTGTGTGTGTGTGTGTACCGTCTGCACAGTCGGGGTTGATGATAGATATACATGCTAAGAGTGAGGCTCTCACCTGCAAACAAAGTCTGACTGATTCTCCTCACGCGTGTGTGACACATGTCGTCACGGGTGCCAGCGCCACCTCACATCGGCCAGGTCCCTCATTCTAAACCAGTTCTATAAAAATAAAGTTACGTTCCAGCCAGGCTTGGCCCCAGAACCACACACACACACATCAGCGACACTGGCTGGACACACAAGGCTAAACTCATGTGGCAACCTCTCCGGCCCCGGAGGAAACAACCCCACTCCCTCCTCCCAACCTCACTGAGAGACACAGGACACAAAACCAAACCCCACAGCAGGCAATCCCTCTCTCTCCCTCCCTCAAACGAGACAACCAACCCCCCCCCTCCACCCTCCCCCCAAACAACCCCACAGCAGGCAATCCCTCTCTCTCCCTCCCTCAAACGAGACAACCAACCCCCCCCCCCCCTCCACCCTCCCCCCAAACATGGCGACGCGAGAAACAAAACAAATGACGCTGATTGACGGCGAACCAAACGATGGAAATATAACGAAAAAAAAGAAAAGAAAAACTATTTCGTTCCATTTTCAATCCTGATATGACTGTGTGTGTGGGGTGGTATCGTCAGCCATTATCCACATCCCACTTCACTTGCCTAAAACTTACTACTTCAGCAAAATTGGAATCATAAGATATGATACACCTCACTGCCAGTCCCAGCAGAGGGCGGGGAGAGGGTGCAGAAGGGGCTGGGGAGAGGATACAACAGGGGGAGGGGACAGGAAGGGCGGGGATAGGAGGCAGGAGGGGCTAAGAGAGGAGACAGGAGGGGGAGGGAAGAGGAGACAGGTGGGGGCGGGAGATGGGGTGAAGGAGGGGGCGGGAGGAGAATGTAGGAGGGTGGGGAGAGGAGACACGAGGGGGGGGGGGGCGGGTACATGGGTGCAGGAGGGAAGGGGATGACTATTTAGAAGGGTGGGGAGAGGAGACAGGAGGTGTGGGGAGAGGAGACAGGAGGGGTGGGGAGAGGAGACAGGAGGGGTGGGGAGAGGAGACAGGAGGGGTGGGGAGAGGAGACAGGAGGGGTGGGGAGAGGAGACAGGAGGGGTGGGGAGAGGAGACAGGAAGGGTGGGGAGAGGAGACAGGAAGGGTGGGGAGAGGAGACAGGAAGGGTGGGGAGAGGAGACAGGAAGGGTGGGGAGAGGAGACAGGAAGGGTGGGGAGAGGAGACAGGAAGGGTGGGGAGAGGAGACAGGAAGGGTGGGGAGAGGAGACAGGAAGGGTGGGGAGAGGAGACAGGAGGGTGGGGAGAGGAGACAGGAAGGGTGGGGAGAGGAGACAGGAGGGGTGGGGAGAGGAGACAGGAAGGGTGGGGAGAGGAGACAGGAAGGGTGGGGAGAGGAGACAGGAGGGTGGGGAGAGGAGACAGGAAGGGTGGGGAGAGGAGACAGGAAGGGTGGGGAGAGGAGACAGGAGGGGTGGGGAGAGGAGACAGGAAGGGTGGGGAGAGGAGACAGGAAGGGTGGGGAGAGGAGACAGGAAGGGTGGGGAGAGGAGACAGGAAGGGTGGGGAGAGGAGACAGGAGGGGTGGGGAGAGGAGACAGGAGGGTGGGGAGAGGAGACAGGAAGGGTGGGGAGAGGAGACAGGAAGGGGTGGGGAGAGGAGACAGGAGGGGTGGGGAGAGGAGACAGGAAGGGTGGGGAGAGGAGACAGGAAGGGTGGGGAGAGGAGACAGGAAGGGGTGGGGAGAGGAGACAGGAAGGGTGGGGAGAGGAGACAGGAGGGGTGGGGAGAGGAGACAGGAGGGGTGGGGAGAGGAGACAGGAGGGGTGGGGAGAGGAGACAGGAAGGGTGGGGAGAGGAGACAGGAGGGGTGGGGAGAGGAGACAGGAGGGGTGGGGAGAGGAGACAGGAAGGGTGGGGAGAGGAGACAGGAGGGGTGGGGAGAGGAGACAGGAGGGGTGGGGAGAGGAGACAGGAAGGGTGGGGAGAGGAGACAGGAGGGGTGGGGAGAGGAGACAGGAAGGGTGGGGAGAGGAGACAGGAGGGGTGGGGAGAGGAGACAGGAGGGGTGGGGAGAGGAGACAGGAAGGGTGGGGAGAGGAGACAGGAGGGTGGGGAGAGGAGACAGGAAGGGTGGGGAGAGGAGACAGGAGGGTGGGGAGAGGAGACAGGAAGGGTGGGGAGAGGAGACAGGAAGGGTGGGGAGAGGAGACAGGAAGGGTGGGGAGAGGAGACAGGAGGGGTGGGGAGAGGAGACAGGAGGGGTGGGGAGAGGAGACAGGAAGGGTGGGGAGAGGAGACAGGAGGGTGGGGAGAGGAGACAGGAAGGGTGGGGAGAGGAGACAGGAAGGGTGGGGAGAGGAGACAGGAGAGGTGGGGAGAGGAGACAGGAAGGGTGGGGAGAGGAGACAGGAAGGGTGGGGAGAGGAGACAGGAAGGGTGGGGAGAGGAGACAGGAAGGGTGGGGAGAGGAGACAGGAAGGGTGGGGAGAGGAGACAGGAAGGGTGGGGAGAGGAGACAGGAAGGGTGGGGAGAGGAGACAGGAAGGGTGGGGAGAGGAGACAGGAAGGGTGGGGAGAGGAGACAGGAGGGGTGGGGAGAGGAGACAGGAGGGGTGGGGAGAGGAGACAGGAAGGGTGGGGAGAGGAGACAGGAGGGGTGGGGAGAGGAGACAGGAAGGGTGGGGAGAGGAGACAGGAGGGGTGGGGAGAGGAGACAGGAGGGGTGGGGAGAGGAGACAGGAAGGGTGGGGAGAGAGAGTGTAAGGGGGAGGGGGCGGGATGAAGGAGCACATGTGAGTATATGGGAAGGACAGATAACGGGAGACCTGACGGTCCATGACGGGGGTTAACTGCACAGGGGTGAAGGGGAGAGGTTGTGGTGGGGTGGGAGGCCGAGGGTGGTGTACTGGGGTGATAACGGCAGGGTCGGGGCAGCACGAGATGACCTGGGTAGAATGGGGAGAAAAGACGAGGAACTAAGACGGAGAAAATGAAATGGGAAAGATAATAAGAAAGAGGAGAGGAAACTGGGAGACTGAACATTTGAGATATAGGACAAGGGCTAGCTACAGGGAAAGTGGTGGAAAAGAAAACGGAAAGGTGGGGAGGTGAGAGAAAGAGAGAGAGAGAGAGAGAGAGAGAGAGAGAGAGAGAGAGAGAGAGAGAGAGAGAGAGAGAGAATGAGAGAGAGAGAGAGAGAGAGAGAGAGAGAGAGAGAGAGAATGGGGGGGAGGGGTTAAATGGGAAAGGAGGAAGTATAGGGACGAGGGATATGAGGTGTAAGGAGAGTGTAGGTGAGAGGACAGTGTAGGTGAGGGGACAGTGTAGGTGAGGGGACAGTATAGGTGAGGGGACAGTGTAGGTGAGGGGACAGTGTAGGTGAGGGGACAGTATAGGTGAGGGGACAGTATAGGTGAGGGGACAGTGTAGGTGAGGGGACAGTGTAGGTGAGGGGACAGTATAGGTGGGGGGACAGTATAGGTGAGGGGACAGTGTAGGTGAGGAGACGATATAGGTGAGGGGACAGTGTAGGTGAGGGGACAGTTAGGTGAGGGGACGGTATAGGTGAGGGGACAGTGTAGGTGAGGGGACAGTGTAGGTGAGGGGACGGTATAGGCGAGGGGACAGTGTAGGTGAGGGGACAGTGTAGGTGAGGGGACAGTGTAGGTGAGGGGACAGTATAGGTGAGGGGACAGTATAGGTGAGGGGACAGTGTAGGTGAGGGGACAGTATAGGTGGGGGATAGTATAGGTGAGGGGACAGTGTAGGTGAGGAGACGGTATAGGTGAGGGGACAGTGTAGGTGAGGGGACAGTTAGGTGAGGGGACGGTATAGGTGAGGGGACAGTGTAGGTGAGGGGACAGTGTAGGTGAGGGGACAGTGTAGGTGAGGGGACGGTATAGGCGAGGGGACAGTGTAGGTGAGGGGACGGTATAGGTGAGGGGACAGTGTAGGTGAGGGGACAGTATAGGTGAGGGGACAGTATAGGTGAGGGGACGGTATAGGTGAGGGGACTGTAGGTGAGGGGACGGTATAGGTGAGGGGACAATATAGGTGAGGGGACGGTATAGGTGAGGGGACAGTGTAGGTGAGGGGACAGTATAGGTGAGGGGACAGTATAGGTGAGGGGACGGTATAGGTGAGGGGACTGTAGGTGAGGGGACGGTATAGGTGAGGGGACAATATAGGTGAGGGGACGGTATAGGTGAGGGGAGTGTAGGTGAGGGGACAGTGTAGGTGAGGGGACAGTGTAGGTGAGGGGACAGTGTAGGTGAGGGGACGGTATAGGCGAGGGGACAGTGTAGGTGAGGGGACGGTATAGGTGAGGGGACAGTGTAGGTGAGGGGACAGTATAGGTGAGGGGACAGTATAGGTGAGGGGACGGTATAGGTGAGGGGACTGTAGGTGAGGGGACGGTATAGGTGAGGGGACAATATAGGTGAGGGGACGGTATAGGTGAGGGGACAGTGTAGGTGAGGGGACAGTGTAGGTGAGGGGACGGTATAGGTGAGGGGACAGTGTAGGTGAGGGGACGGTATAGGTGAGGGGACAATATAGGTGAGGGGACGGTATAGGTGAGGGGACAGTGTAGGTGAGGGGACAGTGTAGGTGAGGGGACGGTATAGGTGAGTGGACAATATAGGTGAGGGGACGGTATAGGTGAGGGGACAGTGTAGGTGAGGGGACAGTGTAGGTGAGGGGACGGTATAGATGAGGGGACAGTATAGGTGAGGGGACATTATAGGTGAGGGGACGGTATAGGTGAGGGGACGGTATAGGTGAGGGGACAATATAGGTGAGGGGACGGTATAGGTGAGGGGACAGTGTAGGTGAGGGGACCCATCATCACATACCACCACACTTCGTGATCCACATCCCAACACTGGCTCAGCAGCAGGCAAGAATGGCCGTAGTGGAGCAGTCCGCCATAAGCATTTTTATATTATTATTTTTTTAAGCAGAAAAAGCTTTCATTAGCGATCTGAAATTGGCATGAAATCGGCCGCTTGATTTCAAAGGCTATATTCATGACTTGGCAACCAAGATCAAAGCCCGGGGCCCCTCCCCAGCCACCCCCCTAACATTGGACCTCACATCACAATATGTATATCAAAACTTGTTCCCTGGGAAAATACAACTGTATTTTCAGTGTGTGTGTGTGTGTGTGTGTGTGTGTGTGTGTTTTAGGGGGGGGGGAGAAGGGGGTACAGAGAGCTCTGTTTCCCCTCGTGAGCTGCAGCAGCAAATGCACTTCCTCTTCCTGATGCCACACCAAACATGAATGAAGAAAAATATGAAACAAAGTTACAAAATACATCCAAGATGACGGCTGTCCCACATTACGGTACGACCTCCACCCACCTACTGACACCATCATTATGTAAACCCCAGGATACCCACTGTGCCACACAGCGGCCCGGGGACCTTCCAGGATGCACCCCATCAGGAGCAGGGGAATGAGGGATTCCTTTCGAGAGAGATGGTCTTCGACGAGACTGTTGTACTTCCTTCACGTCAAGTGACAGTGATACAGTTGATAACCAAGAGGAATGTGAAACACGATAAGTTCCCAAGTGCACTTTCGTGTAATGATCACATCGTCAGGGGAGACACAAGAACAAGAATGGGACAGAAGATGTACAACAGCCAGTGGATATACGAGGAAGAGACGTAGCTGAGACGCCTTAGGTAAACAAGCGATTACCAATGGCGTCTTTGTATATATATATATATATATATATATATATATATATATATATATATATATACATATTGGAAAGGATCACAATTTTGCGCGTGATCAAGATATTCCTATGAGTCCACGGGGAAAATGAAACACGAAAAGTTCCCAAGTGATGATGTGATTATTACACGAAAGTGCACTTGGGAACTTTTCGTGTTTCATTTTCCCCGTGGACTCATAGGAATACATATACATACATATATATATATATATATATATATATATATATATATATATATATATATATATATATATATAGTCTTCACCCTTACAATATCAGTTATAAGAACGAGTAATATCATAGCAGAGTGGTGCATCCCCACCACGTCCACTGACCCCCCCCCCCGACCCCGAGCCTAACATACCGGTACATGACCAACACGTCAGACCCGGGGAGCTGGGCTAGCCCGCCCCAGGCGCTCTGACCGACGGAGAAACTTGGGCAAGAATCCTCAGGGTCGGTTCAGGGGCGGGGGTGAGGGACAGAGCACGGACGGAGGGCTCCCCTGGAATACATATATATATATGTGCATCCGGAGTGTGTGTGTGTGTGTGTGTAAGTTGTAATAACCTCGCCAGGATCCCACAAGATGTCGCCATCCGAAACATTTGGGCAAACCTCCTGACGATGTGTCACGACAACGCCTTAAAGAAAGAAAGAAAAGAGAAGGTAAGATCACGTCAGCCATACACAGCGTGGGGGAGTGAGAGTACTCCCTCTGGCCGAGAGAGAGAGAGAGAGAGAGAGAGAGAGAGAGAGAGAGAGAGAGAGAGAGAGAGAGAGAGAGGTAGAGAGGACTGTCACATTAAGCTTGCGACCGCCACTAATGCGGAAATGGATGGTGAAAATAAGGCCATATTTGCCCATATGGCGGGGTTGAGGCCCTGTCTTGCCTCCCGGGGTGGGGTGGGGTGGGCTGGGGGGCTAAAGGGAAATGACGGGAGGTAGGGAGGGGAGGGGAGAGGTAGGGGAGAGGTAGGGAGGGGAGGGGAAGAAAAGAGGCAAAGTAAGGGGAACCCCCTCCCTAAGCCTTATACCATATAGTATAAGTCGGTTGGATATAAGTGGACACTGACGTTATACGTAGAGAGAGAGAGAGAGAGAGAGAGAGAGAGAGAGAGAGAGAGAGAGAGAGAGAGAGAGAGAGAGAGAGAGAGAGAGTTCACAGGTACACATCATAAGTGTTCACTTAGACTACACAGTAGGCGAGGACACGTGTCTCTTAAATAAATCTCGCCAGGTCTCGCAGCGTCTCTCTCTCTCTCTCAAAAGCTTTCAATAAAAATGCTCAATCCTTTAAAGTCTCGTTGTATCTCACCCCACTGGCTCACGAGGCTGCCATCATCTCGCCAAGTCTCGCACCAACATACCCTCTTAAAAGATCTCGGCGAGAACGCCCCTTAAATATCCACCTAGTCTCGCGGCATCTCTTTCAGGGTCTCGGCAAGAACGCCCCCTCAATATCCACCAAGTCTCGCGGCATCTCTCTCAGGGTCTCGAGGAGGTGGCCATAAGCAAGATAGTTGGACATAGTTGGGAAGTAAGCCATCACAACGGGGAGGGGCCAGGCCGCCCGCTCAATGGAGACATCACCACATTCTTGCTGGCTCTCCCGGGGGAGGGGGGGAGGAGGAGGAGGAGGAGGAGGAGGAGGAGGAGGAGGAGGAGGAGGAGGAGGAGGGGATGATGATGAGGGGGGTGAGGAGGAGGAGGAGGAGGGGGTTGAGGGGACGATGAGGATGAGGGAATGATGAGGATGAGGTGATGAGGAGGATTATGACGAGGGGGATGAGGAGGACGGGGTGAGGGGCCGATGAGGATGAGGGGAGGAGGAGGAGGAGGAGAAGGGTATGATGAGGAGGAGGAGGAAGAGGAGGAGGATGAGCGGGGTGATGTGGATGATGATGAGGAGTATGAGGGGGATGAGGATGGGCGGGGTGATGAGAGGAAGAGAGGATCGATGATGATGAGAGGGATGATGAGAGGGATGAGGGGATACATGAGGGGGATTATGAGGAGGATGAAGGGGATGAGGAGGAGTATGAGCGGGGTGAAGAGGAGGATGAGAGGGATACATCAGGAAGATGAAGGGATGAGGAGGAGGATGAGGGGATGATGAGGAGGATGAGAGGGATACATGAGGGGATGATGAGGAGGATGAGAGGGATACATGAGGGGATGATGAGGAGGATGAGAAGGATACATGAGGGGATGATGAGGAGGATGAGAGGGATACATGAGGGGATGATGAGGAGGATGAGAAGGATACATGAGGGGATGATGATGAGGGCCAAGGTCGTGAGGAGACTGATGATGGGGATGAATATATGGTTAGTGGAAAGATGAGGAGGATGATGATGAGAACCATGGTAGTGAGGAGAAAGATGAGGATGAGGATGATGAGAACCATGGTAGTGAGGAGAAAGACGGCTGGTATGAGGAGGACCAGGATTGTGAGGGGTGATGAGGAGGGCTTGGATGGGGGTCCTCATAAATAAAAACCGAAAAAAAAACCAGCAACACGAGCAACATTATACGATAGAGGCAAATATTCCCCCAGGGTTGGCAACCCCAGCATGTGGGTCAGGGGAGGGCTGTCCCCCAGCCTGGTCATCCCACATGTGGGTCAGGGGAGGGATGTCCCCCAGCCTGGTCATCCCACATGTGGGTCAGGGGAGGGATGTCCCCCAGCCTGGTCATCCCACATGTGGGTCAGGGGAGGGCTGTCCCTCAGCCTGGTCATCCCACATGTGGGTCAGGGGAGGGATGTCCCCCAGCCTGGTCATCCCACATGTGGGTCAGGGGAGGGATGTCCCCCAGCCTGGTCATCCCACATGTGGGTCAGGGGAGGGATGTCCCCCCAGCCTGGTCATCCCACATGTGGGTCAGGGGAGGGCTGTCCCCCAGCCTGGTCATCCCACATGTGGGTCAGGGAAGGGCTGTCCCCCAGCCTGGTCATCCCACATGTGGGTCAGGGGAGGGATGTCCTCCAGCCTGGTCATCCCAGCATGTTGGCCTGGGAAGGGCTGTCCCCCAGCCTGGGGAGGGGAGGGGTCGGCTTATACATTACGCGAGGTTGAGATTAAAACAGAGGCCAGGCTGTAGGCCCTGGGAGCAGCTGGGTCCATTGTCTGGCAAGATGGATGGCTGGAGACCGCGCCCCAGCCTGGGCTCTCCTCTAAATGAATTAGCCTTAGGATAACACCCGCTGAAAAGACTCTCACACCGGCTTAATTGAATTAATCTAACTCTCTCTCTCTCTCTCTCTCTCTCTCTCTCTCTCTCTCTCTCTCTCTCTCTCTCTCTCTCGTCTAGGATCTGCTGCTACACTCCAGAAAGTCTCCCAGTTTATTTACCTTCACTAAGCCAGCTGACATCACATTGTCTATCCTCACGCAAACAGTAACAAAAATGTAGATGCATTTGTCACCAAAAATGATTAGTCATTTTCAACCAGTTCAATCTAAACTCTACAGAGTTTTAATTCGTATAAGTCTATTGACATTTTCTAATACACATCACGCGAAGAAAACCAGAAATAAATACAGTATTACCAGCGCCGTCGTCTTCGACTCCACCTCCCCCCCCCCCCCCCGGGTGATCATTCTCGTGTGGGGTGAGCGGGGGGAGGGGAGGGGGGAGCTGTACAACCAGTTAACTACGGCGACACGACACCGCTGACAGCCTTATATGTGGTGTACTGGTTAGCGTTACTGACTATGAGGCAGCACGGGCTAGCACGAAAGTCGGGACTCGCATGAGTTCGAATCCTCGCCGAGGAAGTCCGCCTACACTCACCCTAAGTGTTCATCCTTACCTCGGGGCTCGTCGGTAAATGGGGTGCCTGGCTTAGGCTGGTGTGTGTGTGTGTGTGTGTGTGTGTGTGTGTGTGTGTGTGCACAGAGGAGTAAAGACATTGTACATATATACAACGTTAAGAGACGTGGCAACACCCGTGTAAAACTGGCCATAACCCAACTAGTCATCAGGTAGGTAGGGTCTCCCCCAGCAACACTCCTCACAGAAAACGGACGCGCCTGTAGTCCCAGGGAGTACTGTAATTAACCAATAAATTGCCTTCTCTCGTTACCTTCCAGTACTTAGTGTTACAATATTGTTATACTCTACGGAACATTCCTACTCAGTAATCACTTCTAATTCTATCTATTATTATCGTGATTATAATGTAACTATTGGGCTGCTTTTAATGCCTTCGAAAATATTAATTCATTAATATTTAGCTTAATTATTCTCTGATTCCGTCCGGCACTCCTCTCTCCCCACACACTACTCTTCCTATGATTTCTGGCTCTAGCTGAATATCCTCCTTAACACCTCATTACTCCAACCATTCGGCTACTATGGTACTGTAATTACAATTATGATTACAGCTCTTAAGGTGTAAACTACATCTTCTAGAGGGACGTAGACGGAGGAGGTCAGGGAGGGTCATGGGTCAAACACAGGCAGGAGGTCAACCCTTCCCCCACTCTTCTAGCCTCACGTGATCTACCCTCCTGACTTACCCTCCCTCACCGCTAACAGCAACAAGTGTGTGTGTGTGTGTGTGTGTGTGTGTGTGTGTGTGTGTGTGTGTGTGTGTGTGTGTGGATAAAGATTAGCCAAGACTAAGCCTGGTATGTGCTTTTTGTCAGACAGACCGTTCTCAGGTGTGCCATTACCGGCACAGGTGGGCCCATGTGTGAGTATAATGTAGTGAGCTGTCATGTGGATGTGTGTGCTGTGTAGAATGTGATGAATTGTATCATACAAATAATTCAATTCATCATCAACAACGGATATATGGATAATTACTATATATATCATTATCATTATTATTATTATTATCATTATTACTATTATTGTTATTATTATCATTATTGTTACTAATAACATTATTGAAACTTAAGTAACTTTTGTTTTTGATATTTTCATTATCAATATAATCATACGTATAATCACCATCACTTCACATGCTCTGGTTCAGGCCAATGATAGCACGTTGTCTCCAGGAAACTACATCGCCCCAATTCGTTCGATCCCTTACACGCCTTGCACCCTCCTGCATGTTCAGACCTCGAATCTTCAAAGCGCCTTTCACTCCATCCCTCCACCTCTTCCTTGGTTTCTCCCCTTTTTCCTTGTTCTTTCCGATTCTGACACTGCATACCCTTTAAATCTTTCTTTCTTCACTCCTCCTCTTCCTCATATGTCCAAACCATTGCAGCGCATCCTCTAAGGCTCTCTCTCATACATATTCCTCTTACTACCACACTTCTCTCTTACCCTCGTACCTATCATTCGATCAACCCTTCTAACACCACATAGTGTCCTCAAACATTTAATTTCCGACACATTCGCCCTATGCCAAACTTTTTCGTCTAAGGCCCACACCTCGCATCCATACAGCACCCACGGGACGACAATACCGTCAAACATACCCGTATCTGATTGTTCTAAGAAAGCAAGGATGTGGTCCTGCTGCTAACTTAGGTCTAGTTAGATTCCATCACGGATATCCACTGTAGTTCGGCCCCCTCCCCCCAAGAGCAACTAAACTGATTTCTTCCTTACGTAACAGAACATATTAAGACAGACTGCGAGAAGTGAATTTGTTTTCTCAACGCATGAGGCGGCCTAGAGGCAGGGTTAACAATGTTTTAAAACACTTATAAGACTCGTCAATGTAGCTACAGAAAATTTCTTTACTGTCGCGCCAGTGCTACCAACGAGAGGAAAATGGGCTAAACTTGAGGTCACCGAGTTAATCTGGATCGCACGTAATATTTCCTGACCAAGGACATTACTGATATTACCAGTCACTCTCCGGTATTGCATAATTCGTTAATCCATATTCTTGTAATTCTTCAGTTCTTCCTTGCTGACTGGTGCGGGTGAAAAAGGCAAATAGTTGACGATGTCTGGGCAACTTATTGATGGGAATATGTCAACTCTGCTGACAGGTCCTGCTCCTTAAGGTAATGAGGATCTACACCTCATACTGTTTCACTTCGCCAATATCTTGCTTTTGCACCCACGACCCACACGCCGTACATCTGCCAGCCTCTCATAAAACACGTTCAACAAACCTTCAAAATACTCACTCGAGAGGACTGTACCTCACCCCTACCTGCTACCACTTCCTCGTTTGCCCTTTCACTGTTTCTATTCACTATTATTATTATTATTATTATTATTATTATTATTATTATTATAATTATTATTATCATTATACAGATATTAACATTATTGCATCAGGTTTACACTCCAAGCAGACCCCACCACCCACGTTTCATAACTACTTGTGAACAGTTTCCACGGTAAAATTACAGAATAAAAGATCCCTCCAGGTTCGTAAACCAGGAAAGTTGTGCTGGCTGCCTGCCTACATGGTCAGCTCGGTCTGACACCTTACCCTACCTAACGTGTACTTTACAATGGTTTGTGTTAGATAACTTCTACCCCCACAACTCGGTCCGAGACCTCACCCCACCTTACGATGGTGTCGTAGTTCCTCCACCTCCACAGTTGGGTCTGGGACCAGGTGATATGTTGCCACCTCTTCTCACTCAGGCTGGAGGCGACTGCAGTCGCCCGTGTCCAGCACATCACAACACCACCGACACCATGACCCGTGTCGCACCTGACACCAAAATACAACACACACAATATGGCCGCCACCAGTGGGTTGACAGGAGATTAACTACGTTTCAATACCGAAAGTAGCGGAGCTTGAACCTCCAAATGCCCCCTCAGTGTAAGTGATCCTGGATTGTATAATAATAATAAGGCTTTATTTTCCTAGTTCACTGCTACTGCTACGTCAATGGCAGCAGTTGTTCGATGGACGTAATAGTAATTGTAGTTATCAAGTGAACAACAAAGTAGGCACTATAACTGTACCTATGATTACAGAAGTAAAATCAATATGGTAAAACAAACCGACCGAAGCACTCGCACTAACTATAGCTTTATCATAATATATTTCTTGACTAACAGTAAGATGACTTATGTATGATCCCTACCCCCTCGCTACATTACCATAACTGACTCCACCTGCAATATACCAACAACAACCTCCGCCGGACTGTTGCCAGAATATAAGTGTGTAAGGATCAGTGAGTGTTGTGGCATGGATCATTTAGCCCAGCCCCTGGCCAGTCGAGCTACCCACTCCCCACCCACAGGCAAGTCCCCCCTCCCCACCGTCCTAGGTCCACAGCTGGCCATGACGGCTCACTTAAGCGAAACTTTGGCGGGCCAGGGTAAGGTCACCACCAAATTGTATTTAGCCCGCGAAATACATTAGTTATCCCTCTCCTGTTTACGTGCGTCTGAGGAAATCCGTTTTCTCAAGACATCAAACAGCTCTTTAAGGGCCAACTTAGATACTAATTACGCTACGTCACCTTAACTTGCTTTTTACTCTCTGCAGACACTAAAACCAACGAGGTTTTCGCCCATGGACCACCTCTGCCAGCACAGCCACACCACATCCTCCATTCCGTTCCATCCCTACACACAGACATACATGTACATATACTATGACACACATAAAACAATTTTCCAAACAGGTAAATCCAATTTTGAACGGCAACTGAAAAAGGTAGAAAACGTCGCCAAAAATCCGTTTATAACGAAGACAGAAAAATCCAGGAAAAAAATCTGGTAATACCGAAGCCAGAAAAATCTGGGTCATAAATCCTCCATGAGAGAGGTTGGACTATTAGAACCTAACTCCCTGAACCCCACATCCCCTATCTCACCTTCACCCTGGCCAACCCCACACTCCCTACATCAACTTCACCCTGGCCAACCCCACACTCCCGAGCACACCTTCATCCCGGTCAACCCCAGACCCCCAACCGCACCTTCATCCAGGCCAACCTCACACCCACTACTTCCCACCCCAACTTCACCTTCACCAGTGCCAACCCCAAACCCCATGCCTCCCATCCCAACCTCACCTCCAGCTGCGCTAACCCCACATCTTCTGCCTTCCACCCCAACCTCATCTTCACCCAGGCCAACCCTACGACCCCTATCCTCCTATCCCAACCTAAACTACACCCCGGCCAACCCTTAACCCCACCTTGGCCAAAGCCGACCTCACACCCCCTCCCAAACCCCGCCCAACTCATACTTTGTCAAACATTTTTATACGGAAATCGCCATTATTTGCACGTGCTAAAAATGGCACCGTTCTAGATTTTGCACTAGGGATTTCGGGCCATCAGGAATGTCACCATTTCCGGTCGAGTTCTCTACCGAATTTCATATACTTTTCTGTACACCTGCCAGCATTCTTCCCCACGTGGGGAATTTTACTGGGAGAGCTGGCGGCTGGCTCTCGACGTCCGTGTCACGAGCGTACCAGCAGCGTTGGTGGCTGGCTCTCGACGTCCGTGTCACGAACGTACCAGCAGCGTTGGTGGCTGGCTCTCGACGTCCGTGGCACGAGCGTACCAGCAGCGTTGGTGGCTGGCTCTCGACGTCCGTGGCACGAACGTACCAGCAGCGTTGGTGGCTGGCTCTTGACGTCCGTGGCACGAACGTACCAGCAGCGTTGGTGGCTGGCTCTCGACGTCCGTGGCACGAGCGTACCAGCAGCGTTGGTGGCTGGCTCTCGACGTCCGTGGCACGAACGTACCAGCAGCGTTGGTGGCTGGCTCTCGACGTCCGTGTCACGAACGTACCAGCAGCGTTGGTGGCTGGCTCTCGACGTCCGTGGCACGAACGTACCAGCAGCGTTGGTGGCTGGCTGAGGACGTCCGTGTCACGAACGTACCAGCAGCGTTGGTGGCTAGCTCTTGACGTCCGTGTCACGAACGTACCAGCAGCGTTGGTGGCTGGCTGAGGACGTCCGTGGCAGGAACATATTCTCCTGTGCAACTAAACACCGTGTGTTCCGTGACATAAAGGTCATGAAGCTCCTGCGGGGTCAACTGATGTGTTACACCAGTTGTGGCAACGTTACCAGCGTCCCTCGCTCCTCCTCCTCCTCCACCTCTGTATGACCTAATGTGGAATGAAGGGGTCTTCTGTCTCATTAATCCTCCTGGCATCACCTACCTTCAGCCTTCCCTTGCCGTATGCCCCAGTATGGTCTCTCTCTCTCTCTCTCTCTCTCTCTCTCTCTCTCTCTCTCTCTCTCTCTCTCTCTCTCTCTCTGATTTAAATCAATGAAACTGTAAAAATACAGATTTTTCTTTTTTACTTTAAAATTCATTTTCTTTCCTTATTTCATATTTCTATATTCTACAATCATAGATATTTTCTTAAAAAAAAAAAAAAAGTCCGCCCATAATTTTTTTTACTTTTATTCAGCTGAGATGGCACCGGCACTAGTCAAGGCCACCGCATTCGAATACGCCTTCGCCAGGTACCCACTTCATCGACCAACCGTTACGGGAGGATGAGGAGCAATGATGACTGTGGACCGACTACCGCAACCAGGATTAGAACCTATACACTTGACCGCGGGCGGCCCGTGAATGCGGGCATGTAATAATCAGTTAATCTCTGTCTTTGTTCTGTGGGTATCATTTTGGCCACTACTGTTGCTAGCAGTGTACAAGTGTCCACGCCCACAAGGCACGCGCCCGGCTGCTGCTTCCCACAGTTTCCGCGTGAAGGCCGACCACTCGAGGATTGACCGTTATGATATCACCTTCCTCCCTCCAACACCTAAGCTGTGTAGGTTTCTTCCTGTTTCCGTCTTTCATTCGTCCTATAACCCTGTCGAGCCATGAGCAGTTTCTACTTTCTTTTTCTCTCTCTCTCTCTTTCAACCGAAATGGCCTCTGGCTGGGGGAATGTCCTGCTTATGCCACGTCCACATCCTCAAGACATAAAGGTAACTTTAAGGTTGTAATTCATATGTTAAGTCTGATAAAATGGTCATTAATGAACTTTGCAAAAACCGTGCGGCGAAATTAATGGTACTCGATATAGAAAGGCTAACAGAAAAAAAATTGGGCTGATTACCTTCAACTTTTAAAGATGTTTCGACCTAAAGTAAAAATAATAACTCAGGAGGAAACCTGTTGACAAAATAAGAGCAAGAATAGCAGGTCCAGGTTTGAAAAAATCTTTAAATAATTTCTAATGCATCACTTCGACGCCTCCACGTCAGGCAACATATAAAACAGGACTAAGTCTGTAAAAAAAAAAAATGTGACTTCCATCCTCATTCATATCTACATAATTCTAACTTTTCAAAGAATATATATAGTTCTGGAAGCATTTCATCCCTCCTGGCAACTGTGAGACCCAGCTCACATCTGCTGGCCAACACCGCCTCACACACACACACACACACACACACACACACACCCAGCCCTCTCCATAAAAGCTTGTGGGGAAGCGCAGCGCCGATGGTCTTTTGGTGTGGTATCGACACCTGTAGGATGCAGAGGCCAGGCAGGAACCTTGCTGCTCCTGCCTTCCTCCACCTCTCCCATGCTTCACAACTTGATCATTCAACCATTCCCACACAGTCAGACCAGTAGGTCGTCTGTTACCTGTCTTTCCCAGGTGCTGGACCTGAATGTCATTTAATTATGAACATGTACTAAACGTTATTGATTATATAAAAAATCATGAAGTTGTGTTCATTTTTCAGTTATTTATCATAACTGTGCCAACAAGCGACGGTGTGGACGGTCGGAACTCGGCCAGGGTTGCGACACGTCCGTGCAACATGTTGGTATAATTTCCCAGCATAATAACAATTCTTTGCCTCTTCTGTGCTATCTCCTGAGCATCGCTGTTCCCAACATGGCCGGAGGGGCCGCAGGACGGGGGGCCAGAGATTCCAATCCCTTTCGCTATGTCTCAAATCACTCCGTCTCCTTGATCTTCGGTATTCACACCTTCTACACTGTGTAAATCATCGACGAAAATCAGATACTGGGATACATCATGACCTATGGCTGAAGGCCATCACCCTAACTCAAACACAGAGGGAGGGTCTGCCTCTCTCAGTCTTACACAAACTTCCAAATTCAAATTGCAAGTGAGGGGAGAGGAGAGGTCGTGTGCTGAGGCGGTTGCCTGAAGGAGCGGGTGTGCGGGGCGGCAAACAGCTGTTTGGGACCTGTCACTACGCCGGAAACTGACCTGCGGTGACCTGGGACCTGCCTCAAACCACCCTACCGCACCAGGGCTGCTGGGACTAGGTCTGACCCACCCTGCAGCACCAGGGCCGCCCCTGTGGCGTGCTCTGGAGGGCAAGGCCTGGTCGGTGATAGCCCCCAGAAAGCTCCACCGGTGGCAGCCCTTGCTAGGTGCATTGAGCAGCGTGTGTGTGGCCGGGAGGGGACAGACGGAGGCTTCTGTCTTGTGTCTTATCTACGGCAGGTGACATCTGGCGTGAGGCACGGGTCTACCTGATGAAGAACCTCCTTTTATATTTCTGTACCACAATACACGATGAGGACGTCACTTAATACTTCACCGAAAATGACGTATGGGCTGTTTGGTTCCTACTGAATATTATTCAAGTAAGAGACTATTCAATATTTTAAGGGAAAAGTAACTGGTAAGAGCTGTTGCTTTTAAGTATGAAAGCAGACGATAAGAACACACACACACACACACACACACACACACACACATATATATATATATATATATATATATATATATATATATATATATATATATATACATATTTTTTTTTTTTTTTTTGCTTTGTCGCTGTCTCCCGATAGGAACAGACGACTGAGCCTTTGAGAGATTATCCTCACCAGTTCCTTTCTCTGTTCCTTCTTTTGGAAAAATAAAAAAAACGACAGGGGAGGATTTCCAGCACCCCCGCTCCCTCCCCTTTTAGTCGCCTTCTACGACACGCATGGAATACGTGGGAAGTATTCTCTCTCACCTATCCCCAGGGATATTATATATATATATGTATGTATATATATATATATATATATATATATATATATATATATATATATATATATATATATATCAAGCATTAGGGTAAATGATAGTCATAAAACTTGATACATTCAGAACAAATCACAGACGGTGGGACCATCCACCACAGACAACACCATACACCACAGACTGAACCGTTTGGTTATATACAGACTGTAATCGAAACTGTGACGTAGTAAGTGGTCCTCAGACCAGACGAGGCAACATGTGTAGGACCCTCCTGAGGAAGGTCTACCTCACCCTCAGCAGGAGCTTTATAGTCTTCCTTGCTCCTGCTGATGTAGTAAGTGATGGAGACCTCCTCCACCCCACACCCCATCCTGGCCCAGCGAGAGGTCTGGTCTGACCAAGAGGTGAGGTCCATCGCTCGCTACCTCAGCAGGAATGGGGTCTTCACCTCCTTCAGGAAGCTCTCCGTCGAGTCAATGCCTTACACGCCGCAAGTTCCGGGGGCTCTCGTGCCCTCCCCTAGCAGGGGCTTCAGAACAAAAAAGTGAATTATCGCTTTTTTAACACACACACACACACACACACACACACACACGACAAACACGACATATATTACCAGAAATATGTCGTTTATGAAATAACACGAGGGCGTTCTCTCACGAAAGGAGAGTCAATTCTGTCGTGTTACGGAGCAGTTCATCATAAACAAGGAACAACATAACTCCCCCTGCCACGCTCCATAGTATGCATACTCAATGCACGTAACATTTTACCCCCTATAAGTAACATTTTACTCCCTATAAGTAACATTTTACCCCCTATAAGTAACATTTTACCCCCTATAAGTAACATTTTACCCCCTATAAGTAACATTTTACTCCCTATAAGTAACATTTTACCCCCTATAAGTAACATTTTACCCACTATAAGTAACATTTTACCCACTATAAGTAACATTTTACCCCCTATAAGTAACATTTTACCCCCTATAAGTAACATTTTACCCCCTATAAGTAACATTTTACCCCTATAAGTAACATTTTACTCCCTATAAGTAACATTTTACCCCCTATAAGTAACATTTTACCCACTATAAGTAACATTTTACCCACTATAAGTAACATTTTACTCCCTATAAGTAACATTTTACCCCCTATAAGTAACATTTTACCCCCTATAAGTAACATTTTACCCCCTATAAGTAACATTTTACTCCCTATAAGTAACATTTTACCCCCTATAAGTAACATTTTACCCACTATAAGTAACATTTTACCCACTATAAGTAACATTTTACCCCCTATAAGTAACATTTTACCCCCTATAAGTAACATTTTACCCACTATAAGTAACATTTTACCCACTATAAGTAACATTTTACCCACTATAAGTAACATTTTACCCACTATAAGTAACATTTTACCCACTATAAGTAACATTTTACCCACTATAAGTAACATTTTACCCCCTATAAGTAACATTTTACCCACTATAAGTAACATTTTACCCACTATAAGTAACATTTTACCCACTATAAGTAACATTTTACCCACTATAAGTAACATTTTTACCCACTATAAGTAACATTTTACCCACTATAAGTAACATTTTACCCACTATAAGTAACATTTTACCCACTATAAGTAACATCTTACCCACTACAAGTAACATTTTACCCCTATAAGTAACATTTTACCCACTATAAGTAACATTTTACCACTATAAGTAACATTTTACCACTATAAGTAACATTTTACCACTATAAGTAACATTTTACCACTATAAGTAACATTTTACCACTATAAGTAACATTTTACCACTATAAGTAACATTTTACCACTATAAGTAACATTTTACCACTATAAGTAACATTTTACCCACTATAAGTAACATTTTACCACTATAAGTAACATTTTACCACTATAAGTAACATTTTACCCACTATAAGTAACATTTTACCCACTATAAGTAACATTTTACCACTATAAGTAACATTTTACCACTATAAGTAACATTTTACCCACTATAAGTAACATTTTACCCACTATAAGTAACATTTTACCCACTATAAGTAACATTTTACCACTATAAGTAACATTTTACCACTATAAGTAACATTTTACCACTATAAGTAACATTTTACCACTATAAGTAACATTTTACCACTATAAGTAACATTTTACCCACTATAAGTAACATTTTACCACTATAAGTAACATTTTACCCACTATAAGTAACATTTTACCACTATAAGTAACATTTTACCACTATAAGTAACATTTTACCACTATAAGTAACATTTTACCACTATAAGTAACATTTTACCACTATAAGTAACATTTTACCACTATAAGTAACATTTTACCACTATAAGTAACATTTTACCACTATAAGTAACATTTTACCACTATAAGTAACATTTTACCACTATAAGTAACATTTTACCACTATAAGTAACATTTTACCACTATAAGTAACATTTTACCACTATAAGTAACATTTTACCCACTATAAGTAACATTTTACCACTATAAGTAACATTTTACCACTATAAGTAACATTTTACCCACTATAAGTAACATTTTACCCACTATAAGTAACATTTTACCCACTATAAGTAACATTTTACCACTATAAGTAACATTTTACCACTATAAGTAACATTTTACCCACTATAAGTAACATTTTACCCACTATAAGTAACATTTTACCACTATAAGTAACATTTTACCACTATAAGTAACATTTTACCACTATAAGTAACATTTTACCACTATAAGTAACATTTTACCACTATAAGTAACATTTTACCACTATAAGTAACATTTTACCACTATAAGTAACATTTTACCACTATAAGTAACATTTTACCCACTATAAGTAACATTTTACCCACTATAAGTAACATTTTACCACTATAAGTAACATTTTACCACTATAAGTAACATTTTACCACTATAAGTAACATTTTACCACTATAAGTAACATTTTACCACTATAAGTAACATTTTACCACTATAAGTAACATTTTACCACTATAAGTAACATTTTACCACTATAAGTAACATTTTACCACTATAAGTAACATTTTACCCACTATAAGTAACATTTTACCCACTATAAGTAACATTTTACCCACTATAAGTAACATTTTACCCACTATAAGTAACATTTTACCACTATAAGTAACATTTTACCACTATAAGTAACATTTTACCCACTATAAGTAACATTTTACCCCTATAAGTAACATTTTACCCACTATAAGTAACATTTTACCACTATAAGTAACATTTTACCCACTATAAGTAACATTTTACCCACTATAAGTAACATTTTACCCACTATAAGTAACATTTTACCCACTATAAGTAACATTTTACCCACTATAAGTAACATTTTACCCACTATAAGTAACATTTTACCCACTATAAGTAACATTTTACCCACTATAAGTAACATTTTACCACTATAAGTAACATTTTACCACTATAAGTAACATTTTACCCACTATAAGTAACATTTTACCACTATAAGTAACATTTTACCACTATAAGTAACATTTTACCACTATAAGTAACATTTTACCACTATAAGTAACATTTTACCCACTATAAGTAACATTTTACCACTATAAGTAACATTTTACCACTATAAGTAACATTTTACCCCTATAAGTAACATTTTACCCACTATAAGTAACATTTTACCACTATAAGTAACATTTTACCCACTATAAGTAACATTTTACCCACTATAAGTAACATTTTACCCCTATAAGTAACATTTTACCCCTATAAGTAACATTTTACCCCTATAAGTAACATTTTACCCACTATAAGTAACATTTTACCCCTATAAGTAACATTTTACCCACTATAAGTAACATTTTACCCCTATAAGTAACATTTTACCCCTATAAGTAACATTTTACCCCTATAAGTAACATTTTACCACTATAAGTAACATTTTACCCCTATAAGTAACATTTTACCCACTATAAGTAACATTTTACCCCTATAAGTAACATTTTACCCACTATAAGTAACATTTTACCACTATAAGTAACATTTTACCCCTATAAGTAACATTTTACCACTATAAGTAACATTTTACCCCTATAAGTAACATTTTACCACTATAAGTAACATTTTACCCCTATAAGTAACATTTTACCACTATAAGTAACATTTTACCCACTATAAGTAACATTTTACCCACTATAAGTAACATTTTACCCACTATAAGTAACATTTTACCCCTATAAGTAACATTTTACCCCTATAAGTAACATTTTACCCCTATAAGTAACATTTTACCACTATAAGTAACATTTTACCACTATAAGTAACATTTTACCCACTATAAGTAACATTTTACCCACTATAAGTAACATTTTACCCCTATAAGTAACATTTTACCACTATAAGTAACATTTTACCACTATAAGTAACATTTTACCCACTATAAGTAACATTTTACCCACTATAAGTAACATTTTACCCACTATAAGTAACATTTTACCCACTATAAGTAACATTTTACCACTATAAGTAACATTTTACCACTATAAGTAACATTTTACCACTATAAGTAACATTTTACCACTATAAGTAACATTTTACCCCTATAAGTAACATTTTACCCACTATAAGTAACATTTTACCCACTATAAGTAACATTTTACCCACTATAAGTAACATTTTACCACTATAAGTAACATTTTACCCACTATAAGTAACATTTTACCCACTATAAGTAACATTTTACCCCTATAAGTAACATTTTACCACTATAAGTAACATTTTACCCACTATAAGTAACATTTTACCCACTATAAGTAACATTTTACCCACTATAAGTAACATTTTACCACTATAAGTAACATTTTACCACTATAAGTAACATTTTACCCCTATAAGTAACATTTTACCCACTATAAGTAACATTTTACCCACTATAAGTAACATTTTACCACTATAAGTAACATTTTACCACTATAAGTAACATTTTACCACTATAAGTAACATTTTACCACTATAAGTAACATTTTACCACTATAAGTAACATTTTACCACTATAAGTAACATTTTACCACTATAAGTAACATTTTACCCACTATAAGTAACATTTTACCCACTATAAGTAACATTTTACCACTATAAGTAACATTTTACCCACTTTAAGTAACATTTTACCACTATAAGTAACATTTTACCACTATAAGTAACATTTTACCCACTATAAGTAACATTTTACCCACTATAAGTAACATTTTACCCACTATAAGTAACATTTTACCCACTATAAGTAACATTTTACCCACTATAAGTAACATTTTACCCACTATAAGTAACATTTTACCACTATAAGTAACATTTTACCACTATAAGTAACATTTTACCCACTATAAGTAACATTTTACCCACTATAAGTAACATTTTACCCACTATAAGTAACATTTTACCACTATAAGTAACATTTTACCCACTATAAGTAACATTTTACCCACTATAAGTAACATTTTACCACTATAAGTAACATTTTACCACTATAAGTAACATTTTACCACTATAAGTAACATTTTACCCACTATAAGTAACATTTTACCCACTATAAGTAACATTTTACCACTATAAGTAACATTTTACCACTATAAGTAACATTTTACCCACTATAAGTAACATTTTACCCACTATAAGTAACATTTTACCCACTATAAGTAACATTTTACCCACTTTAAGTAACATTTTACCCACTTTAAGTAACATTTTACCACTATAAGTAACATTTTACCCACTATAAGTAACATTTTACCACTATAAGTAACATTTTACCACTATAAGTAACATTTTACCCACTATAAGTAACATTTTACCACTATAAGTAACATTTTACCACTATAAGTAACATTTTACCACTATAAGTAACATTTTACCCCTATAAGTAACATTTTACCACTATAAGTAACATTTTACCACTATAAGTAACATTTTACCACTATAAGTAACATTTTACCCACTATAAGTAACATTTTACCACTATAAGTAACATTTTACCACTATAAGTAACATTTTACCACTATAAGTAACATTTTACCACTATAAGTAACATTTTACCCCTATAAGTAACATTTTACCACTATAAGTAACATTTTACCACTATAAGTAACATTTTACCCACTATAAGTAACATTTTACCACTATAAGTAACATTTTACCCACTATAAGTAACATTTTACCCACTATAAGTAACATTTTACCCACTATAAGTAACATTTTACCCACTATAAGTAACATTTTACCCCTATAAGTAACATTTTACCCACTATAAGTAACATTTTACCCACTATAAGTAACATTTTACCCACTATAAGTAACATTTTACCACTATAAGTAACATTTTACCACTATAAGTAACATTTTACCACTATAAGTAACATTTTACCCACTATAAGTAACATTTTACCACTATAAGTAACATTTTACCACTATAAGTAACATTTTACCCCTATAAGTAACATTTTACCACTATAAGTAACATTTTACCACTATAAGTAACATTTTACCCACTATAAGTAACATTTTACCCCTATAAGTAACATTTTACCCACTATAAGTAACATTTTACCCACTATAAGTAACATTTTACCCACTATAAGTAACATTTTACCACTATAAGTAACATTTTACCACTATAAGTAACATTTTACCACTATAAGTAACATTTTACCCACTATAAGTAACATTTTACCCACTATAAGTAACATTTTACCACTATAAGTAACATTTTACCCACTATAAGTAACATTTTACCCACTATAAGTAACATTTTACCACTATAAGTAACATTTTACCCACTATAAGTAACATTTTACCACTATAAGTAACATTTTACCCACTATAAGTAACATTTTACCCACTATAAGTAACATTTTACCCACTATAAGTAACATTTTACCCACTATAAGTAACATTTTACCCACTATAAGTAACATTTTACCCACTATAAGTAACATTTTACCACTATAAGTAACATTTTACCACTATAAGTAACATTTTACCCACTATAAGTAACATTTTACCCACTATAAGTAACATTTTACCCACTATAAGTAACATTTTACCCACTTTAAGTAACATTTTACCACTATAAGTAACATTTTACCACTATAAGTAACATTTTACCCACTATAAGTAACATTTTACCCACTATAAGTAACATTTTACCACTATAAGTAACATTTTACCACTATAAGTAACATTTTACCACTATAAGTAACATTTTACCCCTATAAGTAACATTTTACCCCTATAAGTAACATTTTACCCACTATAAGTAACATTTTACCCACTATAAGTAACATTTTACCCCTATAAGTAACATTTTACCCCTATAAGTAACATTTTACCACTATAAGTAACATTTTACCCACTATAAGTAACATTTTACCCACTATAAGTAACATTTTACCCACTATAAGTAACATTTTACCACTATAAGTAACATTTTACCCACTTTAAGTAACATTTTACCCACTATAAGTAACATTTTACCACTATAAGTAACATTTTACCCACTATAAGTAACATTTTACCCACTATAAGTAACATTTTACCCACTATAAGTAACATTTTACCACTATAAGTAACATTTTACCACTATAAGTAACATTTTACCACTATAAGTAACATTTTACCACTATAAGTAACATTTTACCCACTATAAGTAACATTTTACCCACTATAAGTAACATTTTACCCACTATAAGTAACATTTTACCCACTATAAGTAACATTTTACCCACTATAAGTAACATTTTACCCACTATAAGTAACATTTTACCACTATAAGTAACATTTTACCACTATAAGTAACATTTTACCACTATAAGTAACATTTTACCACTATAAGTAACATTTTACCACTATAAGTAACATTTTACCACTATAAGTAACATTTTACCCACTATAAGTAACATTTTACCCACTATAAGTAACATTTTACCCACTATAAGTAACATTTTACCCACTATAAGTAACATTTTACCCACTATAAGTAACATTTTACCCACTATAAGTAACATTTTACCCACTATAAGTAACATTTTACCCACTATAAGTAACATTTTACCCACTATAAGTAACATTTTACCACTATAAGTAACATTTTACCACTATAAGTAACATTTTACCACTATAAGTAACATTTTACCCACTATAAGTAACATTTTACCCACTATAAGTAACATTTTACCACTATAAGTAACATTTTACCACTATAAGTAACATTTTACCACTATAAGTAACATTTTACCACTATAAGTAACATTTTACCACTATAAGTAACATTTTACCACTATAAGTAACATTTTACCACTATAAGTAACATTTTACCACTATAAGTAACATTTTACCACTATAAGTAACATTTTACCACTATAAGTAACATTTTACCACTATAAGTAACATTTTACCACTATAAGTAACATTTTACCACTATAAGTAACATTTTACCACTATAAGTAACATTTTACCACTATAAGTAACATTTTACCCACTATAAGTAACATTTTACCACTATAAGTAACATTTTACCCACTATAAGTAACATTTTACCCACTATAAGTAACATTTTACCCACTATAAGTAACATTTTACCCACTATAAGTAACATTTTACCCACTATAAGTAACATTTTACCCACTATAAGTAACATTTTACCCACTATAAGTAACATTTTACCCACTATAAGTAACATTTTACCACTATAAGTAACATTTTACCCACTATAAGTAACATTTTACCACTATAAGTAACATTTTACCCACTATAAGTAACATTTTACCCACTATAAGTAACATTTTACCCACTATAAGTAACATTTTACCCACTATAAGTAACATTTTACCCACTACAAGTAACATTTTACCACTATAAGTAACATTTTATCGATCAACCCTAAGGGGAGAATGACTAGTTGGGTTGACTGTAAACCGACTTCCGCAACCACGACCGGAACCTATGTGTTCGACCCCGGCCCGTGACATAACAAGAGGTAACAAATTACTGCCCGAAAATTTTAGTCCAATCAACTAAACAGCAGAAGTTGGCAAACTTAAGGAAACCATCAACAGACCATTTAGAGCACCAATTTATAACAGGTTCTCAGCAGGATTTTCAACGAAATCGCTCGTCTGACAATTCTACAGGAAGGACTTTGATGTAAACAATGTGGAGGATGAAAGTAGAGCGGTTGATGACATATACTTAGACTTTTCAAAAAGCATTCGATAAACTTCTACATCAAAGGTTACTAAAAAATCTTAAGTACATAGTATAGTACAAAGTATAGTAAGTACATAGTTGAAAGTAAACGAAGCTATGGGAGTGGGAGAGAAATGGAAGGTATTCAGAAAAGCAGTGGTGGCATGTGAGAGAGAAGTATGAGACATGCGGAAGGTGGGAAGCGTGCAGGTAGGAAGGATTTGCGATTGGTGGGAGGATGAAGTAAGTTGCTAATCAAAGAGAACTGAGAGGTGTCTGGGTAATTCTCACAAAGAAAAAGTGCGAGTGACTGGGAGATGTACAAGAGAAAGAGGCAGGAGGTCAGAAGTAAGGTGCAAGAGCTGAAAAAGAAGACTTATGAAAGCTGGGTTGAGTAAACATGAGCAAACTTCAGGGAGAATAAGAAAATGTTTTGGAAGGAGATTAACAGTGTGAGAATTACAATAGACCGTCACTGTAACATCGGTTCAAGGCGCTAACGTGGTAACAGACAGTGATGAGTCGAGAGGAGATGGCGTGAGTACTCTGAAGGATTTGTTGAAGGTGTTTGAAGATGGTGCGACAGATGGAGGGTGGTGGTGGCATGAACAAAGAATGAGACTGGGATGGAACAGTGCAGTTTCACGAGTGGTAGAGGATGCGTAGATCAGGTGATTCCTTAGTAGTAAGTGTATGAGAAATACAGACACAGAAGGATCTGAACGTGGCATTTATGAATCTGGAGAAGGTATATGATAGGAATTAAAGAGATGCTTTATGGAAGGTGTTACGAAAACACACTGTGGGAGCATAGCTTACAGAAGCAGTGAGGCGTTTCTATCTAGAGTAACGCGTATGTGTGCTAGGAGGCGGAGAGGAGGATGAGTTGTTCCAGGGTCTGCGGCCGGGATTTGATGCCATGATGAATGTAAAATTCGTCTGTGGATATACTGGGAAGTGAGGCAAATGTAAGGGTTTTGGAGAGAGGGGCAGCAATGCAGTCTGAGGTGGCAGATTTGAGTGAGAAACTGCAGAGGTAAGCGTCTGAGTTTTACATTTGTGTGTGAAAGGAGAAAATGATGAGTAACGGTCAATAAAAGCAAAGACATGAGGTTAAACGGTACAAAGAGACATGGTGTGAGTTCAAATGAAGAAAACGTAAAGTAAGTGAAGTGTTCTACATATCTGGGTGTGGCACATGGAAGCGAATGGAACCATGGAAGCGGAAGAGTCATACGTGGGTGAGGGGGGTGGGGAAAGGTTCCGGAAGCTCGGAAGAATGAGTGGAGAGAAATATCATACTATCTGGGAGAGCGAAAATGAGTATGTTTGAAGGTTTAATAGTCCCAACGATGGTGTATGGATGCGAGGTACGGGCTACAGTTGATAATGCACAGAAAAGAGTGAACTGTGGAATGCGGAAGGATCTTCATGTAAGATATGACTGGGTAAAAGAAAGGTGTGGTATTGAGAAGGGTATGAATGAGAGAGCTGAAGAAAGTGCGGTGAAGTGGTTTGGAAATATGGAGAGAATGAAGCGAGTGGGTGGTTGACAAAGAGGATCTATGTGTCAGAAGTGGAACGGTCGAGAAGGACAGACCAAACTGGATATATATATATATATATATATATATATATATATATATATATATATATATATATATATATATATATATATATACATATATATATATATATATATATATATATATATATATATACATATACATATATATATATATATATATATATATATATATACATATACATATATATATATATATATATATATATATATATATATATAAGAGCAGTGTGGTTTCAGAAGTGGTAGAGGATGTGTGGATCAGGTGCTTGCTGTGAAGAATGTATGTGAGAAATACTTAGAAAAGCAAATGGATTTGTATGTAGCATTTATGGATCTGGAGAAGGCATATGATAGAGTTGTTAGAGATGCTCTGTGGAAGGTATTAAGAATATATGGTGTGGGAGGCAAGTTGTTGGAAGCAGTGAAAAGTTTTTATCGAGGATGTAAGGCATGTGCACGTGTAGGAAGAGAGGAAAGTGATTGGTTCTCAGTGAATGTAGGTTTGCGGCAGGGGTGTGTGATGTCTCCATGGTTGTTTGGTTTGTTTATGGATGGGGTTGTTAGGGAGGTGAATGCAAGAGTTTTGGAAAGAGGGGCAAGTATGCAGTCTGTTGTGGATGAAAGAGCTTGGGAAGTGAGTCAGTTGTTGTTCGCTGATGATACAGCGCTGGTGGCTGATTCATGTGAGAAACTGCAGAAGCTGGTGACTGAGTTTGGTAAAGTGTGTGAAAGAAGAAAGTTGAGAGTAAATGTGAATAAGAGCAAGGTTATTAGGTACAGTAGGGTTGAGGGTCAAGTCAATTGGGAAGTAAGTCTGAATGGAGAAAAACTGGAGGAAGTGAAGTGTTTTAGATATCTGGGAGTGGATTTGGCAGCGGATGGAACCATGGAAGCGGAAGTGAATCATAGGGTAGGGGAGGGAGCGAAAATTCTGGGAGCCTTGAAGAATTTGTGGAAGTCAAGAACATTATCTCGGAAAGCAAAAATGGGTATGTTTGAAGGAATAGTGGTTCCAACAATGTTGTATGGTTGCGAGGCGTGGGCTATGGATAGAGTTGTGCGTAGGAGGGTGGATGTGTTGGAAATGAGATGTTTGAGGACAATATGTGGTGTGAGGTGGTTTGATAGAATAAGTAACAATAGGGTAAGAGAGATGTGAGGTATTAAAAAGAGTGCGGTTGAGAGAGCAGAAGAGGGTGTTTTGAAATGGTTCGGTCACATTGGGAGAATGAGTGAGGAAAAATTGACAAAGAGGATATATGTGTCAGAGGTGGAGGGAACGAGGAGAAGTGGGAGACGAAATTGGAGGTGGAAAGATGGAGTGAAAAAGATCTCGAGTGATCGGGGCCTGAACATGCAGGAGGGTGAAAGGCGTGCAAGGAATAGAGTGAATTGGAACGATGTGGTATACCGGGGTCGACGTGCTGTCAATGGACTGAACCAGGGCATGTGAAGTGTCTGGGGTAAACCATGGAAAATTTTGTGGGGCTCTGGATGTGGAAAGGGAGCTGTGGTTTCGGTGCATTATTACATGACAGCTAGAGACTGAGTGTGAACGAATGTGGCCTTTGTTGTCTTTTCCTAGCCCTACCTCGCAAACATGAGGGGGAGGGGGTTGTTATTTCATGTGTAGCGAGGTGGCGATGGGAATGAATAAAGGCAGACAGTATGAATTATGTACATGTGTATATATGTATATGTCTGTGTGTGTATATATATATATGTATACGTTGAGATGTATAGGTATGTATATTTGCGTGTGTGGACGTGTATGTATATACATGTGTATGTGGGTGGGTTGGGCCATTCTTTCGTCTGTTTCCTTGCGCTACCTCGCTAACGCGGGAGACAGCGACAAAGCAAAATATAAATAAATAAAAATACACCTTACAATATAAAATCGTCATACACATTTTATATATCCGTTTCTTATGCCATTACGGATCTATATAAAAATTTCAGTAACAAAATCGTTCCGTAACTTTGAATTAATCTTAAAAACAAGAACTGATTTATGACAGATTTGTGTTATACATCCCCACCCTCTTCCCTTAAAAAAGAAAACATTTTAAGTAAAACCTGCTTAATGTGAATACTAACAGATTGATGGATCAGGATAAGATAGGGAAGGTCCGGTAGAATGTGGTGATCGTAAGGTGAGGAAAGGCCACCTGCAGGTGAACTGCTGTGGGCACCTAGTCTCGAGAAGTAGGTGTCATACGAGGTGTTAGGTGAGTGTAATAAAGAAAATGGCTTTAAATGGCTGCATCACCTTGAGCTATTACTTGGCCGTTTGTGGAAGGCCTTTAATGATAATTACTCCTGGAATCATTTCGCGAAATTCAATTCTTTTTCCCTAAGATAGAAAGACTACCTAAAGCATCCTGGAGTAAAAGTGGAGCTTCATAAACATTTTATTGTCCAGGTCACGCCTCACAGAATTTAAGCAGCCAGGGTGCGTTTTCTATGCCCACATGTACGAAGCCCTTCTCCTCAACTCTCATCTCCGCCAGGGACTATTGTTTACAAAATCTTGTTAGAAGAAACAAAGTCTTTCTGTACAACAACGCTCATAAACAAAAGTCGAATTCGTAACTGAACAGATTCAAAGTGTTCGGGTCTTCAGAGGGTGTGGAGTCCCTCTCTCGATGGCCCAAGCCAGAGCCGAACGTAGCCTCGCGGACACAACTATACATCAGCTATATGAAAGCAACATGGCAGAAACATTGGAGAATATTACATTGTTTCTCGCTTCCAAATGATGCCTGTCCACCTCCTCCCCTTCCCCTCCTCCATGCTAAGCCCCGTCCCACACTCAGCCCACACCCTTCCCTCCCCAACACCAGGCCCCACACCCTCCACCTCCCCAACACAGGCCCCGTGTTCTGCCTTCTCCAGCACACAACCCCACGCCCTCCCTTCCCCAACACCCAACCCTACCTCCTGTTCTCCCTAACACCAGGCCCGACGCCCTCACCTACCCAACACTAGGCCACACAACCTTCCCTCCCTAACATCCAGCCCTGCGCCCTGCCTTCCATAACATCCAGTCCCGCCCTCCCCACGACACGTCCCCGCTCCCTCTAACACCCAGCCCCACGTCCTCCCCTCTTTGTTTACCAGTCTCTCTCTTTCTGCAATCCATCTTACATAATATGTCCCAATCTACTGGTCGTTTTTCCATGCCCCCAGCTCCAGTTACTGACGAAGATCGTCACCGAGGCCTGGCCATTAATGAAATATAAACGACGACCCACGATACAAACAAGAATGACAGAAGAGAGAAAAATGATCCAGGAGTCTTTGAGGAGGCTGAAGACCTAAATTTTAAATGCTGGCAGATCGTAGGTGTTTCGATAACATGAAATGGTGAAGAATTCTAGTGGACCACATCTGCGCACCTCTGAGCTGCCAACAGCCACACAGAAATCATGAGGTAGTGGCTTGATGAGGAGGATCGTCTGGTATATGAAAGGGCGGAGGTGCACAAATGTTTAGTCAGTTCTCTGGAGAAGAAACCGGAGTAATAGCTACAGAAAAGGGAAAGAGAACCAACACTGTGCCGTGAGGAAAGACGGTCATGTACTGAGGTCTGACTGGGAAAATGGTAAGTTCGGCTTTGCTTTAACGAGGACTGATATGTATGTACGGAGAGACGAAGCTTCCCCCAGATGTGAATGCGGTACTTCATATAATGACGAATTAATCCTTGTCTAACCTGAGCAACTATTCAGAGAGGAACATTTCCTCGGCATGAGAATACGACGCTTAGTTTTCTTTTCAAAGGCAGACTACGCTATTTGTCTGATGTGGGGCTTCGAAAGATGAAAAAGATGTTAATGTAAGACAAAAGTTTATCGTTCCGAATGGCGACTTTGAGGGCTCCAAAGGTAATGTAAAACTGTGAGGAATGGCGGAACGAGAAATGGGGAGGAAATGGGTTCAAATGTGTTAAACGTAACAAGGTTTTTTTTCCATACCACTGGGAAAGTGTGTCCAGATATGGCGTTACAGAAACACTTGTGACGAGATGCAGATCGAGCGAGAGACGATAGCCATAGATTTGAAAGAATTGGAGGTGAATCAACAACGCACGAGTGCATCTGGTTATTAACTGCCGACAGAACATCATTCATAAAATCGGCGAAGAGATGAGGAGACAGAACAGAACCCTATGGGTCACCGCTGCCGGTATGTCGACAGTTACGGACATGGAATAACCAAAGAAGCTGACTACAAGAGAGCAGAGTGAGGGAGATCAGAACCCGATGCCAAACACTCGACTTTCAGGACATTAAAGACAACAACACAGGATTCCCCACCACCTCTCAGGAAGGATAACAATATAAGTCACACATGAAATCATATCTCTGGTGTTCTTCACCTTGAGGGAACCGTAATTTTGATTACAAAGAAAACTGGAAGGTCAAGGTGCTTCATTAACAACCATGGACATTGAAGAAGAAATCAAAGATGCTACAAAAGCAGAGGTCATGGCAATGTGAAGACATCTGGAGGGATTCGAACAGTCTTCCTTCTTTGTGACAGTGTGTGCCAATGTATGCTTTCAAGAAGAAAAACATATCTACATATATATATTTTCAGGCATAAGAAACACAGACGGGAAAGCATGGGCGCAATTTTTAAGGCACATTCCTTCATAACACCAGGACTGCCGCGTCGTGTGTACCAAAGAGAGTGCGTTTTGAACTAAACGAAAAGAGATTACAGAGAGCACAGGATTAGTAAGAGGTGCGTTAGGGGTGAGGGAACGCTGAAGTCATCCAAAGTGGAGTTTCAGTAGAAAAGAGAACCAAAAACAGTTCAATTCCTTTATCATTAGGAGAGAGAGAGTTAGAGTATTGGGAGAACAGAAAATCAAAGTATACGTGGAACAAAAACAGGAAAATATACGTGGAACAAGAAAAGCTGTTACAGATTATTGTGGCCAAAGATCAGAAAGACATATGTGCGACGTAGAAAGGCTTTCATGCTTCCTTTGGACAAAGAAGGACTCCGTCTCTCGGGTAACATATTTTCAATGATTTCTGGCAGAGAGGAAAGCTGAAAGTGAATCGTAGGAAGGGCAGGTTTTCCAGGTCCCTTGTTCCAGTGGCCTTGGTGAACCATGGACTGGAAGAAGAGACGAGCCTTAGAAGAGAGATTACATATACCTCCATCCCTCCTACAACAAACTCTGCTACACACTCACCAGAGACAGAAACATCGCCCGATGATAGATACTATGCTTTCTTGGAAAACACACACACACACACACACACACACACACACACACACATATATATATATATATATATATATATATATATATATATATATATATATATATCTGCGTGAGCTCGTTCACTTAGTGATAACACGGTGCTGTAATTGGAATCAAGAAGGGAAGTGTGTTGAGGAAAGAGATGGTCACTAGAATTGGATCATAGGAACCTTCTAGGGCGAACTTGTGTGAATACGGTGCGAATGAAATGGAAAACAAATCCAGAATGTTGAGAGAGTAGGTCGTGACGGCCTGGAATATACGTTAGTTGGCTGGTGATCGGCTTCAGATCACGAAGAATGGAAAACGTGAGGGCTTCATCATTTGTGTGGACTTCAAACATTTCCTGTGGTACATGTTGAAGTCTCCGGAGTAAAATACCTCAGTCTCAGGATGAGACGATGCCACGGCCTTATGGAGGGATGAGAGGATGTCACGGCCTTAGGGAAGGTATTTAAGATAACAGAAGAACGTTATCAAGTCTGTGGACTGAGGAGCGCAGCAGCAGCAGAAGAGGAGAGAGGAAAGTGAGAGTTGGTTGACAGACATTACACCACACGATGGCTGGGGACTGAAGCTGCACGAGAGGGGAGTGAGGGAGGTGGACGACGTACAGAGTCCCCGTCTGAAGTGGGATCATGAGAGCAGCTTGTCATCACAGTTATGAGGAGAGGGATCACATTCAGCTTCACCAGATGGTAGGGTAGGGCTGAGTGGCGTCCTACATAGGGGAGGTCAGTAGACAGACAGGTGACAGAGGTCAACTAAATCATAATAAAAAGGTTGGGTTGATATCAGAGAAGCCGTGGGTGTTGGGAGAGGCTACTACCCGAGTCTCCTTCCTTCCTTCTAGATAGCGTCCTGTGCTCCTGTCGCTCCTTCTTATCCTCCAAGGTCTCTCCCGTTGTTCTCCTCAAGTCCTTGTCTTCCTCCTCCTCCTTCTAGTCCCCTCCCCCCCTCCGCCGCCACCCACCCCAGGCACGCCACCCTGGGCAATAACAATGAATTTCAGCCAACGATGCGGAGCGAGAGGACCTGCAGCAGATAACTGTATTAATGGTGGCAGGCCGGCCCACGATACACCCCCACCCACCCCCATCTAACAACAACCTCACCCCCTCCCTCAACCACACACACACACACACACACACACACACACACACACAACCACCTCCAATTCCTACTCTTCTTCCTCCTGGTCGAACATATCCTCCTCCTTTCTTTTCTTCTTGCTGTTCATCTTTATTATCATTATTATCATCATTACTATTATTACTATCCACTTCGTTATTGTTCTTGCTCATCTCCATCTCTTTTTTTTTCCTATTATTCTTCATCATCTTCTTTTTCTTCTTTTATTTCTTCTTCATCTTCTACCAGTCTCCTCCTTCCTTTCCTCCACTGCCTGCCATTAACAGAAGCTGTATCGACCGTTTTTCATTTCCGTTAACACTGTTTCTGACGAAAAGCTAACTACCATTCCAACATGTACCTTAAATTCATGATAATTACCATTATTAACCTCCTCTTGAAGCCAAACTCAAGCTAACTACCATCCTCTTCCTCTTTATTAAACCAAACTCAAGCTAACTACCATCCTCTTCCTCTTTATTAAACCAAACTCAAGCTAACTACCATCATCTTCCTCTTTATCAAACCAAACTCAAGCTAACTACCATCCTCTTCCTCTTTATTAAACCAAACTCAAGCTAACTACCATCCTCTCCCTCTTTATTAAACCAAACTCAAGCTAACTAACGCTCTTACCCTCTTTATCAAACCTAAACACAAGCTAACTATTATTCTTCCCCTCTTTATCAAAACCATATTGTTACTATCCTCTCTATCCCTAATTCTATTGTTGTTCCCTCTCTTATTCGAACCATAATTTTCATCCTACCATTCTTATCCTATTTATCAAAACCATATTGCTAATATTCTCTCTATCCTTGAGTCTGCAGCTACTGTTCCTTTTCTCATTCTAATCATAATTTTCACCTTCTTCCCAATACCATAACAAGAAGTCACTCTCCTACCATTCCTACTTCCCCCAACTATACCATTCCTATAAATCCTTGCATCATTCCTCCTTTCTTTTTTGCTTAAATATTCACTTAATCATTCTACCATGCCAGTTCTCCTACCTACCATTATTCCCGTTTTCCTTCCTACTGCTCCTTTATCTCTTACCCTACATCCCACTACTACTCGTCCCTCCCTCCCACTACTGTTCGACCCCCACTACCCACTACTACATGTCCCTCCCTAACGCAGCTATTCGACCCTCCATCTCTATACTACTCGACGATTCATTCCACTACTACTCGACCCTTCACACCATTACTACTCGACCCTTCAAACAGTACTAATCGACCCTCAACCCCAGTCCTCCTCGACCCTTCATACCACTACAATTCGACCCACTACCTAGTACTGCTCGACCCTTCATACCACTAGTACTCGACCCTTTACCCCAGTACTCCTCGACCCTTCATACCACTACTACTCGACCCTTCACACCATTACTACTCGACCCTTCACACCATTACTACTCGACCCTTCACACCATTACTACTCGACCCTTCACACCATTACTACTCGACCCTTCACACCATTACTACTCGACCCTTCACACCATTACTACTCGACCCTTCACACCATTACTACTCGACCCTTCACACCATTACTACTCGACCCTTCACACCATTACTACTCGACCCTTCACACCATTACTACTCGACCCTTCACACCATTACTACTCGACCCTTCACACCATTACTACTCGACCCTTCACACCATTACTACTCGACCCTTCACACCATTACTACTCGACCCTTCACACCATTACTACTCGACCCTTCACACCATTACTACTCGACCCTTCACACCATTACTACTCGACCCTTCACACCATTACTACTCGACCCTTCACACCATTACTACTCGACCCTTCACACCATTACTACTCGACCCTTCACACCATTACTACTCGACCCTTCACACCATTACTACTCGACCCTTCACACCATTACTACTCGACCCTTCACACCATTACTACTCGACCCTTCACACCATTACTACTCGACCCTTCACACCATTACTACTCGACCCTTCACACCATTACTACTCGACCCTTCACACCATTACTACTCGACCCTTCACACCATTACTACTCGACCCTTCACACCATTACTACTCGACCCTTCACACCATTACTACTCGACCCTTCACACCATTACTACTCGACCCTTCACACCATTACTACTCGACCCTTCACACCATTACTACTCGACCCTTCACACCATTACTACTCGACCCTTCACACCATTACTACTCGACCCTTCACACCATTACTACTCGACCCTTCACACCATTACTACTCGACCCTTCACACCATTACTACTCGACCCTTCACACCATTACTACTCGACCCTTCACACCATTACTACTCGACCCTTCACACCATTACTACTCGACCCTTCACACCATTACTACTCGACCCTTCACACCATTACTACTCGACCCTTCACACCATTACTACTCGACCCTTCACACCATTACTACTCGACCCTTCACACCATTACTACTCGACCCTTCACACCATTACTACTCGACCCTTCACACCATTACTACTCGACCCTTCACACCATTACTACTCGACCCTTCACACCATTACTACTCGACCCTTCACACCATTACTACTCGACCCTTCACACCATTACTACTCGACCCTTCACACCATTACTACTCGACCCTTCACACCATTACTACTCGACCCTTCACACCATTACTACTCGACCCTTCACACCATTACTACTCGACCCTTCACACCATTACTACTCGACCCTTCACACCATTACTACTCGACCCTTCACACCATTACTACTCGACCCTTCACACCATTACTACTCGACCCTTCACACCATTACTACTCGACCCTTCACACCATTACTACTCGACCCTTCACACCATTACTACTCGACCCTTCACACCATTACTACTCGACCCTTCACACCATTACTACTCGACCCTTCACACCATTACTACTCGACCCTTCACACCATTACTACTCGACCCTTCACACCATTACTACTCGACCCTTCACACCATTACTACTCGACCCTTCACACCATTACTACTCGACCCTTCACACCATTACTACTCGACCCTTCACACCATTACTACTCGACCCTTCACACCATTACTACTCGACCCTTCACACCATTACTACTCGACCCTTCACACCATTACTACTCGACCCTTCACACCATTACTACTCGACCCTTCACACCATTACTACTCGACCCTTCACACCATTACTACTCGACCCTTCACACCATTACTACTCGACCCTTCACACCATTACTACTCGACCCTTCACACCATTACTACTCGACCCTTCACACCATTACTACTCGACCCTTCACACCATTACTACTCGACCCTTCACACCATTACTACTCGACCCTTCACACCATTACTACTCGACCCTTCACACCATTACTACTCGACCCTTCACACCATTACTACTCGACCCTTCACACCATTACTACTCGACCCTTCACACCATTACTACTCGACCCTTCACACCATTACTACTCGACCCTTCACACCATTACTACTCGACCCTTCACACCATTACTACTCGACCCTTCACACCATTACTACTCGACCCTTCACACCATTACTACTCGACCCTTCACACCATTACTACTCGACCCTTCACACCATTACTACTCGACCCTTCACACCATTACTACTCGACCCTTCACACCATTACTACTCGACCCTTCACACCATTACTACTCGACCCTTCACACCATTACTACTCGACCCTTCACACCATTACTACTCGACCCTTCACCTAGGAAGGACTCTACTACCTCCTGTGGCCGCAGGGGGTTCCTCACAGTAACCATCGAGTATCTCTTCATAAAAAGGTGTTTCAAACTCAAAAACATGTCACCTTCTGGCCACAAACACGATACTTTCTGGCCACAAACACGGTACTTTCTGGCCACAAACACGATACTTTCTGGCCACAAACATGGCACTTTCTAACCACAAACACGATACTTTCTGGCCACAAACACGATACTTTCCGGCCACAAACACGGTACTTTTTTATCACACGCACAATACTTTCTCGCCGTAAACATGACACTTTCTAAAATTGAATATGACACTTCCTAGTCTCAGACGCAGCATCTGTTCACCAACGAGACATACCTGGTGGGCAGCATGATAACGTGCAGTTGGCGAGGTGCTACATCCTCTCTAAATACTCTGCCCATCACCACCCACACTACACAACTACACCTACAAATGCCACACTTTAATGTTCTGTACACACGTGATATCTATTCATCAGATGGTCACAAAACATGGCACTTTTAGTTCATCATACGTGCTACACTTCCTCGCCAAGAACGTGACACAACCGAGTCTAAAATGTAAGTCTGACACCGTCAATGTGGCAGATATGAAAGTTTTTCCCCCACAGGAAGACCTAACGCTTCTAGCACCTAACCTTCTCCAGCCACAATGATAACTGATACGGCAAAACCCAGACATAGATATTCCTGTCTCTCCCCGACATGTGGGTACTAATAATATATTTTCTTGTGATAAAAATGAAGCTAAAGAGAAGTGATTCATAATAATAATAAAATAATAATAATAATAATAATAATAATAAAATAATAATTATAATAATAATAATTATAATAATAATAATTTATAATAATAATAATAATAATAATAATAATAATAATAACATTTTCTCGCATACAAGTACATTATCGCTGTGAGACTCAATTTTGCGTTGCCTCCAGGAATACCATCGTTCGTGTCCGTCAACCAAACATCCTTCAGTGAATTTACTAATAACCTCATCTGTCACGATATACGTTCCTCAAGTCCAGCACTGATCCTTTTCTCTCGAGGTAGATCACATTGTTGGCGGGAGAAGGAATCGAGTATCATGTGACCATATGACTATCCCAGGTCTGGGTACCATTACCTTGACCATCACTGTTCCCTCTCCCGTTACAGATCGAAACTAACAGAGAGAGAGAGAGAGAGAGAGAGAGAGAGAGAGAGAGAGAGAGAAAGGCGGTTCTCCCTCCTGAGTACTAGTCGTCTCCCAGAACATAAAATGAATCGAGTTGATCACAATAACGTGATACTGTTGGGGGAAGGACACCTACAGACAGACCTCACCAGAGGCATAATCACTTACATCAAAGACAGAATGTTGATACTTATAGATAACGTAAGAAGAATGTTGATACTTATAGATAACGTAAGAAGAATGTTGATACTTATAAGTAACGTAAGAAGAATGTTGATACGTATAAGTAACGTAAGAAGAAATTAGTGAAAAGTTAATACCAAACCTGAGACTTCCCCTGTCTGTGTCTGGTCCAGTGTAAATCACGGTCGTCCTTAAATCTCTTGAACACGACGTCACGACCCTCTGAACACGACGTCACGACCCTCTGAACATAAAGGTACGACCCATGACTGTGATGATCTGGCCTTTTACCCTGAACCTCTAAGGGTCAGGTTAAAAGGCTCGATCATCGTTCCCAAAGGTCGTACCGTTGTGTTCATCATGTTACAGCATATGGGAGAATAAGTTCTTCCTGCCCACAGCAACTCTTGCTGGAGATCAGATGGAAATATCAATTCTACAGGAATTAGAATAACGCTTCATGTACGATAACAAATGCCCACTTACTTCCCTGCAGTCACCTTAATTTACCTTCATCTCCCACTGGAAAACTATTACATTACTGTGCAATAACTTCAGCAGATAGCAATGGGACTAGACTTTCTATACTTTTGGAAAAAACAAGATAATTTCGTGGATTTTTCAAAATACTTCAGGAGTTTTCTGCGTCTCGTAAAAGAACAAAAATTATTATATGGTTCGGTGGAATAGAAAATTCCCATAGAAAAAGGTAATTGAAATATAGAAATGATGACGATATGATAATCTATATCTTGGGATTAAACTACGTATAACTTGTCTGCCTCAAGAGTGGTTAGTTAGCTTAGACTTGCTTATGCCCTCATGGGAATTATCTTAGATTATATATATATATATATATATATATATATATATATATATATATATATATATATATATATATATATATATGAATGCCTTCTGGGTATCAGTTAGGAACACTTTTCTATGTCTCATGGGAATTAAGTGAAATGAGACACATCTCTGCGTCACAGACAGTACGTTAACAATAAACTCATCTGTGCCTCATGAACCAGAAGTTTGAGCGAGACTCACTGGTGCCTCACGGGAGTGAAGAAACAAGACTTTTCTGTGGCTCGTATGACTTTAAAGGCCAGTCACACTTATCGTTTGTTAATTGAGAAGAATTTGAATCAAGTGAAAAGCGTGCGTGACGGGGGGCGAGGGTCCACACACACACACACACATGCACACACGCACACACACACACGGATCATTCTGTAACTGATAACATATGGTCCACAAGTCTTGGGCGCGACGTCACATCATCACGTAGTATATCTTCACAATTCTTCATGAGTTACCTCATACATCTTCATAATTCATCATGTATCATTCAAGGTGTATGATACATGGCTGCTGGGGGGGAGGGAGGGAGGGAGGGGGGGGTTTATGTTATCATTTGGTGTTAGAGAAAGAAAGTTACCTCACCTGTGTTGTTCTCTTGGTAAGCTTGAAAAAAAAGAAAGAGAAAGTTCCAATTCTAAAGTTATAAAAATAGAAATTCCTATTATCAGCAAAAAAATAGGATTTTCAAAATAGGATTTCCATAAAAAATAAAAAATCCCAAAAAAATCTATACTGTTGACTCTGGTTTGCATAATGGGATTTACTAGCAGTCAATCAATACTTCATTAGGTAATTAGATCATTCAAATATAATACACATATGGAAACTAGGTTTGTTTTTCTTTTAAATTTTACGTGGTTTAAAATCATGACATGCAGAAGGTGGAGGCAGTCTGGATGCATGCTGAGTGAGGGACGTGTGTAGTTCCCAAGTGACAAGTGTTCCTCCCAGGTAACTTGCAGGTGTCCCCGAGTGACTCACAGATGTTTCAAAGTGACAGGTGTTATTCCCCAGTGATTCACATGAGTTCTTGAGAGACTGACAGATGTTCCAAGTGCTTGACAGGTGTTCCCGAGTGCTAGGTGCTCTTTCCAACTGAATAACAAGTGTTCCCCCAGTGACAGGTGTTGTTCCCAAGTGACTAACAGGTAAAAAAAAAAAAAAGGTGTAACGCGTCTGTTTACATCAATAGTCCCAGGGAAGAGGGGCAAAAGTGTTGTCCCTAGTCCTAGGCCTGTCATCTTTGATAAAGAAAAGTAATAATTTCCTCAGGTACAAGTCGTTGTGCCAATCCTGTGCCCCAGGGTAAGGTAAACACCAGAGTGGCAGTGCACAACACCCGCCTCTCAGGAAAGTCATGCCCTGTTCATTACGGCTCCAGCAACAATGTTTATCCCATTATACATAAGACATTTGTTATGTTTCACACACTCACGGCCAGCAATGATCCCCACCCCGGGACAGGGCCCCGGACGCCCGCCACACCACTAACACACCCATTAAGGTACATTTCATGAGGGTAATTCTCGAGTGCGTGTTGTTGGTACATCCACGAACACGGGTCCCTGTCTGCCCCGGCCCAACAGCTGGCCGCCGCTCACCCTCCCCGACACACTGTAGGAGGTTTTTTGCCGGAGTTGCCATGAAGCTTAACTTTACTGGGTGCGTTAGTGGTGCAGTGGCCACATACACTGTCTGTATCGCTGGTGAAATCACCCGACCGTGGTTGAGGGATATGATGGAATGGCTCACTCGGGGACTAAAACTATGTCTCTCTTACAACCCAGTGCAGGGGTTGTGGCGCACGCTACAACCATCTGCAGGCTCAATCATGAGCAGCATGGGGGTTCAAATCGAAGATCTGTCCTCCTCCCAATTAGAGGTTGAAAAAATAGCCACTAAGGCCCCCAAATGAGTCTCAGCCCACCCCCCTCCCCCCATCTATAGGCTAATCAATAGGTCTGGCTCCAAAACGAACACCTCCCCACCATCTAAATGCTGACTTATGGGCAGTAGGGGTCCGTAAGAACACCCTTCCCCATCTGCACTCCGAACCACACGGGATGGATCGAAGACAAAGGCCTCCTCCCACTCGCTTACCTCTGTCACCAACGTTTGATATATATATATATATATATATATATATATATATATATATATATATATATATATATATATATATATAACCAGGAGGCAGCATCAATGCCAAGTCCATGTGGTGCTTCAATGTACCGTCACCCTAGGTGTGTCATCCTATAGCCATACCCACCAAGGACACGAGAGGCAGGACAGCCGCTATACGCCAGGAGAAAGAGCCTGTAGTGGTGGTGGTGGTAGTAGTAGTAGTAGTAGTAGTGGTAGGAGAAGTAATGGTAGTAGTAGTAGTAGTAGTAGTAGTAGTAGTAGTAGTAGTAGTAGTAGTAGCAGCAGCAGCAGCAGCAGCAGCAGCAGCAGCAGCAGCAGTAGTAGTAGTAGTAGTAGTAGTAGTAGTAGTGGTGGTGGTGGTGGTGGTGGTGGTGAGTCCTGGATGGGTATGAGAGTGAGGTGACCGTGGAGGTGTGGGTCAGACACGTGGGTGTTGATGATACAATTATTGGGGATGTCACCAGAAGATTACCTGGGTGGGAACTAACCCTACCAGACCACCACCAGTCGGTACCTCCCAGTACCACCAGTCGGTACCTCCCAGTACCACCAGTCGGTACCTCCCAGTACCACCAGTCGGTACCTCCCAGTACCACCAGCCAGTAACCCCCAGCACTTAGTAATGGCGGGTTGGCGGGGTTAATTCCCCACTAGGTAACCTCTTGTTGACATCCCCAATAATTGTATCATCAACCCAGTCCCACACGCCCTCGTCTGCGTCTCACGCCCACATCCTTATCCCAAGCCCTCGCCTGCGTCCCACGTCCTCAAGAGGTCCATACCGGGATGAAGAGGAACAACAGGAGCGTCTCCCAAGCACAATGAAGGTAGAATCAAAACGCATCATGATGCACTGTGGTAACTGACAGAGAAACAGTTATATACTGGTGCCGCCGTCCCAACCTATTCGGACGTAATATGGGAACCAACATTTGCCTGAGGCGTATATTGTAGCGATCATGGCCAGGGGATACAACGCGGACATTCACTCCAAATGGTGGGCAATATTTGGGCTGGAGCTTCGAAGTGGCAGCAGGTGGAACAGATGCGGGTGTCGATGGCTACTGCTGCGTCCTCCGCCTTACCCGTGGTCGGGTGATATTTCCTCAATTTTTGCCTGGCCTGATGGGGCCCCAGGGAATAGGGAAGACCATCCTGGGATGTACAGGTCATTTAGCTCGTCACAGACGCAAAGATTTACTGAATTACCGGCTGTGGTGAGTGGGCGGCGTAACACAGTGCTATAACGTTAAGACAGATGGGTCCAGCCAGCGGCACTAGACCTACACAGGCCTGGTCGTATGACCGGAGGAGGAGGAGGAGGAGGTATACACCAACAGTGGGTGTACAACTGGCAACGCTGGCGGGCTCGTGACCCAGCCTGGGGGAAAGGGCTAAGGGTGAGAGTAGGGCGGGGACACCAGGACAGAATGACTCAAGTCTAACCCAACTTCCAGATCACTGCGTCTCCAGGTCGGCCAGGAAGACCATCAACACCCATGCAAGGTCCAGCCCACAGTCATCGCCAGACCGAGATATGCAAAAGAACTTCGAATACCTGACGATCTTCTTAAAGGAATATCCCCTCAGTATATGCATGGCGATATTCTAAAGGAAAGTATCTCTATTTCATATCTATCGATAGTCTGGATGAATATATAGCTGGTATATACCTAGCGATATTCTACAAGAAAATACGTCTGGTAATACTTAAGAGTCAGTTTTTAAAGAATAATATATATATATATATATATATATATATATATATATATATATATATATATATATATATATATATATATATATCAAAATGTCTAAAGTAACTTAGTTTCAAGTCAGTAATGGATGGTGTGAAGTTCACCTGTACAAATATATATGTGATCCCTGCTGGATATATGAGGATATATGACGTGAATATCTAATGTGTGATATATCTCATACATCAATATGTAGAACGATACACATAACTTCACCACTCTCTCATCTTGCTTACATCCCACCCTAACCAAGCCATTCCCAGACTGAGCAAGGTTAGCAATTCAGCGATGCTCCCTGAGAACGCTCAGAAGTAAGGGCAGGAACTAACTTGAGTACATGTGACAAGACTTTAACTCCTCAAGAATGCCATGAGAGTACAGCTGTATCCTGTAGCGCTACATACAGCTGTACTGCACTACTGACTGTGGTCTCGACGTTCACTTATGATGGTCTGGAAAGGATGGACGCCTCTAGAACGAGAACTTCTAACATGACACTGTACTGAATTTCGTCCATGCCTGATGTTCCAACGTTGATGAAGGGGACTTGTGGCTGCGACTTAACCACATGCCAGCAGAGTCCAGAAAAGTTATATATATATATATATATATATATATATATATATATATATATATATAGGTCAGAAGCTTGCGACATTCGGTTTCACGTCTCTAATTCCATTTGGGAGTAGCTACCCCTCACAGACCTGGCCTCACTGCCTCTTAAACACCCGGGTATAACCGTAGCCAGGCAGTCTAGTCAGCTTATTCACCACTAGACAACAAGTGTACCACCATCCCGGTACCTGAAGTCTTGGCGATGCGACTCGAAACTCAAGCCGCCCTAAGGGCGTCTCCGTCGGTAGATGTCCTTACGTGACTCCTGACATTTCATCTTCATGGCAGGTTTCACAGTGGTGCCTCATCTCCGACGACCAACTTCGGCAGGAATCGCATGGGGCATCACCTCCGCCCGTCACGAGCAGCAGCTGTGACAACAAGGGACTTACGGCCACTCTCGCGGCACTCCTGCATCCCTAGCGCCTCTTAAGGAGCCTCCTGCAACGCAAGCACTTACCGGCAGTCACCCCACTCTCCAAGAGCCGCGATATGGGCCACACCCACCTCCTCCTACAAGAGTTCCACGTGGACTGAGCAGCCTGGCACTTCCCCCATGTGCTCCTGCTTCATATGACGCCGCCTATCATCACCAGCATCACAGGACCTCTGCCAAGCCTGCCTCGTGTTATTCGACCTACCTCACTCTACCTATCCTTCACCACAATCCTGCACCTACAGTAGCTCAGTGCCCTCTTGTCGCCTGACATGGTATATCCTTTCCCTTAAAGTATTATTGTTGTTGTTTTACGCGTTTCCGTGTTTTCTCTCAGATATGCCACAACAATAAACCCAACTACTGATTACTAAATCATGCACAATATACGAGAGATGTATTGTACAGTGTGCTACGTCACGATAATGTTATAAATATTGTGTTACTTGGTTGTACCGCTCGGTATCCGCCATGACACATGTGGTTATTTGGTATCTACAACCCAGGAGGGTAATTCTGGCCAGGATATTTGCACTACCTTACTACCCTGCGGATGCCTTGCTGGCTGAGGATAACGAGCTGTTTCTCTAATCAGTCTTGGTAGAGAAGCCACGAGGGTGTGAGGAACCAGGCAGTGACGAGAGAAGAGTCACTGAGGCCGTGGCGAGGGCACCGGCATTTCTCCTGACGAGAGTCGGGCAGCTGGGTGAGGCAGGGCTGGTGTTGTCTCTGTGGATGGTCAGGTACAGGACGATGTACATACGTGGGGAGGACCTGAAGTGGCTGGTTCTGGAGGGGCTCCGACTGGAAGGACGTGTGAGTCGAGAGGGTTGTGGGAGGAAGGCAATCATGACTCACGGTGGCTGGTGACACAGGAGGAGGAGGGTAGATGGAGGAGAACCTGGCCTCTCCTGTGTCCGCTCCTGCCTCACCTTACGATGTTGGCCTCTGAGGTGCCAGGTGTAAACTGTGTATCGTCACTCACTGATGCGTCCTCGACTGGTGTGTTACACGATCGTCTTTTGTCGTTTTTGTTCTGATGTAAATATATTCCACACAGTTGTTTAGATTTTCCTTCAGTGGTGGTCAGTACACCTGCCAATGGACGGGGAATAAGGAGAGTTCTACACTTCCCTCATATATATATATATATATATATATATATATATATATATATATATATATATATATATATATATATATATTGCAGTAGGTGTAGCGCTTGGTTGACACACACACGTCTAACAACCTGTATCCCCCCCCCCCTCCCCCAGCAGACTAAGAAACAATCGGCTGTGTAATACGGCGGCCCATTAGACCGTCCAGCAGCAATATCCCATGATACAGGGGCCGGCCCGCTAGCCTCCCGTACCACCATTACGGCAATTAGTGTCAATTTGGGTCGTTTGGGGTCATTTAGGTGGTTAGGCGAGACATGTGCTGGAGGAGGAGGAGGGAGGGAGGGAGGGGGAGTGGATGGTGGAGGGGGGAAATGGGTAGTTGATACAGAACCAGTTGGTAGTATAATGGTCGGGGGAAGAGTAGGGGGGTGGGGGGTTTACTAGGGCTTAGTGTACAAAGGAGGTCGAACGAGGCGGTAGTCACTGTGGTCTCAGGCTGCTACAGACGCCTTCATACATATCGTACAATATGCCTAACCAATCCACCCACCACGCACCCTATACCCAGGCTCCCATACCCACCCACCACAGAGGGCTCAATTTTCACACACACAATCCAGCATCTTCCAGGCCTCAGTGAGGTACACACACTCCTCCAGCATCTTCCAGGCCTCAGTGAGGTACACACACTCCTCCTGCATCTTCCAGGCCTCAGTGAGGTACACACACTCCTCCAGCATCTTCCAGGCCTCAGTGTGGTACACACACTCCTCATGCATCTTCCAGACCTCAGTGAGGTACACACACTCCTCCTGCATCTTCCAGGCCTCAGTGAGGTACACACACTCCTCCAGCATCTTCCAGGCCTCAGTGAGGTACACACACTCCTCCTGCATCTTCCAGGCCTCAGTGTGGTACACACACTCCTCCTGCATCTTCCAGGCCTCAGTGTGGTACACACACTCCTCCAGCATCTTCCAGGCCTCAGTGTGGTACACACACTCCTCCAGCATCTTCCAGGCCTCAGTGTGGTACACACACTCCTCCAGCATCTTCCAGGCCTCAGTGTGGTACACACACTCCTCCTGCATCTTCCAGGCCTCAGTGAGGTACACACACTCCTCCTGCATCTTCCAGGCCTCAGTGAGGTACACACACTCCTCCAGCATCTTCCAGGCCTCAGTGAGGTACACACACTCCTCCTGCATCTTCCAGGCCTCAGTGTGGTACACACACTCCTCCTGCATCTTCCAGGCCTCAGTGAGGTACACACACTCCTCCTGCATCTTCCAGGCCTCAGTGAGGTACACACACTCCTCCAGCATCTTCCAGGCCTCAGTGAGGTACACACACTCCTCCTGCATCTTCCAGGCCTCAGTGAGGTAATAGTTTTTGTCTTTTCTTCAGGGCTAATGGTCGGTGCAGCAGCGTTAGTTAATATATAGATCATACAAACACAACTATACAGGTACGATATAGCTTTACAATACGAATAAACCTTCAGATAAAATGCCTTATGAGGATGAGTTGATGAATATATCTACATCTGGGCCTATATTAGTCTTAGCATCAAGAACCAATGGTGGAAATTCAGAACAGACTGTAACTTCAAGACCATTTCTTTGGAAAGAATTTTCAGGTCTAAAATTTCTAATTACGCCAAAATCAAGATTATTCAGATTTTTTTTTTTTTTTTTGCACGCTCGCAAGAGCGGTGTGTGACTCTAGGGGAGCGCCACGTTACTGGGGAAGGGAGAGAGAGAGAGAGAGAGAGAGAGAGAGAGAGAGAGAGAGAGAGAGAGAGAGAGAGAGAGAGAGAGAGAGAGTGAGAGAGAGAGAGAGAGAGAGAGAGAGAGAGAGAGAGAGAGAGACTAGAGGGAACGAGAGAAAGATGGCGCAGATGGGGTTCTAAGAGAAGGGGTATCTGGGGTACGTGGGGAAGGGTAAGGAATGGATCTGGGGTATTGGGGTGAGAAAGGGGGAGGGGTCTGGGATACTGGGGTAGGGAAGGCACCTGGGGTACTGGGTAGGGAGGGAGCATCTGGGATACTGGGGTAGGGAAGGCAGCTGGGGTACTGGGTAGGGAGGGAGCATCTGGGATACTGGGGTAGGGAAGGCACCTGGAGTACTGGGTAGGGAGGGAGCATCTGGGATACTGGGGTAGGGAAGGCAGCTGGGGTACTGTGGAGGGAGGGGGGATCTGGGGTAATGGGGTTGGGAAGGTAGCTGGGGTACAAGGGGAGGGAGAGGATCTGTGTAACTGGGATGGGAGGGAAAGGTAGTGTGTGTGTGTGTGTGTGTGTGTGTGTGTGTGTGTGTGTGTGAGAGAGAGAGAGAGAGAGAGAGAGAGAGAGAGAGAGAGAGAGAGAGAGAGAGAGAGAGAGAGAGAACGGGGGGAGGTAACAAGGAGGGACAGAAAGAGGGTTATGAGTGATGTAGGAATATACAAAAAATAGTAGTAGTGGTAAACACAGGAGGACAGAGGGAGGGGATGAGAGAGAGATGGAATGAGAAGGAGAGGGGAAAGGACAGAGGGACAAGGAAAGGGAAGCCCGTATGGGAAAGGATAGGGTGATAGACAACAAGTCCCTGTGGTGTGGCGTGGTGTGGCGTAGTGCAGTATGGTGTGGTGTGGCGTCTGGTGTGATGTAATATGGTGTGGTACTACGTGGTGTGCTGTATGGTATGGTCTGGTATGGTGTAGAGTGGTGCGGTACTGCGTGGTGTGGTTTGGTGATGGTGTGGTATTAGTTGGCGTGGTTTGGTGTGTGGTGTGGTACTGCGTGGTGTGGTTTGGTGTGTGGTGTGGTGTGGTATTATGGGTGTTAGTGGTAGCTGGTGTGGCCGGGAACACCCACAGCTGGTGTGGTAATGCCCCTCCCTGGCCGACACCAAGGCTCTACACACACTAACACACTCTACACCCACAGAGCTACACACCCTTGACCCACACACCACTACACACACATGCACCAACACATGCGACCAGCTGCTCTACCTACACCACTATACATAAACCAACACATGCGACCAGCTGCTCTACCTACACCACTACACATGCACCAACACATGCGACCAGCTGCTCTACCTACACCACTATACATACACCAACACATGCGACCAGCTTCTCTACCTACACCACTACACATGCGACCAGCTGCTCTACCTACACCACTACACATACACCAACACATGCGACCAGCTGCTCTACCTACACCACCATAAATGCACCAAAACACGTGCTTCAGCACGAGCGCGCCCACATTCATACACTGGCCATAACATACATCTATCCCCTTAATCATTCATCAGCCAAGCACATCTTCAGTACACAGGCACTCACAGCACAAGCACAGACGCAAGCGCTCATAGTACATGCACAGAAAGAAGCACTCATAGTACAAACACAGACACAAGCACTCACAGTACAAGCATAGACGCAAGCCCACATAGTACAAGCACAGACGCCAGCACTCCCACTCCCAGCAAGCACTGAGTCCAACACTCCAGCACCAGCACTACGGGGTAAAGTGCGAGTGTGGAGAGCGAGTACTGTACATTCACTTACGAATACACCATTGTTGACAGAGTTCTCATCCAATCAGCTCAGTGTTGGTCATAAACGCGAAGGGAACACCTTGGTGCCAGAGACCCCCCCGAAACCCCACCCAACCTCACCCCATGCTCAGAGGGCGCTACAACCCCCCCCCCCCCCATCTCTCGTTGTAACGACTGATCTTTAACGCTAACGACCTTTAGATCCCCGGGCCTTTAGAATGCCAGCCTTTAAAATCCCGGAACTCTTACATACAGCCATTTAAATTCTTGATCTCTAAATCCCAGACCTTTAAATCTTTAGCTTTTGTCTCTTCGACCCTGATATAATGAACCTTAAAAAAAATAAAACCGGAAATTCATCTATTTTTCCATTCATCTTCCACACATGCTCGCGTCTCCATCTACGCACGTAGCACAATGTTTCACCTACATATATATATTGAACACAAACCAGCAGTTATCAGACTACTGCAGGTGTCAACACTCGGACCCTAAAGTCACAGGTGTTTGTACCAAAGTGTAAATAAAAGAGGGGACGCATAGAACAGAAGCGCCCCGCCCCGACCCGCCCCGCCCCACCCCGCATCCAACAAAGCCGTCGTCGCCAATCACGAACTCCCCCTTCTTCCTGGTCCTCGGGATAACCTTCAACCATTCTCCCTGCGTCACCTCACAACCCCATTGTCTGCCAGCTCCTCCCGGCCCTACTATTCACACCTCTAGCCCTCCCCATTTGGTCCAACCATCCCTCTTCCTCCGACTTCTAATCCCTGCCCTACCTGTGCCTGGCGCCCTGGTACCACCACGACCTGTAATATGTGACGTGTGTTGAGGCAAATGAACTTCAGGTCGGTCAACAGCGTGACGTGTCCGGGAGGTTGTTACTGGACGGTGTGTGTGTGTGTGTGTGTGTGTGTGTGTGTGTGTGTGTGTGTGTGTGTGTGTGTGTGGGTGACTGATGGTGGGGTATGTGGCGGACGTGGCGAGGATGATCATCTCTTGGCTAGGTGGTCTACCTTGTAATGTACTCATCATGTAATCACACCCACAGCCACTCCATCCACCTACACACCTAAGCCATCCTCACCCACGTACAAACAAACACCATCCCCACCCACCCACACGATCCTCACCCACCTACACCATCCCCATCCCCCTACACACCCACACTATCCCTACCCACCTACACACCCACACTATCCCTACCCACCTACACACCCACACTATCCCCACCCACCTTCACACCCACAAAACGTCAAAGCCCTTCCCCACTCCCACACCACCCACAAGCAGTGTGGATAACACGGAAGTTAAACTTACGATGTTTAGGATGGTGGGAGGTAGTGACTGGGCCCCCATCAAGTTCTAAGGGCCCCACAGCCTTTGGGTCGACAAAACGTTCTAAAGGCCCCACAGGTTCTGGCCCCACAAAGCACTGCAAGAAGCACAGGGATTCTGGGCCCTTCAACGGGTAACGTAACTGTAGTCTTATCAGCCATGCAACGAGGGCACCATTTCCAACGCCTTGAGCCAGAGATTGTGAGAGTTAGGGGGAGAGAGAGAGAGAGAGAGAGAGAGAGAGAGAGAGAGAGAGAGAGAGAGAGAGAGAGAGAGAGAGAGAGAGAGAGAGAGAGAGAGAGAGGGGAAATTAGAATGAGAATGCTTGAGGATGGGATAGACAGGAATAATAGTATGAGAATCAAAACCAGAAAATAAATGAGAGAGAGAGAGAGAGAGAGAGAGAGAGAGAGAGAGAGAGAGAGAGAGAGAGAGAGAGAGAGAGAATGTACTATGTACCTCTATCGTGTGTGAAGGACTTGGGAGACGACATCACCTCTACCCTGTCACGAAAAGACCCACCTGAGGGGAACAGTTAAGAGTACCAACACTACTGGCACACATCTTACATCAGGCCAAGACTAGTGTACGCTTCTCAACTGTGGTCATCGTACATAAAGAAACACAAAGAGCTAACAGAAAGGATCCAGAGGAGGGCCAAGAAAGACAGTACTGAGATAAAGGGAAAGACCTGGAAGAGAAAAGGGTGAGGGGTGACCTGATCACGAACTCTGTCCTTGAAACAGACTGATGACGTAAGAGTGAACAGTTCTTCGAGAGACGTTGGGAGGGAGCAACTACAGGACATGTCATGCAAGTGTGCACGAAACTTGTTTAGAAAGGTGTGAGAAGTTATTCGAGTCGTATAAGAGTGATGGACGAAAGGAACAGAATGACCTGAGGACTTGGTTAATGCTGAAAACTTCCATAAAGTTACGTTGTATGATGTTCGAGAATGCTCTGGAGATGCGGACCCACGAGTGTAGTTAAACCTCTCTCTCTCTCTCCCCGTACAGTACACATAGGTAATTATGGTAATTACCACATAACTGAACACCTACTATATCTATGCACAAAGCCTTTCTTCTCTTTCATTATGACTTCCTGTCACGATATCTTGCAATCCCACGTCCTTCCTCTGTGACCTCTGGATACCTTCGAATTTCATGCCTTTTCCTCCCCCTCTCCCCCACAACCATCCCCTCCCACAGCGAGAGAAGCCAGGAGATTAAGCCCGCCCAGGCTAACTCCCGTAATCGTAGAGGATCGGATAAAAAGGGCCGGATAACCGAGGAGTAAGTCGCCTCCTGAATATTCGATAACTGAGATGACCCGGTGTTGGCTGGTCATCATCATATGGGGTTAAGCCATGTGCCTGGCGGGCGGGCGGGCGGGCGCTGCTCCCTGGGGAAAGGCCCAAAGGAGGAGATCCTGGATAAGTTGGTCCCCCGATAATTGAGGCCCAGGATAACCAAGACCCCCAGATAACTGAGCCCAAGGCGTACAAGGTTTTGGGAAGCAAGGCCCCGGATAATTCAACCCCCTGGTAAGTTGGTCACGGTTCATCAAAACTTTTGGCTGCGAGATCCAAGATAAACGAATCAACCGGGGCGAGGCTGGATCCCGGATAATCGGTTGCGAATAATGATCACCACGGATGATCACTCCCCGGATGATCAATACGCGAGCAAGGAGAACTCCAAACCTTGGTTCATAAGAATCAAAATATCATCGCCCCGGATAATCAGGTATCCCTATGTTCTACTTAATAAATACACACAGAACCTTGAATATATGGGAACTACCCAACCATGACATCGATCATCCGGGACCAAGCTGTCCACGAGCTTAATCATCCGGGACTCAACAATCTAAAGCCACGAATCCTGGGGCCTGATTACCCGGGCATTCGACCATCCGGGGCCAAATTTTCCTGGGCGTTTATCTACCATCCCATCTACCCAGGAAACAGATAAACTGGATTCAAGTTAAGACTCATCTATTCAGGATCTTATTCATTCAGCACCAGTTACGGTGGGGTCTCGTCAATTACCCAGATCCTCATTAGATAAGGTTTCGCTTATCCGGTGAGTCAATTATCCGAGTTCCGTTACGCTGGGGGTCTCCTTTATCCAGATTGTCAATTATCCGGGTCCCAGTCACATAAGGTTTCATTTATCTAGGTTGTCAATGAATGATATCTCAGTTATGGTTTGGGGACTGATTATCCATGGTCCAAATTACTTAGGTTCAGTTATATCTAGAGTTCTTGTTTATCAAGGGTCGAAATTATCCGGGTGAGTTCCACTTGATTTTGTTTATTCTGGGTTTCAATTAAGCGGGTTCCAGTTATCTTAGGGGGTCTCATGACCTCGATTTGTCTCTCAGAACTCAATATCTGTCTCCTCGTGACCTTAATATTTGTCTCCTCGTGACCTCAAAGTCTGTTTACATGTGACCTCAGCATCTGTCCCACGGATAATGGTCCATTAAACAAGTCAGGTACACAGAAGCATAAGAGAGAGTGTGCGCAGCAGCACATGGAAGACCTGATGGTCTATGACGAGGTTATCTGCTGGTGGACAGTACATGGGAAAACCAAATAATAAAAAGACCTGATGGTCTATGACAAGCTGTAATAGTCGTCGTGGGTAGGTGCTGACATGAGGCAAGTGTGACAATAATTAGCACCAGTGGTGTCAGAGGAGACGAGGCAGGTTCTAAACAGGAAGACCAAGTGTGTCAACCATCAGTACATGTTATTCCTGCTGCTGCTGGTCTCGGTCCATGCCACTGTTGCTATCTGCACTTCCGTTGCTCCGCTTGACATTTATAGTAATGCTATCAAATGCCAGCACCTTCATTCACTCACTGTTTCTGTTACTTGATTTTCTGTACTCCCAGGATCGGTACTTCCTGTGGTGACCAGCATGACCACAAGAAATATTTTCAAAATCTTCAAGAAAAATAAAAAGAGGTTGGGGGAGGAGGTGGGGGGATGTATTCAATGCTTCTTTCAAAATCTTTCTAATCGAGACTTTCTTCAAAATCTCTACTTTCAATGTTTTCTTCAAACCCTTCGCTTTAAAAGCTTCCCCTCCAACCCTCTACTCTCTCCCGTGTTGTGATACATCGACCTCTCATCTCTTCCTAAGGTGCAGTTCGATGTGGTGTTTCTGGTGTGGTGAGGGAGACTAGAGGGACGAAGGTCCCGGGCCAGGCAGACGTGCCTCAGGCTCCACCATCGTCATCAGAAGGTTCAGTGGGCAATAGGATCAGACTCGCTGAGGGAAGAGGAGGAGGAGGAGGAGGAGGAGGAGGAGGAGGAGGAGGAGGAGGAGGAGGAGGAGTAGGAGTAGGAGTAGGAGTAGGAGTAGGAGGAGGAGGAGGAGGAGGAGTAGGAGGAGGAGGAGGAGGAGGAGGAGGACTCATCATCAGGACCCTCCTGACGCAGGATATTAGCTGGGCACTAAGGAACCCTCCTAGATCATGCTCCTGGACTGAACTGTGTAAGTAAGGTAGAAGGAAGGCAAAAACGAAGAAAAATGTTGAGGACGAAGACCACCCTGACCAAATGCTGTACACACCAAGCTGGGCACAGGTAGTGACGACACAGCTCTACAGCACGAGCGGGAGGAACTGCTTATATTGAGGTTTCCTTTAAGTTACCTGCTACTGACACAAGGGTTAAGTTACCTGCTACTGACAATGGTAAGTGAACTGCATAGTTGTATTTGACCTGTGGCACCGGGAACCCCTTTAACGACCTTATCCCAGGTCTAACGAGCCTATCCTGGGTCTAACTAGCCTCTCTCAGGCCTAACCAACCTATCCCGGGTCTAAGTAACACACCAGAGTCTAACTAACCAACCTATCCTGGGTCTAGCTAACCTATCCCGATCTAGCTAACCTATTTGGGTTTAACTAAACTATCCCAGATCTAGCTAACCTATTTGTGTATAATCAATCTATCCTGGATCTAACTAGTGAAAATCTAGTCAGTGCAAATACACCTAACTGTGTTTTACGTCCACAACCGAATAAAAAAAGAAAACTCAACGACTATCGACAAGCAATCACTCCTGTAATTACACACACACACACACACACACACACACACACACTAGTTCGTCGTTTCTTGTGTTAGCAAGGTAGTGCGAGGAACAGACGAAGAACGGCCTCGAGTGTGTGTGTGTGTGTGTGTATCTAACTATCTATTTGTCTATATACATTTATCTATATTCATTATACTTTGTCGCTGTCTCCCGCGTTAGCGAGGTAGCGCAAGGAAACAGACGAAAGAATGGCCCAACCCACCCACATACACATGTATATACATACACGTCCACACACGCACATATACATACCTATATATTCCAACGTACACATACATATACATACACAGACGCATACATATATACACATGTATATATTCATACTCGCTGCCTTCATCCATTCCCGTCGCCACCCCGCCACACATGAAATGACATCCCCCACGCGAGGTGGCACTAGTAAAAGACAACAAAGGCCACATTCGTTCACACTCAGACTCTAGCTGTCATGTATAATGCACCGAAACCACAGCTCCCTTTCCACATCTAGGGCCAGGATATATATACATATATATATATATATATATATATATATATATATATATATATATATATATATATATATATATATATATATAAATCAAAATAGTTTCAAATGGTTGTGCGTTTGTGCGTTGTTAAGCTTGTGAGTCAGTGTTAACGTCCGGACCGTATCATCAAGAGGTCTTAAGTAAACGAAGGTTGGCTTTGACGGGCGTACTGAGGCCATCGGACGTCTTGTCTTCCCAACACCTTTATGTATCGTAATGAAACGCGGGTATGTAATAACGTAGAGTTGTCAGTACACACCACTGCGTTTAACACATCTCGGGAAGACCCTGGACAGTACTTAGGGAAGACCTGGACAGAACCTGGGGAAGACCTAAGGAAGACATGGGGAAGACCTGATGACGAAGTGAGGAAAGATAAAGGGATGACCTGAGGAAGACGTGGAACAGACAACCACAGGGAAAGAGAGAGAGAGGCATATAGCCGTAACCCGAACATTCAGCCTCCCATACTGCAGACGTGGACAGATATTCCAATGAAGAGGACTTGCTGGAATCATCCGAGGACAAGACTTGGTACGTGGGCGCCGTTGTGCCATCAGTGGCTGGTGCAGGTCGGCTGCTGGCTGGATGCAGCACGTCGCTTGGTGATCGCTATAACAGAACTCATACGCTACACGACACTTGTGGAATTTCAAGTTGGCCTTTACTCTGCAGATTCCAACTGCCCAACTCCGGATATTCAACACCATCTTCCTCACTCGATTTCCATGTCGCTCATTCCAGTCTTTCATCTCAACATTTAGGCTCTCCAACTGCTAATTTTCTTGTCTCTTTTATCACACTCCTCGTGTATATTCTTATCATTAGAACATTTCTAATTATCTGCTATGGTGTCATATCCATTATCAGGCAATATTCTCTCATTCATTATCAATTGTTAATTTCGTCTTGTGTTACCCGTTCAGACGCACACTTCCTACGGCTCTCACACAATTCCCTCCTGAATCATTGTTAGTTTTTCTTATATCTTTTACTGTCTTTACTTCTCCCTCTTTCATAATGACCCATCTTTCTTAAATAATATCTCCCTAGTTCACCATCTTCTCCTAAGTCCCTTCTCACCACTTCCCCTTCTCTTCGCACATAACCTCTCTCCAGTTCCTCTTCTCTTCCTTGATCTCTCCATAGTTCATCATTTCCTTCAAAACACCATCTACCTGGTTCCTCTCGTTTCCCTAATTTTCCGTCACGCCCAGTATCTCTCTCCTTAGTTCCAATTTTCTTGATTCTCAAGCTCGCTTTACCTACAATTCTCTCCCTTGCTGCCTCCCTCTCTTCCTCTGTACTCTCCTCCTCTCTCCTTTAGTCTCATGTTTATCCTCCTTTCTTCACGTGTCTCGTCACCTGACCAGTTGTCTCCTGTTCCATCTCACTCCTCCTCGGTCTCCTACGTTCTAGTTGTACTCTCCCACGCTCTCCACAATACTCTTGGGCTACCTCCTCAACCCACGTCCCTTGTATACTCTCTCTCTCTCTCTCTCTCTCTCTCTCTCTCTCTCTCTCTCTCTCTCTCTCTCTCTCTCTCTCTCTCCATCTGTGCACACAATTCCCTCCCCTCCAGCTTTCCTTAACTGCTCTGTGCTTCATCTCTTCACTCTCCCTAATCGTTCCACAATTCTCTCTCTCTCTCTCTCTCTCTCTCTCTCTCTCTCTCTCTCTCGGGCCGTGAATGTTGTGCCAGGAAGCTGAACATATGATTTACATATACGGAGACTGTGAGTGGTGGCGGTGGCGTTGATAGGAGAGGGGGAGAATGGCAGGGGGAGGGGTTGGGTTGGCCAGGGGAGGCGTGGAGAGAGAGAGAGAGAGAGAGAGAGAGAGAGAGAGAGAGAGAGAGAGAGAGAGAGAGAGAGAGAGAGAGAGAGAATGTAGGAGAGCGGGGAAGAGTTAGGAGTGGAAGGGATGGGAGGGAGGGAGAGACGGGGGAGGGGAAGGGAAGAGAGGGGGAGAGACGGGGGAGGGGAAGGGAAGGGAGGAGAGGGGCAGAGACGAGGGAAGGGAGGAGAGGGGGAGAGACGAGGGAGGGGAAGGGAAGGGAGGAGAGGGGGGAGAGACGGGGGAGGGGAAGGGAAGGGAGGAGAGGGGGGAGAGACGAGGGAGGGGACGGGAAGGGAGGAGAGGGGCAGAGACGAGGGAGGGGAAGGGAAGGGAGGAGAGAGGGGAGAGACGGGGGAGAGGGGAGGCTTTTGTTATTTGTTTTAACCCGGGCTACTAACATTTTACACGGCAACCCTGTTAACCCCGGTTCGAGCCCCGGCATCCATCAGGATTAACCAGGGAGTGATGGGTCATCAATTGGCATTAAGTACTGGACGCGGGAACCATAAATTTCACCCCCCCAACCTCCCACCCTTGCCACAAAGGGCTACCCTTAGCTCCCCTTTTTTAAGGGGAAATAAATTCCCCATCCAGGGTTGGCTGGGGTCACGTGGGGAGGATTCATGTAATCCCAGGATCACAGAATCGGCAACATAACCATCCTGGGTTATTTGTAATCCTGGTAATCCAGGATCTAGTTATTCAAATTCCCGATTATCCAAGGTTTTGATCCTTACATTCCTAACTATTCGGCTCCAGTTACTCTAATTGTGATCATCCAGGGTTTAGCTACACACAGTTCCCATTATCCAGGGTCAATTAACGAAGTTTCTTGATTAGTTCCATACTAAATGTTTAATTGGTTAACATCCAGGTGAAACCTGTAGTTAATTACTCCGAATCCAATAATTTCCATAACCTTGTGGATTAGCTTATTGATTCTCTCTAATCCAAGGCCTCAGTTATCCAAGGTTGTAGTGGTTAGAATGCTGATCGTTATCCATTGGACAAATCATGATCATTCTGTGTTATTCGGTGATTAAGTCACCACAATTATAACTACCTAGAACTGGCTGAGTAGGATCTTAATTACACCCTTCGAACGTCACTTAAATCTTTGAAAATCCGTAACTGCTTGACTTAAATCCTAATTAACTTTAATTAGGTAGTAACTCAACATGGAATAATTCATGATAATCCAGGAAAAAGTTGATTCGAATCCTATTTAGTAAATCTGATGATTAGAAACTCGATTGGCAAATGATTGCTTCGCCATAATTACCCAATAATTAGCTGCCTGGATTCTTAATTATGAAGGCAAAATTAATCAGAAATTTTACAATCTGATGGAGAATTAATCAGACCTGTGTTCCGTTATATCATGGTTAATTACAATCGTTACGAATGCGGTAGGTGTTGCCAGACTCCGCCTGCTTGAGGCGAAAAGTCACTATTGGCGAGGCTGTCTCACTGGTTGCACAATCTCGTAAAACAACTTTTTGCTTTAAAGTAGTCCATCCTGTCCCTGCCTATCGAGTGCAGCGCAGCCTTAAAGCTGCAGGAGCTCTGAGAAGGATGGGTCCTAGAGTTTAATAATTATAATAATAATAATAATAATAATAATAATAAAAATAATAATAATAATAATAATGACAATAATAATGATAATAATAAAAGAGCTAAAGAAGGAGTAGCACTACTCCTGAAGCAGGAGTTGTAAGAGTGTGTGAATGAGCGTAAGGAAGTGAGCTCTGGACTGATGCGGGTAAAAATGAAAGTGGATTGAGAGAGCTAGGTGATTATTGGTGCTTATGCACCTGGCAGTAAGAAAGATTATGATAGTCAAATGTTTTGGGAGGAGATGAGAAACTGTGTCAGCAGTTTTGATGCAAGATACAAGATATCAGTGATGGACGATTCAAATGCGAAGGTGAGTAATGTGGCTATTGAGGATATAACTGGGGGCATGGGGTATTCAGTATAGTGAATGGAAATGGTGAGCAGCTTGTAGAGATTTATGCTGGAAAGGGACTGGTCACTGGGAATACCAAGTTTAAATAAGGGGACATACATAAGTATACATATGTGAATACGAAAGATGGTCAGAGGGTATTATTGGATTACATACTAACTGACAGGCGTGTAGAAGAGAGACTTGTGGATGTGAATGTGTTGCGAGAGGCAACTGGTGTGTTGTCTGATCACTACAATGAGGAGAGTGTTAAGGTTCTCGAAAACATTATCGATGAGAAGAAAGTGGTGAGAGGGAGCTTGGAAAAAAGACTTGTGTCAAGAAATATCATGAGGTATTAACTGTAGCTTGGCAAAAGGTGAGAGGAAATGAAGTTAGGGGACTGGGTGAAGAATGGAAAGCATTTAAGGGAAAGCATGGATCGCAGGTGAAAGAGGTGCATATGGCATGCGGAAGGTAGGGGGTGGGCAGATTAGAAAGGGTAGTGAATTGTGGGATGAAGAAGTAAAGTTGCTACCTGAAAGAGACAAGAAAGGCGTTTGGGCGTACAGGGAAGAAGTGCAAATGATTGGGAGGCGCATAGGAGAAAGCGGCAGGAGATCAAGAGGAAGGCGCAGGAATGGAAAAAGGAGGCAAATGAGAATTGGGGTGAGCTAGTATCAGTAAACTATAGAGAGAATAAGATGCTTTGGAAGGAGTTTAAAATATATCCGAAAAGCAAGAAAACATGTGGGCAACATCGTTGAATGGGGCAAAGGGGGAAGTGGTAACAGATAATGATGGAGGAGATTGGGGGTGAGTATTCTGAAGGACTGATGAATGTGTTCGATGATAAGTTGGCAGATGTAGGGTGTTTGGGTCGGGGTGGTATGCGATGTGAGAAAGTCACGAAACGTGGTTTGGTGAAGAGAAATGAGGTGGTGAAAGTCTTAAGTAAGATGAAAAGTGGCAAGGTGGCTGGAGTGGGTGGTACAACTGTTGGGTTTCTTACGAAAAGGGTTGACTGTGTTGCTGATTGGTTAGTTAGTATCTTCAGTGTATCTATGGATCACGGTGAGGTGCCTGAGGACTGGCAGGATGCATGTATAATGCCACTGTATAAATGCAAGAAGGACAAAGGTGATTGTTCAAACTACAAAGGTATACGTTTGTTGAATATACCAGGCAATTTGTACGGGAGAATAATGACTGAGAGGATGAAGAGCATCAGCTTGGGGAGGAGCAGCGTGGTTTTAGAAGTGGTAGAGGATGTATGGATCAGGTGTTTGCTTTGAAGAATGTATGCAAGAAACATTTAAGAGAAATGGATTTGTATGTAGAATCTAAGGATCTGAAGAAAGCATATGATAAGGTTGGCAGAGATGCCTCGTGGAAGGTCTTAAGAATACATGGTGTGGGAGGAAAGCTGCTAGAAGTAATTAGAAGTCTGTATCAAGGGTGTAAGGCATATGCACAAGAAGGAAAAGAGCCGAATGAGTAGTTCCAAGTGAAGGTCAGTCTGAAGCAGGGGTGTGTGATGTCACCATGGTTGTTTAATTCATTCATGGATGGGATGGTGATTGTGGTACATGTGAGAGTCTGGAGAGGGGGGGTGGGGGGTGAATATGCAGTCTGCAGGGGGTGAGAGGGCGTGAGAAATGAGTCAGTTGTTGTTTGCTGACAATACAGCACCGGTGGCTGATTTGAGTTAGAAACTGCAGAGTTGATAACCGAGTTTGAAAAAGTGTGTAAAAAGAGAAAGTTCTGAGTAAACGTGGGTAAAAACAAGCTTATTAGGTTTAGCAGTGTTGAGGGACAGGTTAGTTGGGATGTGAATTTGAGTGGAGAAGAACTAGAGAAAAGGAAGTGTTTTAGATACCTGGGAGTGGCCATGGCAGTGAATGGAACCATGAAAGCGGAAGGTCTGGAAACATTGAAGAATGCATGGAAAGAGAGAACGTTTTCTGGGAAGGCAAAAATGGGTATGTTTGAAGGTAAAGTAGTCCCAACAATATCACACTGATGCGAAGCATGGGCTATATATATGAGTGAGCGGGGGAGGATGGATACATTAGAAATGAAATGTCTGAGGACAATATGTGGTGTGAGGTGGTTTGACCGAGTAAATAATATAAGGGTAAGAAAGATGTGTGGTAATAAAGTGTGTAGATGAAAGAGGTGAAGAGGGTGTGTTGAAAAGGTTTGAAGATATGGAGAGAATGAGTGAGGAGAGGTTGACAAAGAGGATATGTGCGGCAGTAGTGGAGGGACCAAACTGGAGATGGAAGACTGGAGTGATTTTTCTTTTTTTTTTTGAAGTGATCGGGGCCTGAACATGGAGGGTGAAAGTTGTGCAAGGGATAGAGTAAGTTGGAACGATGTGGTATACCGGGGTCGACGTACTGGCCAGGAGAAGTGGTCTGGGTAAACCATGGTAAGGTCTGTGGGGCCTGGATGTGGATAGGGAGTTTTGGTTTGGGTGCATTACACATAGCTAGAGACTTGAGTGTGAGCGAATTTGACCTTTCTTCATCTGTTCCCTGCACTAACTCACTAACACTGTAAATGGTGATCAAGTAAAATAGAAAAAAAAATGGATAATAATAATAGCAATATAATAATAAAAATAATAATAATAATAATAATAATAATAATAATAATAATAATAATAATAACAACATAATAACAATAATGTGGGACAGAAATATATCCCATCAAATATTTATCATCTGTTTAACATAATAAGTAAATCCCTAACATCAAGGTTATTTCAGATCTCTGAACTGCTAAAGTTTCTGGCGAATTAACCAAAGGATGATAAAGACTAAAGCTGAGTGATTCACGAATAATAACGACCCTGCAAGAGGTGTGATTTGCAGATAATCAAAGGCCAAGTGAATCATGGGACCCAGACACTAGCTAAGTAAATGCCGGATATTCAAAGCCTTGTCTAAGCGATTCATAGATAATCAGAACCTTAGTTAAGTGAATGACCGGCATTCAAAACCCTGTTCAAGTGATTCACAGATAATTAGGACCTTAGTAAGTTCATGACGGACAATCAGGCACCTGTTTCTCAAAAACAAAGACACGAGGAAGAATATGAAGAGCAGAATCACGAATTCCATCATTTACAAATAAACTTTAAGACAGACTTGAAGCTACAAAATCATCTTCACTGAAATAAAACACTGAGGAGGGAAGTCCCATAGAAAATCCTAGAAAACTTTAATAAGCTCAACTGTGGGAGTCTGGTGGCTGAGGAGACACAAGGCAAGTGCTGACAATTGTAATCTTGACAGGTGTTTTCAACCTTACGGTCTCCTAAGAGTCACGAATAAAATTCCCAACTCCTGCCAGTGTTTCCCCTGCTACCATCTCTCCAACGAATCGTACTCAAGTTCTGAACTATCTCACGAGAGTCTCTCCACGTTAGACAGAGATACAACGACCATAAAACAAAGGCCAGTTCGAAGTTATATGCCAGAAGATGTACCACAAACGTGGGGCAAAAATTTTCTGTTACTGAGCGACAAAAACATTGGAATAAACTATCACGTGACTCCATCAAGACAAAGGGCTTACATTATAGTCAAAACACATCTGCATGAATACTATAATGACTTCAAATATCACTCAGTAAGATCACGTACGAGACTGTGGTCGAAAAGGAGGAAGTAGTTCAACCGTGGCTACTGTACGTAGCAATGGGTCATGTCTCTTCCTCTGAGTATCCAACATGTTTTTTCTTCAACATTTCCAATAGAATTGTCATGTTGAGCTTTCTCTAATACATGGCGTTCCTTCAGGGTTATTTTCCAGCCGGATGATGTCCCAGGGGGAGGGAGAACCTTCTGCTTTACAATCCTCTCTCCATCTTTCTATACAAGGAACGTAATGTACTACTACTGTCCTCCAGCAGATAACCTTGTGATAAACAATCGGGTCCTCGGCTATCTGGCTTTCCCATGTACTGTTCTCCACCAGATAACCTTGCCACAGACCATCAGGTCTTCTGTTATCTGGCTTTCCTGCGCGCTCCCTTGCATTATCTCCCGCTTCTCCACCCTCACATCACCCTTCCTATCTCAGTAACACTATTTACCCCCAAACAAGCTCTTTACACACAGTGTCATGTACTAAGTGTGGTATTACAGTATCAGCACACCAAGAAACCGGAGTCTGTAAGACCTTGACATCCTGTGGATCTCTCTCTCTCTCTCTCTCTCTCTCTCTCTCTCTCTCTCTCTCTCTCTCTCTCTCTCTCTCTCTCTCTCTCTCTCTAATCACCTGGCGCATGAAAAATAAATCGAAAAAAATATAAAAGTCCAAGAGAAAAATAAGAAACTGAACAAGATAAATACCATCTGTGAATAACAGTAAATAAATACAATATATATTCATATATATTGGAAAACAATTTAGATAATCTTATCTGTTTAATGATTATATCTACCATCATTAATCCAACTCATGATATTACATTCAACATTCTCTACAGAATCATCCTTTCCATCTCTGGTTTCATTATCACCATTTTCATTAATCATTATCATTATTATCATTATGTTCCTTTATACCTGTTCACCTTTCCTTGCTTAGCAAGGTAGTGTTAGGAACAATCGACAAGCTCGTAAGGAATAAGCAGGTTTGGTTTCTTCCTCTCGTTTCACATACAAGAATGTAATACACCCAACACAACTTCCATGTCCTCCCTCTCCCTCACCTCCATCCACCCAGCTCTTGCCCTTCTACGACGTGTTGGGGATCTGTGGGTGGGAGTCTCTAACCCCTTATCCCAATCCAAGAGACAAACAAATACCATCTATGCATCAGAGTGTTTGTCCATACACCATCTACACCAAATGGATTTGCTAAGAAAAACTGGTAAACACAATGATGTTAGCTATATCAAGCAGTAGGCGATCCCCTGCTACCTACACCAAGCAGAGGACGACCCTCTACCACCTACATCAAGCAGAAGACGACCCCCGACCACCTACATCAAGCAGAAGACGACCCCCTACCACCTACATCAAGCAAAAGACGACCTCCACCACCCTACATCAAGCAGCAGACGACCCCCACCTACACAACAGGGACGACCTCTTCACTTGGCCCTCACTCTCACCGTCTAAAATGTCCCTCTATTTAAATCCCGGCCGCCCTCCTTCACCCTTCCAAGCCCATTACGGTGCAGCCTCCTCTCCCCGGCCCTGGCACAGCCTCTCCCCGGCCCTGGCCCAACCTCTCCCCGGGTCCTACAGGCCTCACCCCAGGCCGTCCTCGACTGGAGAGTGAGTAAATGGGAACAACTGGAGGCTGGAGCCCCCGGCACCAGGGGCTGGGTCAGACAAGAGGAGCAGGAAGAGGAGCACGGGGAGGAGGAGGAGGAGAAGGTGGAGGGGGAGGAGGATTAGTACTAGGAGGAGAAGGGTGGAAGGGGTCTAGTCCCCCCCTGGGTACCAGAGGACAAAATGAGGCCAGGCGATGGCAGCTCCCCCCCCCCCCCCCCCCCCCCCCAAGAGTGAGCCCCCGGGGACACATTTGCAATGGATACTGGGGACCAGCGGGGCGGGACGGGGCCAGGCGGCGGGTCGAGGCAACACGCCCTGGGGCACACTGACAGCGAGGGAGGGAGGAACGGAGGCGGGTGATGGGGGGATGGGATGGGGAGGAGAAGGGGGTTAGTGGTGGGAGAAGTTGGAGGGGGTTCAAGGATGAGATGGGGAGAACAACCAGGGGTGGCAAGGGAGGACGACCAGGGGTGAAGCCGGAGGACGACTAAGAGTGGCAGGGGAAGAACGAACAGGGGTGGGAAGGAGGCCGAAGATTCTTGGGGAGAATGGAAGAGAGAGAGAGAGAGAGAGAGAGAGAGAGAGAGAGAGAGAGAGAGAGAGAGAGAGAGAGAGAGAGAGAGAGAGAATATTCACATGGGTCAAAATTCGAGTGAGTGATCTCAAATAAACGAGAGGCAACTCCCTGAACACGACGCTACAAACCTTGGGTATGATGGCCCGCCCTCTGACGTGACCCTCACGAGTGGCACTCCAGGGTAGTACCGTCGTGACCCAGCGTGGTACAGGCGTACCAGCCAACACTCTCCCGTAGCTACACCCACACCAGTTGCCCAGCAGGCGACCCTCCCAGCTACAACATGGATACATACAACAACCTGGCCACGGGCTCAGCTGGGCCTGAAGGTAACATCACAAACATCTCCCTTCTTTATAGTTCCCTATTTATCTATCCCTCCCTTCGTCTACCTGTCTGCTAAGGTATTTCTATCGCTCTAGCTACCTACTGATCTATCAATCTATCTATCAAGGCAACATTATCAACATTAACCACACTAATAGCCATTCTAATCACCTATTAATCCCCCTACTTAACTGCCTCTCTACCCACCAATCTTCCTCCCAGCCCACTTCTCTGGTAATTACAACAGCGGACACTAGGACAGGTCGTTGAGCAGCAGCAGCAGGAGGAGCAAGCAGGGCCAGTGCAACAGCAGCAAGAGGAGGCAGGCAGGCCTGGGCAGGGCAGGTGAGGTGGGCGACCCCAGGCCAGGCGGGCGACAGGGTCTGCTCCCAGCGTGGATGGTGATGATGCTGCTGGCCGCCCGGCCCGGGATGAAGTAAGACAAACACCGCTTCATTTCCGTATTAGCCGCGTCTCCGCTCTATTAACGTACGGGAATTGTGGACGGCGACGGCCCCGTGCCTAATCCCTTCAGCAGGCGTTCGATCTCATGGATCTGGTGACGGCTTTAGCTCCCCCAGTGTCGCTGTCAGTGTTCGTGAGGGTGGCGGAGTGTGCGGCAGGGGGATATGAACCCAGTGTTGGGTGGAAGACTACAGAGCCGGGGCTTAATGACTCTGTCTCACTTCTGGGACGATCAGTTTGGCTGACCTGCGCTGGGAGCGGGGGAGGCCCCGGGAGGCTAAATAAAATACGTGGACGAGGCGAGGGTGAAGATGGGAGGCTCAGGAGCACAGCTCAGGGTTCTTGGTGCCTTTTAACCCCAGTGGTAAAGTTTAATGAGTAATGAGTTGTAGCTAAGTTTATGTTCCTGAGAATGAATATATACTGGGCCTTCAACTCATCTCTGTAAACTAATATATATATATATATATATATATATATATATATATATATATATATATATATATATGTAATCTGTAATATGTGCGTTTATGCACTGAAGGCACTCAATCCACCTGTGTAACCTGCACTGCTCTGCTATCCCTACACATTGTGTACTGATCTAGCCAGTAATGTGAATCTGTCTATACCCTCATTACATATCATCTCTGTAAAATACATTTCCATCGTCCTGCCATCCATTATGTTGTCACTGACCCGACCAGTACTGTGTGTGTGTGTGTGTGTGTGTGTGTGTGTGTGTGTGTGTGTGTGTGTGTACAGTAAATATATGAGGCCCTCAGCCCAGCTCAGTAACTTGTCTTATCTTCTATATTTCCCTAACTCCATACCCTCGTGTCTGGCGAGTGCCTGTAACGTCATGTCTATAGGATAAAACACGTGGACTGGGGCAATAAAGTGATTGAATCAACTCAGAGCAGTTCCCTGAACAATGTAACAAGTCCTGGGGCCATGAAAACAGGCCTCAAGGGGTATACCAAATTAAGATAAGTTTTATAACAACTTTTATATCACTGATGATCTGGACAAACCAGCAAGGGTTTCAGGTCAAAGGCCAGGCCATCATACCCAAGGGTGATAGCGTCGTGTTCAAGGCTGTGGTCGTCCAGCTCAAGGGTTCAAGTCATTCTCATGCAGTGTACAGCCACATATGCTGCCTAACATTACACAAATTACACAATTACTCCGTAACCACCAGAACATAGAATCCACTCTCTATGTATGCTCTTCGTGTTACATGTCTGCACAGTGGTCAAAATGACCTTCACTTCCGTCTCATCTATAACCATGACACAGTTCTAATTTCCACCGCTACATTCTCACTCTCAGCGTCAGCATACAGCATCAAATCTACAGTTGTCACACCTCTCTTTATGCTGTATGTGCAGCACGAGTGTGTTATGATGGGCTTAAAGTTATCACAAAGATCCCAGACACACACACACACACACACACACACACACACACACGCACACACACAGACACACACATACATACACACTGTGATCACTGCTATTTTTGCCACCTCGTTTTAAGCAGCTGCATCAGTCTGGCTCTGGAGGTTTTGGGGTAAACTGACACCCTCACAATCTCAATATGCAGGGGAGCAATGCAAGCCATGTTTCCTGCAGCTGCACCGTGCAGCAGAACGATCTATCTTGCAGCTGCAGCTGACCAGGGTCGGGGGGTGCAGCTGGTGCAGAGCGAAGACCCACCCATCCATCTCCCTAAGGGACCAAACTTAGGCTGAAAAAAAGAGAGAAAAGAAAGAAAGATTCCGTCGTCAGTCCAGTGGGTTTAATTTTGTCAGTTCCTCCCATCTATTGTAGTGGAGTGTGAGGCTTGAAGGTGTCGTGAGAGGCGTCTGTGGTTGGTGGAGGAAACTCTACTGGTAAGCAAAACTTGTCCATGCGTTTGTTACATTTTCATCATCTTTTTTTTCCCCCAAAGGAATCTAGTCATATCGAAGACACTCCAATGTCCCCTCCCTCCATCTCTGTATTTATCATCATTAATCCAAATTTTCATGGGGTGGGTCAGGTACACAGGGTCTGAAATCCCTCAAACACTTCCTCAGCCCAAGACCAGTGTCTTAAACACGGTCTTCCACACATACAACAATTCTCCCTCCACAGGACATGTCATATGGAGAGGACGTTGGTCAACTGACTGTGTAGAAGGCACTGGAGTCTGGCCCACACAGTGGGCACTAGGGTTGCGTAACGAGGATATGACCCGTTGCTTAGTTGCTGGACTTACCAGGAACTGGTCCTCCTCTGACCAGAGGGCTGCGTCACCAGCAGAGGTCAGAGTAGCGGCTCTAGACGCCCTTTAGAGCGTCGTTGGTGCGTCGTGTACTGTTCCTGGCGGAGGAGCCATCCTCATCATCACCTCGCACGGTAGATGACGTGCCACATCCTCCTCCTATGTAGTGTATACAGCATAATGATGTTACGTCAGGTGATCGTGCGCGGCCGTGGTCATGTGACCTAACTACGGCTTCTTAAACCGACTTTCTGTAGCACTCTGGTACTGACAGGTGCACTTCATATCCTGTTTTCTTTCCCTAAGATGCTCCTTCCACGGGAGGGACAGGTGACAAAAGACCTGACGGTCTATGACGAGGTAATCTGCTGGAGGACAGTACATGGGAAAGGCAGACAACAGAACACCTGATGGTCTATGGCGAAATTACTTACTACACGACAGTAACAATATCTAAATTCCTAATATTTATACATGGAGACAGGATAGTAAAGCGGATGGCTTTACCTGATCTCCATCCACCACTCCCTCCGGCTCACCAGCCAACAGGCTAACAGCTACAGCATATCATGTAGTATATATGGTCGCAAGTACACCTACAACAGGAGAATCTCTCACATCTCGAAGTCCACACTCTATGTTATTTGCTTATAGAAAACGCTTCGAAATACTTATGCCCTTCTTAATAACACTTGTGTTGACATCCTCTGCCAGACGTCCCGTCTTTAAGCAGCCTTGTTCCGTGTATCTGCACTCTGATCAGCACTCCTGATGAAGCGTTTGGTCAACCTGGGAGTTCACAGTGTCTAAAGGCTCTACCATCATCTCACCCCTACCATGTCTACCGTCACTTCTACCTCTACTATGTCTACCGTCACTTCTACCCTATACTTTCGGTAAATTTACAAGACTTGAACCCTTAAGTACGACGGTACGACCCTCACCACGACCATATAACCCTTACGTACGACGGCACAACACCTCACCACGACAATACAAACCTTGAGTACGACGGTGCGACCCTCACCACGACGATATAACCTTCAAGGACGACGGTGCAACACCTCACCACGACAATATAACCCTTGAGTACGACGGTACGACCCTCACCACGACAATATAACCTTCAAGGACGACGGTACAACACCTCACCACGACAATATAACCCTTGAGTACGACGGTGCGACCCTCACCACGACGATACAACCTTCAAGGACGACGGTACAACACCTCACCACGACAATATAACCCTTGAGTACGACGGTACGACCTTCATCACGACAATATAACCTTCAAGGACGACGGTACAACACCACCACGACAATATAACCCTTGAGTACAACGATACGACCCTCACCACGATGATATAACCCTCGAGTACGACGGTGCGACCTCTCACCACGACAATATAACCCTTGAGTACGACGGTATTACCCTTGGGTTTGATAGCCTGGCCTCTATCCTGAGACTTTAAGGCAAGGTGAAAGGCCAAGGCCAGCAGACGCAAGTCGTAACGTCGGATGAGGGTCGCACCATCCTGCTCAAAAGGTCGTACCGTGGTGCTTAATGTCGTACCGTCGTGCTCAATGTCGTACCGTCGTGTTCAAAGTCGTACCGCCGTGCTCAAAGTCGTACCGTCGTGCTCAAAGTCGTACCGTCGTGTTCAAAGTCGTACCGCCGTGCTCAAAGTCGTACCGTGGTGCTCAATGTCGTACCGTCGTGCTCAAAGTTGTACCGTCGTGTTCAAAGTCGTACCGCCTTGCTCAAAGTCGTACCGTCGTGCTCAAAGTCGTACCGTCGTGCTCAAAGTCGTACCGTCGTGCTCAAAGGGCCATATGCTTTCGTGTTTCAAGGGTGTGGCATCTTCGCGCTCAAAGGGTCATACCGTGGTGCTCAATGTGATCAACGTCTCAAGCTCATAACCCACAAGACACACAAGAGAAGACCAAAAAAACAGCATTTTCTTCGATTCTTGCATAACTTAAGGTAGTTTAAAGCATCTTAAATTAATGACAAAAATTCTGGCACCCTGATAATTAAGCAGGAAGGACCAGCAGTGTCTTAATTAGAGCTCTTTTAAGCCATGTTCCACTAATTAGAGTTTTATAGACTTCTGTGATATGTTATCAAGGAAGCTAATTAAATTAGAGTGGAGCTCAATTAGTTATTGTTGCAGTCATTTCATGCATATGGCCAGATATCACACAGACGTGCAAAAAGGATTCGAACCCCGCGAGCATAACGATACGACCATTCGAGCACGACGGTACGACCCCTAGAACGACAGTACGGACCCCTGAGCACGACGGTACGACCCCCGAGCATGACTGTATGACCCCCTGAGCACGACGGTACGACACCTGAGCACAACGGCACGACACCTGAGCACAACGGCACGACACCTGAGCACGACGGTACGACCCCTGAGGAAGACAACATGACCCCTGAGCACGACTGTACGACCTTTGAGCACGAAATTACGTCACCTGGTTATCATACCCAAAGGATAATATCGTCGTGCTCAAGGGTCGCAGCGTTGACCTCAAAGAAACAATATTTTCTGTGTTAGCCAGTGAGTCTGTCTGTCTGTCTGACACTCTCTCTCTCTCTCTCTCTCTCTCTCTCTCTCTCTCTCTCTCTCTCTCTCTCCTCCTTGGCTATCTGTTCAACCAAGATCTGGAAACAAAGTCCTGAAGACTCTTCAGAAAAGAATTGAAAGACGTTAAATATTGGAAGGAATGCTGCTTAACTGCCTGTTACACAACAGTTAGGTCGTTAAGGAAAAGTGGGTGGGTTAAGGTGGGGCAGGACTTCCAATCCTGTCTGCCTACGTATATCATTATCTTCCCTGGTAATCAGTAATTAAGGGTCATTAAACCAGAATCCATGCCACACGTACAGCATTACAATCTACGTAATGTATATCATTAATTACCTCCCCTTGCAATGTTGAGGATCCAGTGGACTTAACTGACATTATATATACAGTCTGGTGGCTCCTGCCTGGCCTGGAAGCCGCTGGTCCAGCAGACTCCAGGCAACAGGACAAGGTCACTCAGGAGCCACAGCCAACAGTCATGTAATGTTACACTAGACTTCATGACACTATCTTAGACCCACGTATTGTCCTCCCTATCTTCACGTCAGACCGGTGGAACCCCTGGGTCGCAGCCACTGGGTGACGTAGAGGAACGTAAGGTAAGAAAAATAAGACAGCTTCCAGAAGTTTTTTTTCTTTTTCCTTCCAGCATCACAAAGACAACGTTAAGGAGGAGGTGGGGAAAGATATGCTCTACTGAATCTTGGTGACACGAGGTAAAGCACTGAGTGACCGTGTGGGATAACACTCTCTTGCCGCAGCAGTGCCTCGAACCACTCCTTCACTCTCACTTCTTCCCACAACATCTTCCTCTCGCCATCACTTCTAATCATCCTGTCGAAGCTCCCTGCACTTACACCTTCCCTTCACCCCGACGACTCATCAGTACTGGTGGCGTAGTATTTGACCTGGCTCTTTCACGAACAGGTCAAAGGTTCTACCACCAGCATACCCAGGAGTCGTGTCTTTTGTGCTCAATGGTCTTTTCAGTCGTGCTCAAGGGTCGTACCGTCAAGCTGCCTGGTCGTACCGCCGTGTTCGATGGTCGTACATATTCATATACAAACTCAAATCCAACAATCTCAAAACTTAAGGCCCCAGCGGCCAAGGAAGGAAGTCACGTCTGGTATCATTCATAACTGATCCTCTCCTGACGGTAATGTCAGTTATAATGTCAGTTCTGCCAGGCACATGGGAGTTAGTGAGCACCTTGCTCGGTCAAAGCTTCAGTCCAGACCAATTCATGCCTGACATATCCATCTCCCTTTAGTGAGGGAAGAATACCACCAGTACAAACATAAATAAATAACTTTTTAATAATGGACATTGACATGAGGATACAAGAATCTCTACATATCAAACAATCTAAACCTGAGGTACAGTGTAGCAGCGCCGCTGTTCCATTCTACGCAATGAGATAACCCATAGTTACACTAGTCCTCCATACTACCATAACGTTTTCTTTTACTGACAGGTTATTGAGTGTATTTTCCTTGGCAGTTATAGCCATCGTATATAAATGAATGTTAAACTGTTGTTTGTATCAATTATTTGCAACAAACCTTAATTATAACTGTGACTATCTTTATCATTCATATAAATTTCGTTCATGTTAACGAATCTCTGAAATGACGACCACAATAATAAAAGAGTTTCACGATAGACACCCAGGAAGGGGCGGGGTGAGGGGGAGGGAGGGGATCACTGGGTCACTTGAGAACTTATTATTCGCTGGTAATTTCATCTAGCTTTAGGCCTATCAACTGCCAGGGTTCTTATGGCCGTCAACGTAAAGTTATAACCAATATCCTGAAAATCCTCAACTCCAAGTGTTAATCATTATTTATTTAAGACCTCACACACACACACACACACACACACACACACACACACGGAGAACTTGTTGGCTGGACCTCAGGCCTACCAGCTGCCAGGCTCATTAAGGCAGTCAACGTCAAATTAATTCCACCAACCGTTGATGCTTAACACTTTCTACAGGGACGACTGTAACTTCAAACATACCCATTTTCGCCCTCCCAGATAGTGACCTCTCTGTACAAACATACCTCAATGATCCTACAATCTTCACCCCCTTACCCACCCTATGGCTCACCTCCGCTTCCATGGTTCCATTCGCCGCCAAGTCCACTCTAAGGTATCTAAAACTTCCCACTTCCTCCAAGTTTTCTCCATTCCAACTCACAACCTCAATAACCATTCTCTTTGCAAGCTAAACCTAAAAACCCTGCTTTTAATCGCATTTACTCTCAATTTCCTCCTTTTACACACACTCCCAAACACAGACTTTTGCAGTTTTCTCATCCAACTCTGCCACCAGTACCGTGTTATCAGCGAGAAACAAGTGACTCACTTCCCAGGCCCCCCTCACCCCTAAAGACTGCATACTCGCCCCTCTCCCCAAGACCCTTCCATTTACCTCCCTCACCAACCTAAGCATAAATAAATTCAATAGCCATAGTGACATCGCACACCCCTGCTGCAGATCAATCTTCGCCTGGAACCACTCACTTTCCTTCTCACCTACTCGCACACACGCCTTACACTCTCGATAACATCACTGCTTCTCGCAGCTTTCCTCGTAAACCATATATTCATATCCCTTCCACAAGGAATTTCCATCATCGCTATCATATGCTTTCTCCAGATCCATACACGCAGCATACAAATCCATCTGTTTTTGTATTTCTAGCATACATTCATCAAAGCAAACACCTGATCCACACATCCTCTTCCTGAAACCGCGATGCATGCCACTACCCTCTAAATCACCACTTTTCCATTCACCTTACCAGATACACTCAACAAAGCCATACCTCTGTAATTCGAACACTTTCCCACGTACCCCCTGCCTTTATAAACTGGCACTATACGTGCATTCCGCCAATCCTCCTGAACCTATCCATGATCCATACATACACTGAAAATCCTAACTATCCACCGTACAACGCAGTCGCCTCCTTTCTTACGACATTCACCTCCAGTATCATCTACTCCAGCCGCCTTGCCACATTTCATCTTACGCGAGGCTTTCACCATTCTTTCTCTCTTCACTAAACTGTTTGGCATGACTCTCACTTCGCAGATAGCCCCTACCCAAACACCCTACATCTACCATCCTATCATCAAACACATTCAACAATTATCCAAGTATTCACTCCATCTCCTCTCACCCTTCTCACTCTGTTACCACTCCCCTATTTGTCCCATTCACCGAATTCCCGTTTGTTCTTTTTTATACTGGTAATCTCCTTCCACATATCATTCTCACTGAAATCTGCTGATTCTCGCTCATACAAACTCTCATTTGCCCTCTTTTTCAGCCCCTGCACTTTACTCTTGTCTCTTGCCGCGTTCTCTTACAGATATCAGAATTACTCGCATTCCGTCCCTGAAAATACCATCTATAAAACTCTTTCCTCTTTCACTTGCAACTTCATTTTATCATCTCACCACTAACTACCCTTTATCGCCAACCCATCTCCCACCTTACGCATGCTACACACTTCTCTCACACGTGCCTGCACTGGTTCCCTAAATACCTCCCATTCCTCACCCATTACCCTATTTTCGTTAACTATCGCCTTTTGACATTCCCCACTCAATCTCCCCGGGTATTTCTTCACAAGTCTCCTCTCCAGTCTCACTTACTTTCATCACCCTTTTCTCATCCATATCATTTCCTCTTTTTCCAAAACCCTCTACAAAGCTTTACCCTTACCTCCACCAGGTAATGATCAGACATCCCACCAGCTGCCCCTGTCAGAACATACACATTCAAGAGTCTGTCTCTTGCACGCCTATCAACCTGCAAGTAATCCAGTAACGCCCACTGGTGGTATTTCCTCCTAACCCACTACCCATCTCTCCTCTCCTCCCATCTTGGTTACATCTACAAACAACCAGACGCCCTGGCCTTAGCCTAAGAGGACACCGAGCACTACCCCCTTCGCTTCTCCTGTTCCAACTCAAAGGGGAAAATGTGTACGTGTGTGTGTGTGTGTGTGTGTGTGAGTGTGTGTGTGTGTGTGTGTGTGTGTGTGTGTGTGTGTGTGTGTGTGTGTCCGTGTGCTGTGTGTGTGTCCGTGTGGTGCGTGTGTGTGTGTGTTCATATATACAAAAAGAGATATGAAAGATAAGGAAATGACACAGAGATCAACTCTCCTCCGGGAGGCTGCTAGGCCCAGATAACACACAGTACGAGATAAAAGAACCCTGACAGAGGCACTACCAACCGTAACGCTGAGATTAAGATATGACGAATTAAGATAAGAGAGATAAAGCCAGAGAGCAGGAGGCGCGGGCCATGACCTTCATCAGGCCCGGGGACCATCACTGTACCAACCTTATCATAATCAAATCTCTTTTTACATTATATTTGGCTCTGTTCATATGCTCTATATTCGCGCGCGCGCGCGTGTGTATATATATATATATATATATATATATATATATATATATATATACATATAACAGCGCACTGACTTAAATATATGTGAAGAACTTCGCCTTTTGAAGATTCTTATTTCTTCATTATATTCCTTGAGAACGAAGTCAGTCCACCACGAGCCATTCACAGATGGTGGGCCTGACAATGACACAGTAGACGACATCTCCTCCTGCTGAGGCAACCTTGCCAGGATGAACAACATATGACTTAGGACACCCATAATTACCCCACCTGTTGTGACCTGAGAGATTAATGCCACGACCATACGAGATGCAGGACGACTCATTTCCCTCCACTGGTAATTCATCAAATCTTTATTCTTATCGTAATTCATCCAACGGAGAAATTGTCCGTCTAATGAGGAGCAATATTTTCTGATAAGGATAAAGATTTGGGCAAATTGTTAAGGTAAGTGAGGGAAGAGTCAGCCATCCTGTCTGATATGGCATCAACCTTTCAGGTCAGGTAGCAGGTGGTGGGGGAGGGCAGCGTTCCCCAGGTGGTATGCCAGTAAGATGCACAGGTTACTGAAGTCTGTATATATACGGTCCCTACCGCGGGTAGTGACGAGCGAGAAGAACCCGCGATGGACCGAAACAATCTTAGAAAGATAAAGTCAAGTCTCCATTAATCAAGAGTCCATCTTCATACATATTTGCGACAGTGCATTTCTCTTCACATGTACATATACATATATGTATTTTTTTTTTTATACCTACGTGCCTTCTCCCCCTCCCCCTTTTTGTGAGGACCCCATCAGAACATACAAACGGTGGCTTCACTATCCAGTATCTACTGATCATGTATGATGCACCAAAACCACAGCCCACCAGGCACAGCCAAGCCCCATAGGCCTATGGTTTATCTTGAGCACTTCATTATTTTGGTTCAGCCTACTAACAGCAAGTCGTCCCCATACACTAGATCAGATCAATCAATTCTGTCCAATGCACGCCTCTCACCCTCTTGAATGTTCTGATGACAATATCCCAAAGTCTTTTTCAGTTCACTCCCTCCTCATCGCCCCCCCCCCCACTCTCTTGTTCCCCTCAAGTCTGACACATAAATCCTCTTGGTCGATCTTTCTTCACTCATCCTTTCGATATACCCAAGCCATTTCAGCACACCCTAGTCAGCCCTGTCCATCAGGCTCCGGTCACTACAACACCTCTCTCTAACAGTAATTTCTTACATGATCAATCTGTCTCACACATACATCGTCCTCAGGCATTTCACTACCAACACATCCACCACCTTCCTTTCCAGTGCATCAAGGTCCAAGCCTCATCTCCATACAACACTGCCGGTGCTACCATTCCCACCAACATACTCATTTTTGTCCTTACATACACAGGCCGCTCCTTCCACAAGCTCCTCAATGCACCCAAGACCTTGGCTTCCCCTTCTATCCTACGACCCACCTCAGCTCCCATGGTCCCATCCTTTCCTCCTTCCGTTCCAAGGTATGTAAAACACTCCACTTCCAGCTGGTCCTTCCCCATTACATTCAAACCATCCTGTCCCAACCCAGTGCTGCTCCTCATTACCTTACTTTTGTTCATAGTAATTATCAACTTTCTCCTTCCACAGAGTCTCCCAAACTCTGACACCAGCGTTTGGAATTCTCTCTCGAGTTTGCTATCACAGACGTCATTTGCAAACAGCAACTGACTCACCTCCCCCCATCCCAACAGCGTTGACAAAGATCCATCTTCACCGAGAGCAACCCACCCTCCTCCATTCCTACTTGCGCACACGCATTGCTCTCCTGGTAAAAACTCCTCAATGCATTTAGTAGATTTCCTCCTCCAATATATATTAGTTGCACCTTCCATAACACATCTTTGTCAACGCTAAAAGATTTTTTTTCCAGATTCATAAATTCCACGAACGAATTCTCTTTCCCCAAGCATTTCTCGCAAATTTTGCAGAGCATACACTTAGTTTACACATTCTTTATCACTCCTGATGCCACATCGCTTCTTCCAAGTCAAATGCTCAGTACAAATCACCACCCTCTCAGTCACCAGTCAAAACAGATATTTACTTCCTTAGTTCGAAAATTCAGTTCCTTGCCCTTATATTGCAAGACCTCTGGCACCTAACCCTGGGTCATACAAACGTTAAACAGCCTCATTAACCAGTCAACGGCATTGTGACCCCCTTTCTTGATAATCTTAACCGCAGTCCCACCCACTCCTGCTGCTCTGCCACACTTTATCATGTGCACTTCTCACTTTTCACGACCACCTTTGTTTTTACCATTGTCATGACTCATTCTGCACGCCTCCTCGTCCCAAACACACCACATCCGCCTCCCTCTTCCGTAACTTTCGTAACACATCCTTTGGTCCAACATTACACTAATTCATCTCTTCATAACATCCTCACATGTCACTGATTCCCCTTATGATTTCCTTACATTTGTTCCCATATATTCTCTTATTCTCTTCCCACTATTCATCTCCTTCCAGAACATTTTCTTATCCTCTATGAAATCTGTAGATGTTCTCACCCAATGTCTCATTAGCCCGTATTTCCAGCTGTACCAATCTCTTGGTCTCCTGCCAATTTCTCTTATACTTCTCCCAGTCACTTGCTTCCTCTCTGCAGGTCCCATATATTACACCTCCAAGTTCTCTCTCACACGCGATTAAACTTCCTCATTCCACCACCCACTAACCTTTCTCATAAGTCCACATGAACCTTCTTGTATGCTACATACTTTACCCGCACATTTACGCGCTGCTTCCTTGAATTACTTTCACTTCCGTAGTTGACTTTAATCTATCTGTTCTAAGTTACTTGGCTACTCCCCCCATATATATATATGTATATATATATGTATATATATATATATGTATATATATATATATATATATGTATATATATATATACATATACATATATATACATATATATATATATATATATATATATGTATATGGATCATAGGGTGGGGGAGGGGGCGAAAATTCTGGGAGCCTTGAAGAATGTGTGGAAGTCGAGAACATTATCTCGGAAAGCAAAAATGGGTATGTTTGAAGGAATAGTGGTTCCAACAATGTTGTATGGTTGCGAGGCGTGGGCTATGGATAGAGTTGTGCGCAGGAGGATGGATGTGCTGGAAATGAGATGTTTGAGGACAATGTGTGGTGTGAGGTGGTTTGATCGAGTAAGTAACGTAAGGGTAAGAGAGATGTGTGGAAATAAAAAGAGCGTGGTTGAGAGAGCAGAAGAGGGTGTTTTGAAATGGTTCGGGCACATGGAGAGAATGAGTGAGGAAAGATTGACCAAGAGAATATATGTGTCGGAGGTGGAGGGAACGAGGAGAAGAGGGAGACCAAATTGGAGGTGGAAAGATGGAGTGAAAAAGATTTTGTGTGATCGGGGCCCGAGCATGCAGGAGGGTGAAAGGAGGGCAAGGAATAGAGTGAATTGGAGCGATGTGGTATACCGGGGTTGACGTGCTGTCAGTGGATTGAATCAAGGCATGTGAAGCGTCTGGGGTAAACCATGGAAAGCTGTGTAGGTATGTATATTTGCGTGTGTGGACGTATGTATATACATGTGTATTGGGGTGGGTTGGGCCATTTCTTTCGTCTGTTTCCTTGCGCTACCTCGCAAACGCGGGAGACAGCGACAAAGTATAATAAAAAATAATAATAATATATATATATATATATATATATATATATATATATATATATATATATATATATATATATGCAGAAACACTACTTGGAAAAGGAAACACGAGAATCCTGCGCGCTTTCGTGTATTACCACATCTGTAACTGGTCCTGTGAGGATGTGGTAGTGCACGGAAGCGCTCAGGATATATACACGAGCAAATATTTCAAAATAAACTAAACACAAGAGGGAATAAAAAATATGCAAAAAAAACCCTGACAAAAACCACAAATACACGAAAACAAAAGCAGGACATTACCATAACACACGAGACACTCCTCGTAAAAGGAAGTGAGGATCACGAGAAAAATAAAGTGAGGGAAGAAAACGTAACAGTGGCCAACAAAAACGGCTTTCCTTCCCTCCCGCAGGAGCATATCTGGCCAGAGCCGAGCCAAGCCCCTGGCGTTCTTTACGGCGCTGCAACAAGTAGACAAAAAACACTCACACTTGTTGGACGTGCTCGCTCGCTAGCTCGCCCTCCTCCACCACTGGACAATACTGGAGGGCAGTGTGTGTGTGTGTGTGTGATTACTACTTGTTATTACCTATTTGTACTATATATGGGAAGTGGGGGGGATTGTATACTCTACATCGTGGGACATCTCACAATTTTCTCAGGTACTACACAACTTTTCAAACCTCTGCTTACTTGTCTGTATCTCCTGTTTCGTAGCTTAGTTCACTCCAGCGTTTGTCTAACCAGCTTTTCTAGCCTTGTCTAATTCCATGTTCTGTGCACTGATTATTTTCTCGTTGCATCTTTAAGATGAATCATTCACTGTTAACATTTTAAATACTTAAAGGTTGTGATCACATTATCTTTACTCCTTTCTCTTATATGAGAAACAAATATGTCTCATAATCTTTCACTTGTAAACTCAGATTTCTTAAATTCATGTGCCACCTTTGTCGTTCTCCTCAGGACCTTCTACATCAGTTCTTACTCAAGTTCCTTGAAATGCAATAGCCAAATCTCAGAGGCTTATTCTACACCTGACCTGGCGTAAGTTATGAACAGTTTCCGGAATATTTCGTAGCCAATATACGTGAATGTAATAAGATAATTTCCCAGTGGAAGGATTTTCTCCGATATAATTTTCCTAATGTGAGGTCCTGGCGACGGGTGAGGGACAATGTCAACTGCCAAGTCCTTGTCATACAAAGATTCCCGCGGTCTTATTTCCCACCAGATAACATTCGTATCCAGGGCTTCTTTCCCCGAGTGCAACCTTCATTACTATGCACTTGATCAGGTAGAATTTCATCAACCAAGTATCACACCAACTTTGGAATTTGTCGAAGTCCCCTTGTAACCTGATGCAATCCTCATCGCTCTTTATTTCCTCCACTTTCCTCGTGAACTTGGCATCATCCAAAAATATATTCCAGCAAGAGTCCAATCCTTCTGACAAGTCATTTACACAGATCAAGAAGAACAATGGTCCCGGGATGAGCCATGCTCGCGCCAGTGGTGACCCCGCCCACTACGAGAGGCTCCTTTGATATTGTTCTTTGTTCCCTTCCACTGAGGAAGTTACTTGACACTGAAGGAGTCTCCCCTTTAATCCTGCCTGAAGTTTCCCCCTTCTGTATAAACTCTCTGAATGACAGTGTCAAATGCTTTCTGGCAGTCCAGATGCACACAATTCTCATCTTATTTCTATTTCAAGCTGGGATCACTCTCTCACAGAGAACCTATGAGGCTGTTACACACGACCACGTTTCCCTGAATCCATGATGTCTCTCGCTGAAGTAATTTCTCCTTTCCTTGAAGTCATTCTTTTTATTTGGGATTATCTTTTCCAGTATCTCAGACACCACATTCATCAGATGGAAATGTTTGTTGTTCAGTCAACTCAACTTCCTGGTTCCTTAAAAAAGAAAAAATGAAATCCTCTTCCTATCCCTTGGCACCTAACCTTTCCCCCAGCGACAGTGTACATACCTGCCGATCTGCACTGTCCGGAGAGGGAGTTCTACCTTCGTGAGGCCCCATACTTTCTCGACCATCACACAACTTTCTAAATTTCTTTACGTAGTAAATATTCACAATTTCATCATTCAGTTTATTCCATTCGTCTACCACTTACACAAGTATTTGTTTACATATTTTCTAACACTTTTCTTGCTTACTTTCAGGCTATGGCCTCTGGCTGCTCTCTCCTTACGTCTTTCGAGGAACTGTTCACTATTGATATCGTCAAATTGGTTTAAGAATTTGTGGGATGTGATCAAGCCACCTCTTAAACTTCTTTCTTCCACTGTTGACAAACTTATGGCCTCTAATCTCTTGCACTAACTCAGCTCTCTTAATTCTGGTACCATCTCTGTTGTTCTCCTCTGTACCTTCTCTACCATTTCTTTACGTGCGGTAATCAAACCTGAGAAGCATATTCTGGCTTTGGCCTATGTACAATGTGAAAAGCTTTCTGAATATTTCCGTATCCATTAACATGACTGCTATTCTAATATTGGACACCACACAATCAATTATGTCTCTGTTACAATTCTCCTAATGTGGGACAATGACACTTTCCAAACCTTTCTATACAGAGATTCTTGTAGCTTAGTTCCTGCTTGATGATAATCATACGAGCCCTTGAACACGACGGTACGCCTGTTCAGCAACACGGTACGACCTTGAACACGACGGTACGTCTGTTCAGCAAGACGGTAAGATCTTTGAGCCCGAAGATACAATCCTTGCAAGTGATGATACGCTTCATATGTGTTTGAAGGCCTGGTCCTTGACGGATCAGGTCAAAGGTCAGGTCATTCCTTTAACCAAAAGGACTAACGTCAAGCTGAACAGACGTACCGTTGTGTTCAAGGTCGTACCGTCTTGCTGAACAGACGTACCGTCGTGTTCAAGGTCGTACCGTGTTGTTGAACAGAGGTACCGTCTTGTTCAAGGTCGTACCGTGTTGCTGAACAGACGTACCGTCGTGAAGGTCGTACCGTCTTGATGAACAGACGTATCGTCGTGTTCAAGGTCGTACCGTCTTGCTGAACAGACGTACCGTCGTGTTCAAGGTCGTACCGTGTTGTTGAACAGGTGTACCGCCGTGTTCAAGGTCGTACCGTGTTGCTGAACAGACGTACCGTCGTGTTCAAGGTCGTACCGTCTTGATGAACAGACGTATCGTCGTGTTCAAGGTCGTACCGTCTTGCTGAACAGACGTACCGTCGTGTTCAAGGTCGTACCGTGTTGTTGAACAGGTGTACCGCCGTGTTCAAGGTCGTACCGTGCTGGCTGCTGAACAGAAGTACTGTTGTGTTCGAGGTCGTACCGTCTTGATGAACAGACGCATTGTCGTATTCAAGGTCGTGCCGTGTTGCTGAACAGACGTACCGTCGTGTTCAAGGTCGTACCGTGTTGCTGAACAGACGTACCGTCGTGTCCAAGGTCGTACCGTGTTGCTGAACAGACGTATCGTCGTATTCAAGGTCGTACCGTGTTGCTGAGCATACGTACCGTCGTGTTCAAGGGGTTTCATCCCAGTATTATGCACCACAGATATAAACAACATGACTTGTTGACAGACGTACACTATAATACCGTACGTAGTGTTGTGTTATCATTTGAGCCGAGTCGAACAACGAACGGTACAGCACATACAACATCCTTATATATCGCACCCTTCACACGAGCCTGGCTGATACTGGTGGAATGCACACTTCACACTAGCCTGGCTGATAAAGGTGGTATATCGCACCGTCACACTGGCCTGGCTGATACAGGTGGTATATTGTACCCTTCACACTATTCTGGATGGTATTGTTGGTATATCGCACCCTTCACACTAACCTGGCTGATACAGGTGGTATATGGCACACTTCACACTAGCCTGGCTGATACTGGTGGAATATTGCACACTTCACACTAACGGTTTACCACACTCTTCACACTAGCCTGGCTGATATTGATGGCATATCGCACCCTTCACACTAGCCTGGCTGATACAGGTGGTATATCGCACCCTTCACACTAGCTTGGCTCATACGAGTGGTATATCGCATCCTTCACACTAGCTTGGCTCATACGAGTGGTATATCGCACCCTTCACACTAGCCTGGCTGATACTGGTGGTATCTCACCCTGGCTGAGTGTGTCGGTATTGTGCAACTATCTTGTCCTCTCTTACACTAACCTTAACCACAGAGAACAGAATTAAAATATATGTTCAAGTCTGACGTTTCCCTTGAATTCCTGATATATATATATATATATATATATATATATATATATATATATATATATATATATATATATATATATATATTGGAAAGGATCACAATTGAGCGCTTGATCAAGTATATTCCTACGAGTCCAAGGGGAATGAAACACGATAAGTTCCCAAGTGCACTTTCGTCTAATAATGATACAAGATACAAGAAAGAAATATAACAGTCAGTTGACATACGACGAAGAGACGTAGCGAGGACGCCATTTGGTAAACAAGTGACGACCCGAATGGAGGTTGAACGCACACGACCCCCATTCGGGTCGTCACTTGTTTACCAAATGGCGTCCTAGCTACGTCTCTTCGTTGTATATAAACTGACTTCTATATTTCTTCTTGTGTCTCCCCTGATGGTGTGATTATTACACGAAAGTGCACTTGGGACCTTATTGTGTTTCATTTCCCCGTGGACTCATAGGAATATATATATATATATATATATATATATATATATATATATATATATATATATATATATATATATATATATATATATATATATATATATATATATATATATATTCGTACATCCTTGGTGTTCTTCGAACCGATTACAAAGACTAAAATTCTGGTCCAATATCCCCGCTAGTACCCACCCACCTCTGCATTACCTGGCTAAGTTTTCTGTCCCCCTGAATGATGGATTAGCTTCGTTACGATTCCAAATTAACTGCCAAGTTGCGGGAGAGTTGCTGGGTCAGGCAGGGCCCCTCTCTCCCGCGCGGCCGCTTTGGTCGGCCATATTTAAGTGTACTACCAACAATGACACACTCACCGTTTTCGTTCAGCTTCACCGTTTTCTCCCGGCCTTTTACATTAAACCTACCACACGATACTAACCTGGAAGAGAAGAAAGAAAATTATTAGATTTTATTCTTGTGAGTGTTTGAAGGTGGTGAACATCAGTAATTTTCCGTATTAACACTCTCTCTCTCTCTCTCTCTCTCTCTCTCTCTCTCTCCAAATAACTGTGTTTCACGCTACGTTACTGACAAGATGAACCTCCTTTGAGCACAACGGTACGACCCTTGGGAACAAAGGTACAACCTTTAAGCACAACGGTACGACCATTGGACACAACGGTATGATGACCGATGGGCATAACAGTGCGACCCTTGAGCACAACAGTAAGGGGTACAGGGGAAAGACAGACAACAGGAGACCTGATGGTCAACAACGAAGTTATCTGTTAAGAAAAACAGAATATCTACATATACCGGGGTATGTCACACGCCCGGTCATCATACCCGAGGGTCGTAAGGTCGTGTTTAAGGGTTAATAATGTACTACATGTGTGCTACCAGCGTGCCTAAGCTCGGGTGAATTCAATACGAACCATCAATAGGTAGGAAATAGCCCGTTACTTTGAGCTACACGCACGTCACATATATAACCCAATTTTTCACAAGACATTACTTAAGAACTGTGGGTATTGGGTCATCAATAAATTACTACCCATCTAAATGGCTAATTCAAAGAAAAATATACTTATATATGGACCCATTCTCGCCATCTTTACCATGAACCTCGACTATTCACATCTATGGAAGTATTGCAAACAGAAAACGGGGACGGAAAATATGGATAACTCGGACGTTACGTCTGTGGGTGGGTCGGTCTGGTGTTATCAACAGGGAATATATAGAGGTTTTACTGGGGAGATGGGTGGACATGACGCGAGAGTAGAGACAGGCGAGATGTATCGTTGTGATGTATGGGAGAGATACCCCATCACTGGATGTGGGAGGGAGGGTGCTCCACGCCGTGTGTGAGGGAGATGTTCCTCCCCTGGCGTGAGGGTGGGAGGTGGTGTGTGAGGCTAGCGTCCCCGCCGTGTACAGTGAGGGAGTGTGTTCCTCCCCTGGCGTGAGGGTGGGAGGTGGTGTGTGAGGCTAGCGTCCCCGCCGTGTGTGAGGGAGTGTGTTCCTCCCCTGGCGTGAGGGTGGGAGGTGCTCACGTGGTGTGTGACGCTAGTGCCCCCCGTGGAATATGAGGAAGGCAACCCCTGGTGTGTGAGAGGTGCCCCCGTGGTATATGTAGTAGGTACCCCCTGGTGTGTGAGAGAGAGATGCCCCCGTGATATATATAGTTGCTACCCCCTGGTGTGTGAGAGAGGTACCCCCGTGGAGCGTGAGGTTTGTGAGGTTGGTGTTCCCCCATGTGATAGGGAGGTGCCCCACGTGATGTCATGGAGCCGTGCCCCCTCACCAGTGGGGTGAGGGAGCTGTGGCCCACACCAGTGGGGTGAGGGAGCTGTGGCCCACACCAGTGGGGTGAGGGAGGTGTGGCCCACACCAGTGGGGTGAGGGAGGTGTGGCCCACACCAGTGGGGTGAGGGAGCTGTGGCCCACACCAGTGGGGTGAGGGAGCTGTGGCCCACACCAGTGGGGTGAGGGAGCTGTGGCCCACACCAGTGGGGTGAGGGAGGTGTCCCTCATTGTGCGAGGGAGGAGCGCTCCTCACCCGTGGTGTGAGGGGTGGTGCCCCACCACCACACAACTGCCCACTGCCGCCTTAATGAAATTCCTTTAATTAGATAGTGTGAGAGAAGTCCAACTTGGAGATCAGCCGGCGCCACCCGTCATGTCCTACTGGAATTACCCTCCAACACTTTTTTTTTAATCTTTTGTTTTTTTTTTATTTTTAAGTTTTCGTTATATAAAGGTCTTGTGATGAGTGACTCAGGAGTGAAGAGCAATTCTGGAAAGTAAGGTGGTTATGATGCCGGATGGGTTCGAATCCTGGGCGCGAGAGCCGGCCTACACCCAATCTAAGTGGTCATCCTTACCTAAGGGCTTGTCCATGTATGGGTACTTGACATAGGCTTGTGCGTGTGTGTGTGTGTGTGTGTGTGTGTGTGTGTGTAGAGGAGTAAAGACACGGGACAAAGTTAAGAGACGGGGCAACACAAGTATAAACCTCTACCCCCCCAACCCCCCCTTCCCTCCCAGCAACACACACACACACACACACACACACACAAATAAAACTAATCTCCTGAAGCAGAAGGAGCTCGCATTATGTTGCAATGAGAACGTAAACTCGTACAGTTTCCAAGGATCTTTTGTCTTACAACCTTATTTAAATTCGCACCATTAATCTCTCGCTACCTCTTTACGCCCTCAGCTTTACACTGCTGTAAACATGTGATGCACAAAGCATTACCAACACATATTCAAGTACAACATGTTCCAGTATAGACACGTCTATATTATCAGGAAACCGTATAATGGTGTGCAGACTGCTATCCTTTCTATCTTCATCAATTCAAGTCTTTAGATTTATAGTCAACGGACTATGAGAAAGAAACTTGGTATCAGTTAAAACCATTTTAATAAAAAAGAATGAATAAGAAATTACGCGGAAAGAGATGTTTGGGAGTGACCGTATTGTGAGTGAGGGTCGACCAGGGTGTGCTTTATAAAATGGTTCTGGCATATGGAGGAGATGAGTGAAGAGAGAATGAAAAGGAAGATCTATTTGTCGGCAGTGAATTAAGCACAGAGGAAGTGACTGAGCTGGAAATGGGACGTACGGAAGCAGGCTTTGGGGTGCCTGGGCCTGAACATTCAGAAGGGCCAAAAGGGGAGCAATGGCAAGGATAAACTGGATCGAAGTGGTCAACGGTGGAAGGTGGGGGACGACGTTGAAGCAGGGTATTATGAAGGGGACAAGGTCATGAGAATAATCTGTGGGGGGGTTGGTTGTGGATGGTCGGTCCTGGTGTCAGTGCATTATATGTTACAGGGAGAAAGCAGATGCCAGAAAATGTAGCAGTTGTTCTCTTCATGACGTACCTCGCTACACTGGGAAAGGAAATCAGGTGTAGGAGTTTTTTTTCCTTTTTTGGGGGAGCAGGGAAGATAAAATACTTTTGTAACATCTGCCAATGATAATTAATATAAAACTATCTACAAATACTTTGGAATATTTGTAGCTCTAAATACGAAATGCACCATCAAAAAATCAATAAGATCTAATACGATACACATCATTTTGAAACAATCGGGGATATCCGTAAACCCTATCATTATATATATATATATATATATATATATATATATTCAAAGGGGGAATGCTATTTCGTGTGTGGCGGATGTGGCGACGAGAATGGATGAAGGCAACAAGTATAGATATGTACATGTATATATATGTATATGTCTGTGTATGTAAATGTATGCATACGTTGAAATGTATATGTATATACATGTGCGTGTGTGGGCGTTTATGTATATACATGTGTATGTGGGTGGGTTGGGCCATTCTTCGTCTGTTTCCTTGCGCTAAATTGCTAACGCGGGAGACAGCGGTTTAGAAAATACATATATACAGATTATTAACGATTACCTTCTCCTACACACTTGTACTGCGGCCATCACAGCTGATGGGTCTCGAGGTATAAGGGCATCAAGATAACTCCACTGCAAGATAAGGTGCTTCCTGATACCACACGAATGGATTACTATTACCTTGGGATTTCACTAATAATTATGGGAAGGATGCCATCATTCCCACAACGTACCCTATCCCTTCCCTGGGACTGGGACAGTAGGGTGTGTGGGTAGTGTGTCACCCCTGCATCTCGGTGTACACTCACTAATGAGGGTCATTAGCGTTAAATGATATGCGTCCGTCCCCTAGCCAACAGGAGATAATTACCGAAGGTTAAGGGTGGAATGGGAGGATTGCTTTGTGCCTGGAGGAGGGGGGAAGCGGAGTATGGCTGACATCTTGGTGTTGAGGGGGAGGGAGGGAAGGCTACCAGGGTGTGGCTCACTGAAGCTGTGCTGGAGGTCATGGCTGATGGCTGATTCTTATAATATGGACCGACAGGGTAATCACCTGTTTGAACTGTACGGGGGAACTTTACACTCGTGGAACCCAATCTCTTGAACATTTTCTAGTATTACAAAGCTTCTTAAATGTATGTTTAGTGTCAACATCAACCACGTCCTCGGTACTTTTATTCTATACATCCACCATTCTAAACAAGTGTCTTGCTCAATTTCATGTTATATCCTCTGGTGGTTCCATCCCTACATCTCTCGAAGAACTGTTCACTAATCTGTTATTAAAACATAGAGGTTGTGATCTGGTCGCCCCTCACTTATCTCTCTTCCTAGGTGACCTAATTCAAAGCATTTAGTCTTTCCCCGAAGCTTAGCGATCTTAATTCTGGTATCATCTTCGTTCCCCTCCTCTGGACTTTCTCTACTGGTTCTTTGTGCTTCCTTAGATGCGATGACCAAACCTGAGAAGCATCCTCTAGTCTTGGCCTTATGTAGGATATGAACAGCTTACAACGTACTGCCTTATCCACACACTTGAAAGCTGTTCTGATATTTGCCAAAAGGCAGCTTATATCCTTCACTAATTTCCTACAGTGGGGTTCTGGTGACAGGTTAGGGATGATGTCGACTCCCACATCCTTCTCTCACGTAGAATCCTACAGCTTAATCCTGCTAGATGATAATGATAATATTGAAACTTTTTTTCAATCTGTTCCATCCTCACTTCATTTGCTAGGGTTGAATTCCATCAATTATGTATCAGACCAATTTTAAAATCAGTTTAAGTCCCCTTGCAGGTTCATGCATTCCTCGTGACCTTCGCATCATCCGTGAATATATTCAAGTTATTCAAGCTGGAGTCCAAACCTTCTGGTAAGTCCTTGACATAGATCAAGGAGAGTAATGGTCCCAGAATAGAACCCTGTGGCACGCCACTTGACCTGTTCAGAGAAGATTCCGCTGACGTGTGTCCACTGTTCCTTTCCACCGAGATAATCTTGCACCTATTACATTAACTTCACCCTGATTTCTGCCTGAACATCCAAATGTTTAACCTTCTCATGCGGTCTAGTGTCAAATGCTTTCTGACAGTCCAGATACGAACAGCCCAGCTTTCCATTTTGCCTAAGACAGACTAGAAATGTACGAGGATTGTTATATGTGACCCACTTTCCCTAGCATCATGCTATCTGTCACAAAGGTAATTTCTCCGCTGTAGAAAGTGAACTCTTTACTTTTAGTGTGTGTGTGTGTGTGTGTGTGTGTGTGTGTGTGTGTGTGTGTGTGTGTGTGTGTGTGTGTGTGTCCTTCAGACTCCCCAAGTCATTATGCGTGTCGCAAAGAGACAACAGTGTCTGTTCCAGTTGGTCTGTTGAACTACACGCTGCCTCCAACACCATGCTGAACCCTAGTTTTTTGGAAAAGACACACACACACACACACACGCCGTCCATCAATACCTACCCGGTACCACTCGAGTTTCAACCCGTCGGAGTACGGGAGATTGAGAGAAGGTGAGGCGGGCAGCTCTCATGCCTGACTAATGTATGTGAGGCCATCATCGCCTTAAGCCCACGTCAGGACCTGAACAAGCGGCAGCACCGCCAGAAACGTCCGTCCAACATTGGATTATCTTCGCACTTTACTTCCCCGAGAGCAACATTCTGAGCTTCCTCCCCTTCCCCATCTTTAAACCCCGCCTTTAACTTTCTCTCTCTCTCTAACCTTCCTCCTCCGGGTCCTCCAGATATTCATTTTCAGACCTGGACCTTCATTCTCTCTAGCGCTGTATGGCCTCGCGTTCGGGTTGGGGAGAGAGGCGCTGGTGTGGCTCGTCCTCTTTGTGGGAGCGACGGAGGCCCGGCTTGCTCTGGCGGGCGGAGGGAGGGGCGGGTAAGAAGAAAGGGGGGAGAGGAGGCTGGCAGAGGAGGATGGGAGAGAGGGATACGGAAGGGAGGAAGGGGAGGGGGGACGTACTGAGTTTCTATAACACTACACATAACAATCACGTGACCTAGACCACAACCAGTACACCACCATCTTCAAGAGCGTCCCTCATGCATGCATGATTCACACGAGACGCTAAAAGACACGTGAAAACATCTCAAATGACGAGAACATGTAAATCACCTTATTTACATCCTCAGCCCCTGTGGCCATCTTGGAAAGGGCCAGATTTACACCATCTCCTGATGCCACTTGACTTGCGTCTTCAAACCTCCCTAACGACCTCATTACAGCTTAATTGTAAAATCTACGATGACCTAAATTGAAGATGTTTGTCGTCTGGTCCTGATAAGGTGGGTCTGAGCCTCGCCCTGATTAGCTGGTCTGTCATTTTGGTCCTGGTCAGAGCCAGGTTCTGGTCAGCTGGTGTGAGCCTGGTCCTGGTCAGCTGGTTAGAGCCAGGTTCTAGTCAGCTGGTGTGAGCCTGGTCCTGGTCAGCTGGTGTGAGCTGGTTCTAGTCAGCTGGTTTGAGCCTGGTCCTGGTCAGCTGGTCAGAGCTGGTTCTAGTCAGCTGGTTTGAGCCTGGTCCTGGTCAGCTGGTCTGAGCTGGTTCTAGTCAGCTGGTGTGAGCCTGGTCCTGGTCAGCTGGTCTGTGAATTCGGTCCGGTTAAGCTGGTTTGTTTCTAATCGGCTGGTCTGTACGTTTGGTTCTGATCGCTGGAGAGAACACCTGATGGTCTATGACGAGGTTGTGTGCTGGAGGACAGCACATGGGAAAGCCAGTCAACAGAAGACCTGATGGCCTATGAGAGGTCATCTGTTGGAGGACAGTAATATCCCCCATTTCTGATATATATATATATATATATATATATATATATATATATATATATATATATATATATATATATATATATATTTATTTATTTTGCTTTGTCGCTGTCTTCCGCGTTTGCGAGGTAGCGCAAGGAAACAGACGAAAGAAATGGCCCAACTCAACCCCATACACATGTATATACATACACGTCCACACATGCAAATATACATACCCATACATCTCAATGTACACATATATATACTCACACAGACACATACATATATACACATGCACACAATTCACACTGTCTGCCTTTATTCATTCCCATCGCCACCTCGCCACACATGGAATAACATCCCCCTCCCCCTCATGTGTGCGAGGTAGCGCTAGGAAAAAACAACAAAGGCCCCATTCGTTCATACTCAGTCTCTAGCTGTCATGCAATAATGCCCGAAACCACAGCTCCCTTTCCACATCCAGGCCCCAAAGAACTTTCCATGGATTACCCCAGACGCTTCACATGCCCTGATTCAATCCATTGACAGCACGTCGACCCCGGTATACCAAATCGATCCAATTCACTCTATTCCTGTATGTATATATATATATATATATATATATATATATATATATATATATATATATATATATATATATATATCATCCCTCGGGATAGGGGTGAAAGAATACTTCCCACGCATTCCTCGCGTGTCGTAGAAGGCGACTAGAGGGGACGGGAGCGAGGGGCCAGAAATCCTCCCCTCCTTGTATTTTTTAACTTTCTAAAATGGGAAACAGAAGGAGTCACGCGGGGAGTGCTCATCCTCCTCGAAGGCTCAGACTGGGGTGTCTAAATGTGTGTGGATGTAACCAAGATGTGAAAAAAGGAGACATAGGTAGTATGTTTGAGGAAAGGAACCTGGATGTTTTGGCTCTGAGTGAAACGAAGCTCAAGGGTAAAGGGGAAGAGTGGTTTGGGAATGTCTTGGGAGTAAAGTCAGGGGTTAGTGAGAGGACAAGAGCAAGGGAAGGAGTAGCAGTACTCCTGAAACAGGAGTTGTGGGAGTATGTGATAGAATATAAGAAAGTAAATTCTCGATTAATATGGGTAAAACTGAAAGTTGATGGAGAGAGATGGGTGACATATATATATATATATATATATATATATATATATATATATATATATATATATATATATATATATATATATATATATTTTTTTTTTTTTTTTTTTTTTTTTTTTTTTTTTATACTTTGTCGCTGTCTCCCGCGTTTGCGAGGTAGCACAAGGAAACAGACGAAAGAAATGGCCCAACCCCCCCCATACACATGTACATACACACGTCCACACACGCAAATATACATACCTACACAGCTTTCCATGGTTTACCCCGGACGCTTCACATGCCTTGATTCAATCCACTGACAGCACGTCAACCCCTGTATACCACATCGCTCCAATTCACTCTATTCCTTGCCCTCCTTTCACCCTCCTGCATGTTCAGGCCCCGATCACACAAAATCCTTTTCACTCCATCTTTCCACCTCCAATTTGGTCTCCCTCTTCTCCTCGTTCCCTCCACCTCCGACACATATATCCTCTTGGTCAATCTTTCCTCACTCATTCTCTCCATGTGCCCAAACCATTTCAAAACACCCTCTTCTGCTCTCTCAACCACGCTCTTTTTATTTCCACACATCTCTCTTACCCTTACGTTACTTACTCGATCAAACCACCTCACACCACACATTGTCCTCAAACATCTCATTTCCAGCACATCCATCCTCCTGCGCACAACTCTATCCATAGCCCACGCCTCGCAACCATACAACATTGTTGGAACTACTATTCCTTCAAACATACTATTTTTGCTTTCCGGGATAATGTTCTCGACTTCCACACATTTTTCAAGGCTCCCAAAATTTTCGCCCCCTCCCCCACCCTATGATCCACTTCCGCTTCCATGGTTCCATCCGCTGACAGATCCACTCCCAGATATCTAAAACACTTCACTTCCTCCAGTTTTTCTCCATTCAAACTCACCTCCCAATTGACTTGACCCTCAACCCTACTGTACCTAATAACCTTGCTCTTATTCACATTTACTCTTAACTTTCTTCTTCCACACACTTTACCAAACTCCGTCACCAGCTTCTGCAGTTTCTCACATGAATCCGCCACCAGCGCTGTATCATCAGCGAACAACAACTGACTCACTTCCCAAGCTCTCTCATCCCCAACAGACTTCATACTTGCCCCTCTTTCCAAGACTCTTGCATTTACCTCCCTAACAACCCCATCCATAAACAAATTAAACAACCATGGAGACATCACACACCCCTGCCGCAAACCTACATTCACTGAGAACCAATCACTTTCCTCTCTTCCTACACGTACACATGCCTTACATCCTCGATAAAAACTTTTCACTGCTTCTAACAACTTGCCTCCCACACCATATATTCTTAATACCTTCCACAGAGCATCTCTATCAACTCTATCATATGCCTTCTCCAGATCCATAAATGCTACATACAAATCCATTTGCTTTTCTAAGTATTTCTCGCATACATTCTTCAAAGCAAACACCTGATCCACACATCCTCTACCACTTCTGAAACCACACTGCTCTTCCCCAATCTGATGCTCTGTACATGCCTTCACCCTCTCAATCAATACTCTCCCATATAATTTACCAGGAATACTCAACAAACTTATACCTCTGTAATTTGAGCACTCACTCTTATCCCCTTTGCCTTTGTACAATGGCACTATGCACGCATTCCGCCAATCCTCAGGCACCTCACCATGAGTCATACATACATTAAATAACCTTACCAACCAGTCAACAATACAGTCACCCCCTTTTTTAATAAATTCCACTGCAATACCATCCAAACCTGCTGCCTTGCCGGCTTTCATCTTCCGCAAAGCTTTTACTACCTCCTCTCTGTTTACCAAATCATTTTCCCTAACCCTCTCACTATGCACACCACCTCGACCCAAACACCCTATATCTGCCACTCTGTCATCAGACACATTCAACAAACCTTCAAAATACTCATTCCATCTCCTTCTCACATCACCACTACTTGTTATCACCTCCCCATTTACGCCCTTCACTGAAGTTCCCATTTGCTCCCTTGTCTTACGCACCCTATTTACCTCCTTCCAGAACATCTTTTTATTCTCCCTAAAATTTACTGATAGTCTCTCACCCCAACTCTCATTTGCTCTTTTTTTCACCTCTTGCACCTTTCTCTTGACCTCCTGTCTCTTTCTTTTATACTTCTCCCACTCAATTGCATTTTTTCCCTGCAAAAATCGTCCAAATGCCTCTCTCTTCTCTTTCACTAATACTCTTACTTCTTCATCCCACCACTCACTACCCTTTCTAAACAGCCCACCTCCCACTCTTCTCATGCCACAAGCATCTTTTGCGCAATCCATCATATATATATATATATATATATATATATATATATATGATGGCAGGATAGTAAAAGGCAGGCGTTAAAAAGTAATCAAGAAGGGAGAGACAAACGGAGAAATAGGATAAAAGGAGAGAAATAAGAAGAGAGAAAGATAACAGAGAACATGAGGAATAAATCACCGTGTGATGCGAGAGGGTAAACACTGAGGAAGACGGGCGGGCAGAAGAAAACAACAACAACAACACAAAGACTGGGCAAGCCACTCCAGGCATAAAATTCATGTCACTAAGGTCGGGATTTACCTATACGATAATGAAGGTTGAACACTATAGCAGAGAGGCTTTAACACAATAATTATCACCCTGTACATAATTGACTATTACTAAGGTGATGATCATCTTTGATGAAGGACGTATAAAGTGATTAGGAAGAGGAAAGTATCTAGGAAAAATAATACTTGAAATTTTTACTATAAACTCTTGACCATAACGAAACGACCCTTGAAAACGACGGTATGACCCTTGAGCACGACGGCACGACCCTTGAAAACAGAAGTATGACCCTTGAGCACGACGGCACGACCCTTGAAAACAACAGTATGACCCTTGAGCACGACGGCACGACCCTTGAGAACAGCAGTATGACCCTTGAGCACGACGGCACGACCCATGAGAACGACAGTATGACCCTTGAGCACGACTGCACGACCCTTGAGAACAGCAGTATGACCCTTGAGCACGACGGCACGACCCATGAGAACGACGGTATGACCCTTGAGCACGACGGCACGACCCATGAGAACGACAGTATGACCCTTGAGCACGACGGCACGACCCTTGAGAACAGCAGTACGACCCTTGAGCACGACGGCACGACCCATGAGAACGACGGTATGACCCTTGAGCAAGACGGCACGACCCATGAGAACGACAGTATGACCCTTGAGCACGACGGCACGACCCTTGGGTATCACGCATCATCTTTGATCAAACCGTTAAAAAGCCTCATAAAAGGCTAGACCAGCATCCCCACAGCGTCTCCACTGTTGTGCTCAAGGGTCGTTCCGTCGTGCCCAAGGGTCGTTCTGTCGTCCTGCAGGGGTTCAATGATAAACAGAAACCATTCATCGAGCGTAAAATCGACGAAAAAAATTACTCGTTAACATCTGTACACATGACCGCTGTACCTAGGTCGTGGCTATAGAGAGGTGACCGCTAGTGGCAGGGAATGAATCATTTTACTTTATCATACGAGAGGAAAAAAAAAAAAATACTCCGGAGGCCCAGTCGATAAAAAAAAAAAAATACATATATATATCAAATTCCTTTCAATTCCGTTCACATCAATTTCCAAAACGCCTTCAACTTTCGCCGATGGTGAGGGAAGGTTTTCATTATAGTCCGTATCATACCAGTTCTAATATAGACATTAATTGAATAGACTAATAAATCTAAGGGTAAGATATACTAAAACTCAGCCATCTCCCCTGCCCATAAGGTAACACGGGGGAAATGCAAAGGTGCTTTTTTGAAAAGGAAACTACTGAGGTATGAGAATTTTCGATTAAGAGGCATGTGTTATCAGGCGCATGCAGGGTGAGGGGGGGGCACTGGAAGCTGTGAGGGGTGAGGTGGAGATGTGAGGGGAGAGGGGAAGAGACAGAAGAGGGGTGAGGTGGAGATGTGTGGGAAGAGGGGAAGAAACAGAAGAAGGGTGAGGTGGAGATGTGTGGGAAGAGGGGAAGAGACAGAAGAAGGGTGAGGTGGAGATGTGAGGGGAGACGTAAGAGACACAAGAAGGATGAGGGATATATATATATATATATATATATATATATATATATATATATATATATATATATATATATATATATATATATATATATATATATATATTATTATACTTTGTCGCTGTCTCCCGCGTTACCGAGGTAGCGCAAGGAAACACGAAACAATGGCCCAACCCACCCACACACACGTATATGCATACAGGCCAACATTTCAACGTTACATAAATATACATACACAGAAATATATACGCTTGTACATATTCATACATGCTGCCTTCATCCATTCCCTTCGCCACCCCGCCACATATGAAATGGCACCCTATCCCCCCGCGCTCGCGCGAGGTAGCGCTAGGAAAAGACACCAAGGGCCACATTCGTTCACACTCAGTCTCTAGCTGTCATGTGTAATGCACCGAAACCACAGCTCCCTTTCCACATCCAGGCCCCACAAAACTTTCCATGGTTTACCCCAGACGCTTCACATGCCCCGGTTCAATCCATAGACAGCACGTCGACCCCAATATACCACATCGTTCCAATTCACTCTACTCCATGCAGCCTTTCACCCTCCTGCATGCTCAGGCCCCGATCGCCCATAATCTTTTTCACTCCATCCTTTCACATCCAATTTGGTCTCTCACTTCTCCTCGTTCCCTCCACCTCTGACATATATATCCTCTTTCTCAATCTTTCCTCACTCATTCTATCCATGTAACCAAACCATTTCAATACATCCTCCTCTGCTCTCTCAACCACACTCTATCTATTACCACACATCTCTCTTACCCTTCCATTACTTACTCGATCAAACCACCTCACACAACATATTGTCCTCAAACATCTCATTTCCAACACATCCCCCCTCCTCCGCACAACCCTATCTATAGCACACGCCTCGCAACCATATAACATTGTTGGAACCACTATTCCTTCAAACATACCCATTTTTGCTCTCCGAGATAACATTCTCGCCTTTCACATATTCTTCAACGCTCCCAGAACCTTCGCCCCCTCCCCCACCCTGTGATTCACTTCCGCTTCCATGGTTCCATCCGCTGCCAAATCCACTCCCAGATATCTAAAACACTTCACTTCCTTCAGTTTTTCTCCATTCAAACTTACCTCCCAACTGACTTGTCCTTCAAACCTACTGAACCTAATAACCTTGCTCTTATTCACATTTCCTTTCAGAATTCTTCTTTCACACACTTTCCAATATATATATATATATATATATATATATATATATATATATATATATAGGAAAGAATCACAATTTTGCGCATGATCAAGTATATTCCTATGAGTCCACGGGGAGAATGAAACACGATAAGTTGCTAAGTGCACTTTCGTGTAATAATCACATCATCAGGAGAGACACAAGAGAGAAATATAACAGTCAGTTGATATACAACGAAGAGACGTGGCTAGGTCGCCATTTGGTAAACAAGTGACGACCGCTAAAGCATGACGGTACGACCCTTGGGTATGATGGTCCGGCCTCTGACTTGAACTTTTAAAGTCTACCACCACTAAACCACCACCTCTTGACCTCACTACATTTTCTGTTTCTACAGACAACGGATTGCAATACTGGACTCTTACGTTTTCTTTTCCGAGTCTAAATGCTACTCTAAATTCTCTCTCTCTCTCTCTCTCTCTCTCTCTCTCTCTCTCTCTCTCTATATATATATATATATATATATATATATATATATATATATATATATATATATATATATATATATATATATTGCATTCATTCTTGAGTTTATGGAATATTTTTTCCCACAATGTGTGTGTGAGAGAGAGAGAGAGAGAGAGAGAGAGAGAGAGAGAGAGAGAGAGAGAGAGAGAGAGTCCAGACTTGTTTACCTCCTGGGCCTTATATTGATTCTAGTTCTTTGGCGCCAATGGTCCAGCAGCAGCAGGTCGATAGTGGAAGGGGGAGGTGAGAAGGGTTGAGGGGGGGGGGAGAGAACCACTTCCCCCCTGAACCCTGCCCCATTCTTAAACACCCCCCCTCCTCCTCCTCCTCCTTCTTTACCCTGGCCCATCCACCCACCCATCCCCCCCTTCTCCCTCCAGCAAGAAGGGTCCTTCTAAATAAATATACACATTTCGTAATCTTTGACAAGTTCAGCTCTCGACAATATTTGGGAGTGGTTGGGAGGGAAGGGGGAGGAGTGAGTGTGGAGGAGGGGGGTGGGGTGGGGGGGTATTGAGGTCCCTCCTCCCGTGTTCACTGACCTATGCAGTTTTGATTGGGAGCAGAGTTTAGAAGTGCCAAGGCCGGGGGGGTGGGGGAGGAGGGGCGGGGAGGAGGGGAAGGAAGGGGGGGAGGAAAAAAAAAATATAGAAAGAAAATCAGGGATTTCCATCAAGAGATGTGTTCAATCATATTTCTGTATGCATGGATGACGGCGCAGAATATACCGTCCTTGTGGGTCTGATGCAAGGAGAGAGAGAGAGAGAGAGAGAGAGAGAGAGAGAGAGAGAGAGAGAGAGAGAGAGAGAGAGAGAGAGAGAGAGAGAGAGAGAGAGAAGCATTGAAGGAAAGAGATAGGGATGACTTTAAGAGATACTGGGGGAGAAGGATGTGGATGGTGAGGTGGCGGAGGATGTCGATGGTGTGGTGGAGTAATGTGGAGGGTGTGCAGCAGTAATGTGGAGGGTGTGGAGACATGTGGAGGGTGTGGAGCAGTAATGTGGAGGGTGTGGAGCAGTAATGTGGAGGGTGTGGAGCAGTAATGTGGAGGGTGTGGAGACATGTGGAGGGAGTGGAGGAGGGATATGGAGAGAGTAAACCCAGACGAAATACTTCGCATTAGAGGTGAGATCTTTCATTACTGATGGAACCAGAGAGAAATATGAAGGAATGAAGGAATGAAGGAAAGCAGCAACACTTCAGAAGGAGCAGTAGAGGACGTATGACCAGGTCACACCGCAACACAGATGATAACCTCCACTTCCCTGAGCCAAGATGGTGAGCCAAGGTGCTTCAAGAGGCTACGGTGAGCCAATGTGCTTCAAGAGGCTACGGTGAGTCAAGACGGTGAGCCAAGGTGCTTCAAGAGGCTACGGTGAGTCAAGACGGTGAGCCAAGAGGATGAGCCATAGAGTTTCAAGTAGTTGAGTCAAGAATGTGAGTCAAGGTGTGAAGGTGAGCCAAGAGGGTGAGACAAGGTGTGATGGTGAGCCAAGAAGGTGAGACAAGGTGTGAAAGTGAGCCAAGAAGGTGAGTCATGGTGTGAAGATGAGCCAAGAAGGTGAGTCATGGTGTGAAGATGAGGCAAGGAGGTGAGTCATGGTGTGAAGATGAGCCAAGAAGGTGAGTAATGGTGTGAAGATGAGCCAAGAAGGTGAGTCATGGTATGAAGATGAGCCAACAAGGTGAGACAAGGTGTGAAGGCGGCCCAAAAGGGTGAGACAAGGTGTGAGGGTGAGCCAAGGAGGTGAGACAAGGGGTGAAGGTGAACCAAACGGGTGAGACAAGGTGTGAAGGTGAGCCAAGAACGTGAGACAAGGTGTGAAGGTGAGCCAAAATGGTGAGACAAGGTGTGAAGGTGAGCCAAGAACGTGAGACAAGGTGTGAAGGTGACCCAAAAGGGTGAGACAAGGTGTGAAGGTGAGCCAAGAGGTTGAGGCAAGGTGTGAAGGTGAGCCAAAAGGGTGAGACAAGGTGTGAAGGTGAGCCAAGAACGTGAGACAAGGTGTGAAGGTGAGCCAAAAGGGTGAGACAAGGTGTGAAGGTGAGCCAAGAGGTTGAGGCAAGGTGTGAAGGTGACCCATGGTGTGAAGGTGAGCCAGAACGTTCGCATGTTTACTCATACTCGCACTTTTTTACATTAATTAAAAGTATATAGAAAGAAACATTTAGGAGTAACCAGCAAATTAATTCCATAAGCACGACGGTACGACTCGAGCACCAGCGATACGAACCTTGAGGACGGCGGCACGACTCGAGCACGATGGTACGACCCTTAAGCACGACGGTACGACCCTTGATCACGACGGTACGACCCTTGAGCATGGCAGTACGACCCTTGATCACGACGGTACGACCCTTATGCACGACGGTACGACCCTTAAGCACGATGGTGCTACATTTGACCTCGACGGTACGACCCTTGTGCATTATGGTACGACCCTTGAGCATGGCAGTACGACCCTTGATCACGACGGTACGACCCTTAAGCACGATGGCGCTACATTTGACCTCGGCGGTACGACCCTTGTGCATTATGGTACGACCCTTGAGCATGATGGTACGACCCTTGATCACGATAGTACGACCCTTGAACCAGACCTGTAAGTATGATAGCCCTTTTGATCTCATCGTTAACGGTCGAGTCAATATTAAGGCTAGGTCAAGGGCCGTGCTGTTGTGTTTAAGGGGCGTACCTCCATGTTTAAGGGTCGTACCTTCATGTTCAAGGGTAGAACCGTCGTGGTCAAGGGTCGTACCGTCGTGGTCAAGGGTTATACCTTCCTGGTCAATGGTCGTACCGTCGCGTTCTGCACGGGTCTTACCAGCAAAATCAATTGACAGATATCAATGCCCTAGGTAAACAGGTAGGTAGGCAAGTAAGTAGGTAAGCAGTCAGGCAGGTAAGTAGGTAGGTAGGTAGGCATGTAGGGAGGCAGGCCAGTAGGGCGGTAATAAGACCTAACGCACGGCAGGGCACGACGTGAACAGGTGGTCATGCACGATAGGGCACCCATGATAATGATGATCTATGAGGAGGAGGAGGAAGGGTGGGAGGAGTTTGTACTCTGGCTGGCAGGGATGGCTCCATTATGAGGCCAGTCTGGGAGAAAAAAAAATAAAATAAAATAAAACCCTGACGAAAACAATGAGATGGAACGGAAGAGAGAGAGTCCACATGGGGAGGGGGGGGGGGGGAGAGGAGGGAGAGGGAAGGCATGAGGAGGGAGGAGAGATTAAGACTAATGAGGGAAAAAATGTAAATAAGGGGAAGTAATGAGATGAAATATGAGGAAAATCTGTATTTAATAGGGTAATAAATAATGGTGAATGTCCACACGGGGGTGGGGAGTGGGGGGAGGGTAATGCATTAGAGAGGTACTGGGGGAGGAGGAAGAGATGAGGGGGCGTGGGTGGAGGTGGAGGAGGTGGTGGTTGGTCCATAGGTCAGTCTGACACACACACATACGGACGGATACACAACAGATCACGAGAGAGAGAGAGAGAGAGAGAGAGAGAGAGAGAGAGAGAGAGAGAGAGAGAGAGAGAGAGAGAGAGAGAGAGAGAGAGAGAGAGAGAGGTGAGTGTAAAAAGCCCCTCCCTCTGGTCTCATTAAGCGGGGTGCCGCTCCTTAATGATTACACCTTCATTAATGGCCTGGATTATGACGTGGCTGGGGATGGTGGCGTTTTTACAAGGAGATCCATAAATCATTCGCCTTTCCTGGGATTAAAATCTTAAAGGCGTCATTCCTTAATTGAAACGGAAATTCAACAAAGGAGATGCTCTTGGTCCGTGCAGAGTCCCCGGTAGAGCGAGCTCTAATCTGCTCTAGGGTGCAGTTGGTGGCGTGTAGAGTCCTTGACATAGTTGGCTCTAATCTGCTCTAGGTTGTAGTTCTTGGCGTGTGTAGGGTGCTTGGCAGGGCGGGTGTAGGGTGAGGAGGCACTGATCTGCTTCCCCTTGGGTGTGTTCTTATCCTGGGTGGGCGTGAGCGTTCGCCTGTGTACACTATGATGGCGTAAAGGTCCTTGTTTGTGTAGACAAGATGCTGTTTGGTTGGTTTCTGCTGGGGGTCAGTTTACACGTCAAATGATTTTCGCAGGGGAGGTGCGCCTTGCCTCCTTGTTGATCTGCATTTGCAACATTTTTAACGAGTGTGTGTGTGTGTGTGTGTGTGTGTGTGTGTGTGTGTGTGTGTGTGTGGTGGAGGTGAGGGCGGGGATGTTGGTGATGGATGGTGGTGGTTGGCGACGGGTCCACATGAGGGTGTCTCAGCTACCGTAAGCAACAAGCGGCACGTACGTGATGCACGAGGTGGTCTGGTGTCGTCACACACCAGAGGAGTTTGTTCAGACTTTTCACTACATCATTCAAAGGACGAACGCCAGCATCACTGGCATTGCTCTAGTGTGATACCCTCTTCATACTGGCCTCAGAGACTCCCAGCACGTCATATCAGGTAATAATGATGGTCTGCTGTACCATAAATTACGTACACCTTTATGCTGGTTCCTGTGGTCGGCCTCTACCTCCGCAGCTCAGTGAGCAGCGACCAAGTTCCTCCCTCCTGAGGGCCTGGTCTACCAGGCTATTTGGTTTCGCGGGTGTGTATCTTTCATATGTTGTGCTACCTGGCTGGTCTGGAACACCTTGGAGGACGCTGTCCATTTGTTTTTTTGAAGACGTCCAGAAACCTTCCCCTGGTGTTCCTTATACCTGCCAGCGGTATTCTGGACAGACGTGGGCTCGTGGCTTTTGTGCTATTTTCCCTAATGTTTCCTACAGCTTTCCTCCTCTTCAGTAGATTAACTTCCTACTTTCTACCCAGTCTGGTAACTTAGCAAGGCATTATCTCTGTATGCAGGTTGACCAATAGAACCTTCAGTATTTTCCCACGTATACATTACCATGTATATCTCGCGTCTGTGTCCTCGCCACCCTGCAGATATTTCTGTCTCAGTAATTTTGGCGTATTACTCAATCGATGCAACCGATAAAGAACCTGTGAACGTTTTCTAGTCTTATGAGTCTCCGTGGAACTGGTCGCCCGCATCAGCTTTCCAATCGGAAGAAAACAAGTGACTGAGCAGTGTCATTACTGGTCTTCCTATCTCCTCCTGAAAGCTCTCAATACCCAACCTGACATCTCCCAACACTCAACACTTCCTCTGCTACACTCTCCAAAGATGACATCACCTGACATCACTCGTCTTGTATTTCTACGTGATTTATTTACTTCGCTTTCATGTGGCGTTGTGACGTAGGGGAAAATCTCCCTCTTAATCATCACTGTTTCCATTTGCAATTCCAGCGGAAGATCTGGTTGACATGTGTCTGTTGGTTTCCACAATCGATGGGACTGCTAACCTAATTGTGATGTCGCCCGTAAATGATGATACGAAGCTGTGTTGTTATCACTGTCAGATGTGAGGATCAGTAGGACAGCCATTACATTTCCTTTGGGAGATCCCCCTTAACGGTTGGGTCACAGGCCAGGCCATTATACCAAAGGGTCGTACCGTCGTGTTCAGGGGTCGTATCATTGTGCTTAAGGAATGCATTCTGGTGTTCAAGGGGTCAACTATTACTCTTTGCTATTTGTCGTGAAATCAGACATTTAACATGCTAATTTCTCAGCTTACTGCCTGTGTGTGCATTTTATGTACTATTACTGTTAGCTTATAATGATACTACCCTCAAACAAAAAGCAAACATAACTTTCGATTCTAGAAACTTTTGAACAAATGGAAAATATTTTGTGTATATATATATATATATATATATATATATATATATATATATATATATATATAATCCCTGGGATAGGAGAGAAAGACTACTTCCCACGTATTCCTTGCGTGTCGTAAAAGGCGCATAGAAAGTGAGGGGGCGGGAATGGAGGCGGTGGCTGGAAATCCTCCCCTCTCGTTTTTTTAATTTTCCAAAAGAAGGAACAGAGAAGGGGGCCAGGTGAGGATACTCCCTTAAAGGCTCAGTCCTCTGTTCTTTACGCTAACTCGCTAACGCGGGAAATGGCGAATAATATGAAAGAAAAAAAGATATATATATATATATATATATATATATATATATATATATATATATATATATATATATATATATATACGTGAGCGTGTGCGTGTTCGCAGTTTCCCGTGTTAGCGAGATAGCGCCAGGAGCAGACGAAGAAATGGCCGCGATCGCTCACATCCACCGTCCACCTGTCAGTGTACCGAAACCAGAGCTCCCTATGCACGAGAAGACTCGAAAAACCTTTCCGTATCTTCCCCGGCCGCTTCATATGCCTGGCTTCAGCCCAATAACACCGTGTACTGTACACCACAATGCTCCAATTCACTCTATCCTGTGCAAGCCTCGCACCCTCCTGTATGTTCAGCCTCTTACCACATCAGAACTTCTTTCACTCCAACCTTCCATCTCCAGTTCGGTATCTCCTTTCTTGTCCCCCTCCACCTCTGACACATATGCCCTCTTTGTCAACCTCTCTTCACTCATCCTCTCCAAATCATTTCAGCACACCCTCTTCAGCTCTCTCAACCACACTCTTCTTACGACCACGCCTCTCTCTTACACTTTTATGACTTACTCGATCAAACCACGTATTTAGGCCAGGGAAAATCTGACGGGGAAGACTTGAGAGATGAGGAATAAAAAACTGTATAATCATGAAGTGTAGAAAATCTGTTGCAGAGAAATTGAAGGTCGGGGAGAAATCGAGAGAAGGGATGGGAAGGAGATGTATGGGTGGTGGAAATGGGAAGGAATGGCAAATCTGGAGGTGTGACAGTAATTGGAAGATTGGAAGACAGGAATCGCTAGAGGTAAATCGGGAAGGGAGAGAAGAACTGGGAGGCGGGAGCAACAGTAGGTAGACTGGGAGTTGGGATGGGATCGAGAGAGTCAGGAGAAATCTGGTGGTGGGATAACTGAAAATCTGGGCTGCATTGTGGTATGAAATCGGGAGGTAGTGTGGAGTCTTGATATGGTATGAAATCGGGAGGTAGTGTGGAGTCTTGATATGGTATGAAATCGGGAGGTAGTGTGGAGTCTTGATATGGTATGAAATCGGGAGGTAGTGTGGTCTTGATATGGTATGAAATCAGGTAAACGCTACATTCTGTAAATGGGAGCAAGTAATTGGGCAGCAGAGATGGTCTGTAAATGAGGGGATAATCTGACGGTAGTAGTGATCTGTAAATGAGGAAGTCATCAGGGAGGAGAGGACACTGGTTGGTGAGGAGGTGATAACGAAAAGTGGGAGAAGTTGATCAATAAGAAATCGCTTAGTAGAGGAAATCAGTAAATGAGGATGTAATCGGAAAGTGTGTGTGTGTGTGTGTGTGTGTGTGTGTTGGAGTGTGTGTTGAAGTGTGTGTGTGTGTGTGTGTGTGTGTGTGTGTGTGTGTGTGTGTGTGTGTGTGTGTGTGTGGGAGGGAGGGAGATGGGTATTCCGAAAATAAGGATATAATTGGAAAATGAGAGTAACTGTGTGATCTGTAAATGAATTACATGAATTCATATATGGAAAAAAAGTTTTAGATTCTAATCTGCTCAAATTATTATCATTATTATCAGTATTATTATTATTATTATTATTATTATTATTATTATTATTATTATTATAGCAGAACAGGGCGTGCTTAAATGGTTGGAGCATATGGTGAGGATTAATGACAGACAAATTTTGAAACTGTTTGTACCAAGGGAGCAAAAGGGAAGGAGAGAGCAACAAGGAGATGGAAAGATGGAGTGAAGGATGCGTTGGGGTATCGGAGCCTTGGAAAACAAGCGTGCTCGGGACAGAATGAATTGGATTGATGTGGTGTATGGGGGGCGCGACGAGTGTCAGTGGCCTGAGCCAGGGCAGATGAAGCGGTGAAGATAAACCATGAAGTGGTCTATATGGTCTGTTTTGATACTGGGCTCTGGTTTCTTGGCATTATATACGATAGCAAGAAAGTGCATACGTGCAAGTGAGGCCATTTTTCGTCTGTACTGCTACTGCCTAACAAAGTTTCAGAAAAGGCAATTATGTATAAAAATATAATCATATCATTTTCTATATATCAAATTTCCACTTTGGTTCTGTGTCTGATCATAAGTTTTCACTCTGGTTCTGTGTCTGATCATAAGTTCTCACTTTGGCTCTGTGTCTGATCACAGTCTATTCATTACACGAATCATTCGTTCGGCGATGCGTTCACAGACAAACATGGCTGCCGCCAGCTGTTCCGACGTGCTGGATGTTGGACATAATTCTAAGACTTCTAAAGATGGCAAAACTAATTTTGAATAAGTGATTATGATGATGATTTCATGGTTACCAGTATTCTCGCAGGCCCAGGGCGTCAGTCTGCATTTATATTGCCCCAGTCTACAGTGAAGGGACGAAGCAGAGTACAACTGCTGTATATACGTCACTACAACACTGACACTGCACTACGTATACTTCAGCCGCCTCCGTCCAGGGAGGCGAGGTTGTCATAGGTCAGGGTGGGGGGGTTGGGTAGGGGAGGCTTGATGAGGTTTAAGTCTTGAGGTTTAGCCTTGTTTGGTTTGATTAGGGTTTTCAGGTAAGGTGAGGCTATTATTAGTTTGTTGGTCAGATTAGGGTATGTTATATTATATTAACTAAGGTAAGGTTAGGTTAGGTTAGGTTAGGATGTATTAGATCATGTTAGGTTAGGTTAGGATGTATTAGATCATGTTAGGTTAGGTTAGGATGTATTAGATCATGTTAGGTTACGTTAGGTTAGGTTAGGATGTATTAGATCATGTTAGGTTAGGTTAGGATGTATTAGATCATGTTAGGTTAGGTTAGGATGTATTAGATCATGTTAGGTTAGGTTAGGATGTATTAGATCATGTTAGGTTAGGTTAGGATGTATTAGATCATGTTAGGTTAGGTTAGGTTAGGATGTATTAGATCATGTTAGGTTAGGTTAGGTTAGGATGTATTAGATCATGTTAGGTTAGGTTAGGTTAGGTTAGGTTAGGATGTATTAGATCATGTTAGGTTAGGTTAGGATGTATTAGATCATGTTAGGTTAGGTTAGGTTAGGATGTATTAGATCATGTTAGGTTAGGTTAGGATGTATTAGATCATGTTAGGTTAGGTTAGGATGTATTAGATCATGTTAGGTTAGGTTAGGTTAGGTTAGGATGTATTAGATCATGTTAGGTTAGGTTAGGATGTATTAGATCATGTTAGGTTAGGTTAGGATGTATTAGATCATGTTAGGTTAGGTTAGGTTAGGTTAGGTTAGGATGTATTAGATCATGTTAGGTTAGGTTAGGATGTATTAGATCATGTTAGGTTAGGTTAGGTTAGGTTAGGTTAGGATGTATTAGATCATGTTAGGTTAGGTTAGGTTAGGTTAGGTTAGGTTAGGATGTATTAGATCATGTTAGGTTAGGTTAGGATGTATTAGATCATGTTAGGTTAGGTTAGGATGTATTAGATCATGTTAGGTTAGGTTAGGTTAGGTTAGGATGTATTAGATCATGTTAGGTTAGGTTAGGATGTATTAGATCATGTTAGGTTAGGTTAGGATGTATTAGATCATGTTAGGTTAGGTTAGGTTAGGTTAGGTTAGGATGTATTAGATCATGTTAGGTTAGGTTAGGTTAGGTTAGGTTAGGATGTATTAGATCATGTTAGGTTAGGTTAGGTTAGGATGTATTAGATCATGTTAGGTTAGGTTAGGATGTATTAGATCATGTTAGGTTAGGTTAGGTTAGGTTAGGTTAGGTTAGGATGTATTAGATCATGTTAGGTTAGGTTAGGATGTATTAGATCATGTTAGGTTAGGTTAGGATGTATTAGATCATGTTAGGTTAGGTTAGGTTAGGTTAGGATGTATTAGATCATGTTAGGTTAGGTTAGGATGTATTAGATCATGTTAGGTTAGGTTAGGATGTATTAGATCATGTTAGGTTAGGTTAGGATGTATTAGATCATGTTAGGTTAGGTTAGGATGTATTAGATCATGTTAGGTTAGGTTAGGATGTATTAGATCATGTTAGGTTAGGTTAGGATGTATTAGATCATGTTAGGTTAGGTTAGGTTAGGATGTATTAGATCATGTTAGGTTAGGTTAGGATGTATTAGATCATGTTAGGTTAGGTTAGGATGTATTAGATCATGTTAGGTTAGGTTAGGATGTATTAGATCATGTTAGGTTAGGTTAGGATGTATTAGATCATGTTAGGTTAGGTTAGGATGTATTAGATCATGTTAGGTTAGGTTAGGATGTATTAGATCATGTTAGGTTAGGTTAGGTTAGGATGTATTAGATCATGTTAGGTTAGGTTAGGATGTATTAGATCATGTTAGGTTAGGTTAGGATGTATTAGATCATGTTAGGTTAGGTTAGGATGTATTAGATCATGTTAGGTTAGGTTAGGATGTATTAGATCATGTTAGGTTAGGTTAGGTTAGGATGTATTAGATCATGTTAGGTTAGGTTAGGATGTATTAGATCATGTTAGGTTAGGTTAGGATGTATTAGATCATGTTAGGTTAGGTTAGGATGTATTAGATCATGTTAGGTTAGGTTAGGATGTATTAGATCATGTTAGGTTAGGTTAGGTTAGGTTAGGTTAGGATGTATTAGATCATGTTAGGTTAGGTTAGGATGTATTAGATCATGTTAGGTTAGGTTAGGATGTATTAGATCATGTTAGGTTAGGTTAGGATGTATTAGATCATGTTAGGTTAGGTTAGGATGTATTAGATCATGTTAGGTTAGGTTAGGATGTATTAGATCATGTTAGGTTAGGTTAGGATGTATTAGATCATGTTAGGTTAGGTTAGGATGTATTAGATCATGTTAGGTTAGGTTAGGTTAGGTTAGGATGTATTAGATCATGTTAGGTTAGGTTAGGATGTATTAGATCATGTTAGGTTAGGTTAGGATGTATTAGATCATGTTAGGTTAGGTTAGGATGTATTAGATCATGTTAGGTTAGGTTAGGATGTATTAGATCATGTTAGGTTAGGTTAGGATGTATTAGATCATGTTAGGTTAGGTTAGGTTAGGTTAGGATGTATTAGATCATGTTAGGTTAGGTTAGGATGTATTAGATCATGTTAGGTTAGGTTAGGTTAGGATGTATTAGATCATGTTAGGTTAGGTTAGGATGTATTAGATCATGTTAGGTTAGGTTAGGATGTATTAGATCATGTTAGGTTAGGTTAGGTTAGGATGTATTAGATCATGTTAGGTTAGGTTAGGATGTATTAGATCATGTTAGGTTAGGTTAGGATGTATTAGATCATGTTAGGTTAGGTTAGGATGTATTAGATCATGTTAGGTTAGGTTAGGATGTATTAGATCATGTTAGGTTAGGTTAGGATGTATTAGATCATGTTAGGTTAGGTTAGGATGTATTAGATCATGTTAGGTTAGGTTAGGATGTATTAGATCATGTTAGGTTAGGTTAGGATGTATTAGATCTTACAACACCAGGTCTGGCCCTCACACAAGAAGTAAATACAACTGACGTAGCGGTTCATAAAGAGGAAGAGGAGCGACAACACAACGATGGCTGTTTACAGTTAGCGCTAATTAAGAGAAAGGCGCTTAACACCAGCCGATATACTGCCAATACTTCCTCGTTTTGCCGTCTGGTTGTGTTGCCTCCTGGTCATGGCAGCAGTGCCTGTAATACTGTACCATGAGGGTAGAGATCACTCCCTCCCCTTACCCCCTCGCTTGCTAGATCATCCCCTCCCTTCCCCCCCCCCACCCCTCACTTGTTACAGTACCCCCTTACTCACCCCTCCCTAGTTACAACCCCCCCTCCTCCTCTACCCTTTTCTACTTACAGCAACCTCTGTCTCCCCTACCTCCTCCTAGATTCAAAACCCCTCCATCCCCCACCCACTCTCCAGTTAAAGCAACCCCTCCCTCCCCTGCCCTCTGTGGCCAGAGCACTCCCCTCCCTCTCTTCAAGCAGCACCCCCCTCCCCTTCCCTTAAAACCTTTTCTAATTAGTAACATCAATACCCCCAAAACCCCTTTAACACCCATACTGCCTATCCTACCAACCCTATAATACAAACACCCACATTCCAATCTCCTCCCCTCTTAATATGAACTAACCCAAGTATTCTATTTCCAGGCCCTAACCACCCATTTCCCCCTAGTACTGCCCATACCTTCGTGGCGTGGCGCGTATGTCTCTCCCCACGTCAACCTTGGACCAGCCCTGGTCCCCACCTTCCCACCCCGACCTCCCGCACCCCGACCTCCCGCCTCTACCATCTTACCGACGGAAAACAAGACAATTTTTTTTATGTATCAGCTGAGACGACGCGGCCAATTAAGGCCCTAATCGAGGCCATCCCATTATAGCTCTATATTACATACATACATACATATATATATATATATATATATATATATATATATATATATATATATATATATATATATATATATAAACCTCCAACAGCCAGGATCGAACCCGGGACCCCTGTGCTAGAGGAGGAAATACTAACCGTTAGGCTGTGGGCCTGGCTGTTGGTTTGTATGTTCTATGAAGGTGCGCGTTTCTTGCACTATGTTCGTGTGTGTATATATATATATATATATATATATATATATATATATATATATATATATATATATATATATATATATATATCGAACCTAAGGGTGATGGTAAGCGATGGTAAGCGATGATGTGCCCTGCATGCATACACACAACTTTCAAACATTATACCGTCATTAGCAGAACTGGACATCCTGTCTACCACTACCCTCACCTACCTGTACCACGACCCTCACCTGTCCCACTGTGCCTCTACCCTCACCTACCTGTACCACTACCCTCACCTGTACCACTACTCTCACCTGCACCACTGTGCCGCTACCCTCACCTGTACCACTCCTCCTTACCTGCATCACTCACCACCATCACCCGGGATGTCATTTGTGGCCTCACAAGAGGGCGAGCAGCACAATGTAATACATATTGCTGAAGATTTATTCCCGTCCACCACCACCATCACCACTACCACGACCTCTACCACTACCCTCAGCAGGCTGAGAGGCTGAAGCACACACGCTCACAGGTACGACGACTTCTTCAACGACAGTAGTACGACCCTTGGCATAGCATCATACCGAATGGTCGTGCAGTCGCGCTGAAAGCGTCGTGCCGACGTGTGCAAAAAGTATCCAATTTGTCGTACTCAAAAGGGTCGTCCCGTCGTAAGGTATGTATGTATATGTATGTATGTACGTATGTGTGCACGAATGTATGTACATACGTATGTACTAAGGAGCACCATAATTACCTCAAAATGTCGAGGGTACTGAGTACTGACCCTGGGCAACGCACGGAAGGAAAATGACTCATGGGTGACTCACAATGACCCAAGTTTGACTCATAATGACTCACAATGACTCAAAATATGAATTTTTAACTTACTGAAAGGGACTTAACTATATAGCCCTTAGCCGAAAGGAGTCATATATATCATACCACTAGCAGTTCGTAAAAGAAAGAATGAGTGAGAATAGATTGACAAAGAGGATACATGTGTCAAGAGGTGGAGAGAACGAGGAGAAGTGGGAGACCAAATTGGAGGTGGAAGGATAGGAGTGAAAAAGATTTTGAGCGGTCGGGGCCTGAACATGCAGGAGGATGAAAGGGGTGCAAGGAATAGAGTGAACTAGAACGATGTGGTATACCGGGGTCGACGTGCTGTCAATGGATTGAACCAGGGCATGCGAAGCGTCTAGGGTAAACCATGGAAAGTTCTGTGGGCCCTGGATGTGGAAAGGGAGTTGTGGTTTCGGTGCATTACACATGACAGCTAGAGTGTGAACGATGTGGCCTTTTTGCCTTTTCCTGGCGCTACTTCGCTGGAGGGGAGACGGGGGTGCTATTTCCTGTGTGGCGGTGTGGCGACGAGAATGATTGAAGGCAGCAAGTATGAATATGTAAATGTGCATATGTCTATGTATATGTATGAATACGCTGAAATGCACATGTATGTATATGTGTGTGTATGGGCGTTGATATATATATATATATATATATATATATATATATATATATATATATATATATATATATATATATATGTGTGTGTGTGTGTGTGTGTGTGTGTGTGTGTGTGTGTGTGTGTGTGTGTGGTCGGGGCATTCTTCGTCTATTTCCTTGCGCTACCTCGCTGACGCGGGAAACAGCGATTAAGTATAATAAATAAGTAAATAAATAAATGAATATATATATATATATATATATATATATATATATATATATATATATATATATATATATATATATATGACTTGTACTTTATGAAAGGCTTAAGAGTAAGTCGCCTAAAAATAAGATATTAGATCCTCTGGGTAACAATATATAACTTATGAACACTAAACATAGAGCAGGTTGCTAGCTGGCTGACAGGGGAGGAGAGAGACAAGAAAGCTCGACTTGTAGTTTGTGGAAAGTGTGGTGTACGACTTGTGGCCATACCAAATCATAACTTGTAACAACTGGTATCCAACCTTAAGATCAAGTAATAACTTTGTTACTAACTAGTGGTATAAGCCTTCCACGGTATCAACAACTACCTTGCAACTAGCAGTACAAGTTATTTGGGTCACCAACCTAACTAGAAGTACAAGCCATCTGGGGTCACCACCTTAACTAGTAGTACAAGCACAGCAGGAGGTCACCACCTGAACTAGTAGTACAAGATCTGCAGGAGGTCAACACCTTAACTAGTAGTACAAGCACTGCAGGAGGTCACCACCTTAACTAGTAGTACAAGCACTGCAGGAGGTCACCACCTTAACTAGTAGTACAAGCACTGCAGGAGGTCACCACCTTAACTAGTAGTACAAGCACTGCAGGAGGTCACCACCTTAACTAGTAGTACAAGCACAGCAGGAGGTCACCACCTGAACTAGTAGTACAAGCACAGCAGGAGGTCACCACCTTAACTAGTAGTACAAGCACTCCAGGAGGTCACCACCTTAACTAGTAGTACAAGCACTGCAGGAGGTCACCACCTGAACTAGTAGTACAAGCACTGCAGGTCACCACCTTAACTAGTAGTACAAGCACAGCAGGAGGTCACCACCTTAACTAGTAGTACAAGCACAGCAGGAGGTCACCACCTTAACTAGTAGTACAAGCACTGCAGGAGGTCACCACCTTAACTAGTAGTACAAGCACTGCAGGAGGTCACCACCTTAACTAGTAGTACAAGCACAGCAGGAGGTCACCACCTTAACTAGTAGTACAAGCACAGCAGGAGGTCACCACCTTAACTAGTAGTACAAGCACTGCAGGAGGTCACCACCTTAACTAGTAGTACAAGCACTGCAGGAGGTCACCACCTTAACTAGTAGTACAAGCACAGCAGGAGGTCACCACCTTAACTAGTAGTACAAGCACAGCAGGAGGTCACCACCTTAACTAGTAGTACAAGCACTGCAGGAGGTCACCACCTTAACTAGTAGTATAAGCACTGCAGGAGGTCACCACCTTAACTAGTAGTACAAGCACAGCAGGAGGTCACCACCTTAACTAGTAGTACAAGCACTGCAGGAGGTCACCACCTTAACTAGTAGTATAAGCACTGCAGGAGGTCACCACCTTAACTAGTAGTACAAGCACAGCAGGAGGTCACCACCTTAACTAGTAGTACAAGCACTGCAGGAGGTCACCACCTTAACTAGTAGTACAAGCACAGCAGGAGGTCACCACCTTAACTAGTAGTACAAGCACTGCAGGAGGTCACCACCTTAACTAGTAGTACAAGCACAGCAGGAGGTCACCACCTTAACTAGTAGTACAAGCACAGGAGGAGGTCACCAGGTAAGCCGCAGTAACAAGACAGAGTCACACAAAATGTTACGTTCACCCAGCAAGATGGACGCGGCGGCACAGCAAATTAGCTCTTGTTCAGGTTCTGGAGACATCAATATTTCAAGGGGGGGCCCATGTCCCGGACTCCCCCAAGCTGAAAGTTTCAGTAGGCTGAGCGATATCTAGCAGGCGGCCCTAGCCTGCCCTCCCTCACCCCCCAACCACACACACACACACACACACACACAGAGCAGCAGCACCCACCGCTCCAGATTATGTCACACTGAATGTTTGAGCGTACATACCAAGAACACATTTCGTCGAGCCTAAGCTCATAATTATCCTCAGGATATTTCTATCTCTCTATAATTCCCACTCTTGCTGATCTCCCCGCCATGACCCCTGCCAGCTATAATAATACCCCATCCCCCCCCCCCACTGCTATAATAATACCCCATCCCCCCCCTCCACTGCTATAATCAATATAGTATATCATCATTCGTTGTCTTTTTAAGACATTTGTCTTGTAGTGTCTTTATAGGATGGATGACACAACATTAAACTGTTCCAGTTCATAGTATGGTATATCTTTAGGGAGTATGGTATATCTTTAGGGAGTATGGTATATCGTTAGGGAGTATGGTATATCGTTAGGGAGTATGGTATATCTTTAGGGAGTATGGTATATCTTTAAGGAGTATGGTATATCTTTAAGGAGTATGGTATATCTTTAAGGAGTATGGTATATCTTCAGAGGGTATGGTATATCTATAAGGGGTATGGTATATCTTTAGACAGTATGGTATATCTTTATCTCCTACAGAATTCTATTTCGTTATAGACCCACCCTGATGTGTAGGTTTGTTTACATATCTCCCCGTCTATCCCACTGCTTCACTTTTCCTTCCTTTGTTGACTCCGTGGAAGATGGTACGACCCTTTGATGACCTCTGGTCTGACCTTAGGCCAGGCCAAGGGTCGTACCGTCGTGCTTAAAGGGGTCGTACGACCATGCTCATATGGTTGTACTGTCGTGACCCCCAGAGAGACATGGAGCGTGGTCGTACCTAGTAACGGGAAGGTGGATGGGGGGAGCAGGTACCAGGCTCTTACCTAGTACTAGAGTGGAGGACCAGGGCGTCACTGGTACCCCCCCACCCATCTAGTAATGGCCCTCCCCAACCACTCCTTGTACTGCTGACACAGACAAGTGGAGAAACATCCTCATGCACAGACACGCTCCGGTGGTGCCGAGAGAGAGAGAGAGAGAGAGAGAGAGAGAGAGAGAGAGAGAGAGAGAGAGAGAGAGAGAGAGAGAGAGAAACTCCCCATCATCAAGCAACCTACTCACACACCACTCATCATCATCATCATCATCCAATCACCCATCACCACCAACACACCATATCTTCCTCAGCAACACACTATACCCTCATCACCCATCACCACCAAGTCATATCTTCCTCAGTACTACCACATCATCACCATCACATCATCACACCATACCTTCATCACCACCACACCATACCTTCATCACCACCACACCATACCTTCATCACCACCACACCATACCTTCATCACCACCACATCATAATCACTATCACCACCACACCATACCTTTATCACCATCACATCACCACACCATACCTTCATCACCACCACATCATAATCACCATCACCACCACACCATACCTTTATCACCATCACATCACCACACCATACCTTCATCACCACCACATCATAATCACCATCACCACCACACCATACCTTTATCACCATCACCACCACACCATACCTTAATCACCATCACCACCACCATACATTATCACCATCACCACCACACCATACCTTCATCACCACCACATCATAATCACCATCACCACCACACCATACCTTTATCACCACCACCACCACACCATACCTTCATCACCACCACATCATAATCACCATCACCACCACACCATACCTTTATCACCATCACATCACCACACCATACCTTCATCACCACCACCATCATAATCACCATCACCACCACACCATACCTTTATCACCATCACCACCACACCATACCTTTATCACCATCACCACCACACCATACCTTTATCACCATCACCACCACACCATACCATCATCATCACCACCACATCATAATCACCATCACCACCACACCATACCTTTATCACCATCACCACCACACCATACCTTCATCACCACCACATCATCATCAGCAGCACACGGCTGCCTCTGACCTTACCACAACACACACACGGCCGCCCCTCCATAATGATTGCAACAGTACATTTCTGATCAGAAGTCCCCGACGACCCGGCCAATTTTCACCTGGCCACACCACAGCTCATGAAAGATGCCAGAGATGCCGGAACACGCCACTGGGGGGGTAGGAGCGTCCCCTGACCCTTGACCTCTGACACAGACCATCGAGACGAGAGGTCACTACGCGCGCGCGCGAACACACACACACACACAGACACACACACACACACACACACACACACACACACACAACATACATACAGTTTCCCCTGGTCGGGAACAGCTGCCCAATGCCAGGTCAAGAGAGGTGATGTTGACCTGACATGTTAAGAAACAGGGCATAAGACGGTTCATGATGATAATAATAATAATAATAATAATAATGACAATAATAATAATAATAATAATAATAATAATAAAAATAATACGTACATTGAAATAACTCCAGGAAAATGCTAAAAACAAAGAAAATACCTATAATGAAAATAAGACATAAAAAAAACGAGTGGGTTGTTGAAAAACGCCTTTACACACACGCAAAGCTGGAAGTTAACAGTGTCGCTATAACTGATGTAGTTCACGATGGGTGGGACGGGGCTGTTCGTGTAGCGGTCTGGAACAGCTTCTGTGGCCTCGATGAGGTTGGTAGTGTCAAACTGCAACTCCGGGACGAGGGATCTCTGGTGGCGGGAGGTCGCGGTGTTCAGAATGGTGAAGTGGCTTCTCAAAGTGTGGACGGACCGGGGGCTCAGGTGATGGTTGGTGAGGGCTGGGAATAGCAGTGTGTTCAACGTCTCTAGACAAGATTGGTGTACGAGGCACCGTGGATTGTCTCCCATGCCGTTTTCTACACCTTTTTTGTAGTAGTCCTTGACGTGTGTCGGACGTGGGTATATCAATACCTTACCGTCAGTCTCGCCCACTACCAAACCTTGCGTATTTATACCTCATTGAAGACGTTCATAAACCTTTATACCGAAATATTTCGAAACTGAATAATTCATGAATTAATAAGAAAATAAAATACCTTCAACTTCACATACAGAAAACATTCGTTAGTAACAACCTAAGTGTAAGGAACCTACATCGTACACAGAACATACACCCTCACACACATACACACACGACAACTGCTGGTCTCTGGCCCGCTCTGTAATGAGGAACAAAGACCACGACGGCTGTACATCTCGGTGGTCTTCTTACCCTTCCTCCTCCTCCCACCTTCTCCCTCTCACCGTGCGAGGGATGGGAGCGGGGAGAAGGGTATTGGGGTGACACAGGAGGTGTAGTTAGGAAGGGTTAACCATGAACGACTGCTCTACCAACGGGAGTCGTACTTTACTCCCTAGGCTCGCCATCCCTCCAAAACAAGTCAGATCACCTGGTCGACCCGTGTCAGGCAGACCTGGTCATCATCACACACCCTCAGTGTCTGCAGCTGCGGCGCATCTGGTCCTTCAACATTATCCTCCATACGACCTATACTTGTCTGCGTATATTGTGACCAAATATATACGAGATAATGTGGGTCATGTAAGGGGTCAGGTGGAGGCAAGCAGAGGTCGGACAGTGGGTACAACACACCCGTATTAAGAGGCTGGCCAAGTGGGCCTAGCTAGCGACGTGGGGAAAGAGGAAGGAGGTGGAGGTGTGGTGAGGACCAATGTTACAGACATCGTGGATAATACAAACGACGACCCGGTTACTTGTGAAGAAACACATGATGAATCTATACACAGTAACGCGGTACATCCTAATATAAGATGAACAAGGTACAGAAGATGAACAAAGATGAACAAGGTACAGAACATGAACAAAGATGAACAAGGTACAGAACATGAACAAAAATGAACAAAGCACAGAACATGAACAAATATGAAAACACGTTGGAAAGCGATTCCAAACATAACGATCACTCAGGTTTGGATGACCCAAATAGAACGACCAAGTTAAACCGTTTGGACTCAACATGACCTGACGTGGCAAACCAGGTAGACTATGGTCTGCAACAAGAGAAAGCTGGTAGAAATCAGATTACAGTCTAAAACTAAGGAAACCAGGTAGATTTTTTTTCATACATAGTCGCCATTTCCAACATTAGCGAGGTAATGTTAAGGAAAGAGGACTGAGCCTTGGAGAGAAAATCCTCACTTGGCCCCCTTCTCTGTTCCCTCTTTTGGAAAAGTAATAACTGGAAGGGAGGATTTCCAGCCCCCACACCGCTCCCTTCCCTATTAGTCGCCTTCTACGACACGTAGGGAATACGTGGGAAGTATTCTTTCTCCCTTATCTCCAGGGATAATATATATATATATATATATATATATATATATATATATATATATATATATATATATATATATAGTATGGGCTATAGATAAGGTTGTGCGGAGAGTGGATGTGTTGAAAATGAGATGTTTGAGGATAATATGTAGTGTGAGGTAGTATGATGGAGTAAGTAATGAAAGGGTAAGAGAGATGTGTGGTAATGAAAAGAGTGTGGTTGAGAAAGCAGAAGAGGGTGTATTGAAATGGTTTGGTCATATGGAGAGAATGAGTGAAGAAAGATTGACAAAGAGGATATATATGTCAGCGGTGGATGGAACGAGGAGAAGCGGGAGACCAAATTGGAAGTGGAAGGAAGGAGTGAAAAAGATTTTGAGCAATCGGGGCCTGAACATACAGGAGGGTGAAAGGCATGCAAGGAATAGATTGAATTGGAACGATGTGGCATACAGAGGTCGACGTGCTGTCAATGGATTGTACCAGGGCATGTGAAGTGTCTGGAGTAAACCATGGAAAGTTTTTGTGGGGCCTGGAAATGGAAAGGGAGCTGTGGTTTGAGTGCGTTATACATGACAGCTAGAGACTGAGTGTGAATGAATGTGGCCTTTGTTGTATTTTCCTAGCGCTACCTCGCGCGCGCAGGGAGAGGGGTTGCCATTTCATGTGCGGCAGGGTGGCGACGAGAATGGATGAAGGCAGCAAGTATATATATATATATATATATATATATATATATATATATATATATATATATATATATATATATAGGGAGACCAAATTGGAGGTGGAAAGATGGAGTGAAAAAGATTTTGTGTGATCGGGGCCTGAACATGCAGGAGGGTGAAAGGAGGGCAAGGAATAGAGTGAATTGGAGCGATGTGGTATACCGGGGTTGACGTGCTGTCAGTGGATTGAATCAGGGCATGTGAAGCGTCTGGGGTAAACCATGGAAAGCTGTGTAGGTATGTATATTTGCGTGTGTGGACGTATGTATATACATGTGTATGGGGGTGGGTTGGGCCATTTCTTTCGTGTGTTTCCTTGCGCTACCTCGCAAACGCGGGAGACAGCGACAAAGCAAAAAAAAAAAATATATATATATATTTATATATATATATATATATATATATATATATATATATATATATATATATATATATATATATATATTGTATGTATATGTATTATACGTTGAAATGTATAGGTATGTATACGTGCGTGTGTGGGCGTTTATATATATACATGTGTATGTGGGTGGGTTGGGCCATTCTTTCTTCTGTTTCCTTGCGCTAATTCGCTAACGCGGGAGACAGCGACTGAGTATGACCTCAGAGGAGGGTCATTATACCTTAAGTAATTCCATCAAAAAACTCTAAATCTATGAAACGTATGGACAACCTGTACAGCTGTATTTCATCGCTGGGACAACTGGATCATCCTGAAATATCTATCTGCTTCAGTATTAGACGGGTGGAGTAGATATTTCTTTCCTTTGAAGACGTCAGACCAAAAAATCGCCGAGCTGCTGGCCTCGCTGGGCGTGAAAGCGAATGAGGGGAGGAGGTGGAGGGGTGGCTGGATGGTTGGGGGGGAGGCTGGAGGGTGGCGGGTCCGCTGATATATATAACCATTAATTCCACATCTCGGGCCAGAGACGCCCCTGATTTATTCCCGACACTGAACGAACAATTGGCAAAAAATTTTCCCCCTGGTAATTTAGGTGTATTAGACGTACAAATTTTTGTGACGATTTCTTTCCCTCTCTGCCACAAGAAGGTCGGGGTGCGAGCCCTCCTCCCAGATGGTCTGGCCAGCGACGGATTTCTGTCTTAGATGTTATTTCGTTATTTTCCCCCTCGCTTCAGGAGACGGGATTCAGTTTCAGGTGTTTCAGGGATTTTATGTCTGATTCTGGGAATTCGTCTCACAGGTGTTCACATTTTCTCCTCTCCCTCTCATTCCTTCCTTCGTTTCTAATGTGACAGGAATTTTATCTCTGATTATTTCGGGATTTTTCTTTTTATTTATCATCAAATGTTGTTAGTTCTGTGTCCTGTACATGATGGCTGGGTTGGATGTCTTGTGTTTTAAATACTGGAAGGAGTATCTATTTCTAGATATTTGAGCAAATATCGTGGCCTTAAATGTTGCTGAGTGAATTTTGTTGTAGATATTCTAATGAGTATTCTATTGAAGACGCAACTTCTGTCCTCGCGGAGAATATTCTGTTCCATATCTTTCATGTATTCTGTTCCATAACTTACAGAAAACGTTCGCTCCATTGCTTTAAAAGAATAACTACCCACATACGTTTCGGAAAATATTAGGTTCCAAACGTTTCTGAGAATATTCTTAAAGTTTCAGAAGATGCTTTGTTCCATATGCTTCTGAGAATATCTTGTTTCAATCCTTTGAAGGAATATATCATTCTATTTCAAAAACATTGTGTTCTGTATGTTTCTGAGAATATTTTGTTTCATATGTTTCTGAGAATATCCTCTTCCATATGTTTGAGAAAATTCTGTTCTATATGTTTCTGAGAATATTCTGTTCCATATGTTTGAGAAAATTTTGTTCCATGTTTCTGAGAATATTCTATTCCCGATGTTTCTGAGAATATTCTGTGTAATTTTGCCTCTGATGTCATCTCATATGAGAGTTCAGGTGACGAACAACAAGTATCGTATTAACATTTTTTTTGCGCTTGATTGTCGACCAAAGAGCAGGACCAGTGACCTGGGTACTACCCCCCTCCCCCGACACATGAACACACACACACACACGTGTGTGACCACTCACTGCAAGCTGACCTAACGCCCCCGCCCCCTACACTGTAACAATGGCAGTGATTTTATATATATATATATATATATATATATATATATATATATATATATATATATATATATATATATATATATAAACAGGAACGTACCACATTGGAAAAGAAAACACGAAATACAAGAGCCGGTATATTTCGGTCCAGAGTCTAAGACCCTTTTCAGCCGACTCAAATGAACAGACAGAAAAGGCCTGGAGTTACGTCACATGACCGGCCACGAGGCTTGAGGGACGAGTCACAGAGCCCACCAACCCTTGACCTAAGCTACCTGACCTGTGCATCCACACCCTGACCTGAGGAGAAGGTGGGGGTAATCCTCTGGTAGCAGAAGCTATGACCAGATCAGGTGACCACAGCCCACATGACAGGAGGACATTAAGGGTAGAGCCAATGAAAACAGATGCTACTATTTTTTAAGCTAAGACTCAGGTCTGTCTGTCTGTCTGTTTCAGTTGGGTGAAGAATGTCATAGACTCTGGAACCGTATACCGGCGCTTCTATTTCGTGTCTTTTTTTCCAATGTCAGACGTTCCTGTTACATTTACCAGTGAGTTATTACACTTTTTGGATCATCATATATATATATATATATATATATATATATATATATATATATATATATATATATATATATATAGAGAGAGAGAGAGAGAGAGAGAGAGAGAGAGAGAGAGAGGGAGAGTCTCCACAAGTCGCCTATCCCCTGACCCAACAACGGAAAATGATGGCTGTCTGTGTTTTAAATGCTCCTGGGAATGGAAGTCGTCAAGCTTTCTCCCCCAAAAAACGAGAGTTCCATCTGTGATAAATTCACCTTGTGCACCTCTCGTGAATCGCTCAATAATCGAAGACGTTTGCCGGGGCTACAAGAAGCAACGTCTCAATCTTGGCAACAAGAGACGTGATTTGCAAAGGTCTGGGAGGGAGGGAGGGAGGTGTTGTCTGGGGTGGGTGGTTTTTGAGGGAAGGGGTCGGCCCCCAGGGAGGGTGGTGGTGCAATGGCGACGCTGAAGAAGGCTGAGTTAAGGGAAAGTCGGGAATGTATGAAGAAGATTCGGGACGTGTGCTAACACGGCCGGGACGTGTGTTAACATGGTCGGGACGTGTGTTAACAAGCTCTAGACGTGTGAAAACACCGTCGGAACGTGTGTTAACAAGGTTGGGATGTGTGTTAACAAGGTCGGGATGTATATCAATATGGAATGGATGGGTGTTAACAAGGTTGGAACTTCTGTTGAAGAGGTCGGGGTCTGTGTTAACATGGTCTAGATCTATGTTTACAAGGTAGGGGTCTCTGTTAACAAGGTCTAGGTCTATGTTTACAAGGTAGGGGTCTGTGTTGGTGAGGCACGAGTCTTTGCGAATAAAGTCTGTTTCTGTTATAACAAGGTCTGGTTCTGTGTAGATAAGGTCGAGGTCTGTGGCAACAAGGTCGGGGATCTTTGTCAGCAAGGTCGATACCTGCTTCAGCGAGGGTGGCCTTCCTGTTTCCCTAAGTTCTGAAGGTGACCTTCTTTTAACGAAGTCGATATGTGAGAAGTGAGGCCGGAAATCGCGGTAACGAGGCCAGATATCTATAAACGTTAACAGGGTTGAAGCCTGTGTTAACGGGATTCGAACCTGGGACCGAAGATGTGTTGATGAATACAGAATATATTCTAATGACACTGATTCCTCGAAACTGAGACAGGAATCCAAATTAATGACATCGGAATCTGTGCTGAAAAGCTTGGATCATAGGTTTAACTGGCTTGAAAACTTTGATCTTGGATTAAAAGCGTGGAACCCGTGTTAGAATGAGTTATCTTGGATTAATGGGGTTGAATCCTATGTTTAAAATGATTGAAACTTTGTGAGCGAAGTGGAAATATTTGTTTATAAGATCAGAGACATGTTAGCAAGCTTGGAATCTTATCTTAACAAGGTTGGAACCAGAGCTAACGAGATTGGAGCTTTTCCCGAGAAGTTTGAAGTCTGTGAAAATAAGCACGAAGTCTGTGTTAAAGAACTCGAAACCTGTATCTAATAAATTCGAAGCTTGTGTAAACCAGCTCAAAATCTGTCAAAGAGTTTTGGAGACTGTGTGACAAGCTTTGTGTAAACGATGTTAAAAACATATTTCAACGAATTCAAAACCTGTATGAATGGGTTCGAAGCATGCGTAAACCATCTCGGAGTCTGTATTAAGGTCAGAACCAGTGTAAACGAGTTCAATGCTTGTGTAAGGGACTTCGAAGTCCGCGTTGAATGGCAAACCCATGTTAACGGGTTCGGAACCCGTGCCAACATCCTCTAAGTCTGTCTTACTGGCGTTAGAACCTGTGAGATACGATGCTCTTCACCTGGCAGGACGCGATCCTTTCTACCAGTACAACGTATTAATCCCCACCTCCCCCTCCTTCTCTGTCTGTTTCCCCTTTCGTTTTCTCATCCGTTCTCCCTCACATCTCTTCTCTCACCCTCCCTCCCTCAACTCTCAGCAATTAAACAAAATATTTCCCCCACTTAAAATCGTCCCCACCATCTTGGAAGCGGCTGGCTTCTGCTTCGTCCCCCCCACGCAATCGATCGCGAGAAGTCTATAATCTATTGATCCTCAGTTATAGAAGGAGGGAAGGAGAGCAGAGCGCGGTTTGGATTATAAGGGTGAGCCTTTGCCTCCGCGTGCCGACAATGGGCACGGCGGCTACAGAGGGTCGGGATTACGGATATTTCCTTGGGATAAACTCTCTTTTGTATATCCCAAGTAATCCTCGGAAATAGTCGCCTGCCTCTCCACCTCATCCTT